>NC_090393.1:29595245-29907439 GCF_036365525.1 Heterodontus francisci | reverse complement strand
TGGCCATGAAACCATTGTCGATTGTTGTAAAAACCTACCTGGTTCACTAATGTCCTTTAGGGAAGGAAATCTGCTGTCCTTACCTGGTCTGGCCTACATGTGACTCCAGACCCACTGCAATGTGGTTAACTCTTACATGCCCTCTGAAATGGCCTAGCAAGCCACTCAGTTGTAACTAACCGCGACAAAGTCTAGAAAAAGGAATGAAACCAGACGGACCACCCGGCACGACCTAGGCACCGGAAACGACAACGGCAAACCCAGCCCTGTCGACCCTGCAAAGTCCTCCTTACAAACATCTGGGGGCTTGTGCCAAAGTTGGGAGAGCTGTCCCACAGACTAGTCAAGCAACAGCCTGACATAGTCATACTCACAGAATCATACCTTACAGACAATGTCCCAGACAATGCCATCACCATCCCCGGGTATGTCCTGTCCCACCGGCAGGTCAGACCCACCAGAGGTGGTGGCACAGTGGTTACAGTAGGGAGGAAGCTGCCCTGGGAGTCCTCAACATCGATTCCGGACTCCATGAAGTCTCATGGCATCAGGTCAAACATGGGCAAGGTAACCTCCTACTGATTACCACCTACCGCCCTCCCTCAGCTGATGACTGAGTACTCCTCCATGTTGAACACCACTTGGAGGAAGCACTGAGGGTGGCAAGGGCACAAAATGTACTCTGGGTGGGGGACTTCAATGTCCATCACCAAGAGTGGCTCTGTAGCACCACTACTGACCGAGCTGGCCGAGTCCTAAAGGACATAGCTGCTAGACTGGGTCTGCGGCAGGTGGTGGCGGAACCAACACGAGGGAAAAACATACTTGACCTCGTCCTCACCAATCTGCCTGCCGCAGATGCTTCTGTCCATGACAGTATTGGTAGGAGTGACCATTGCACAGTACTTGTGGAGACGAAGTCCCGCCTTCACATTGAGGATACCATCCATCGTGTTGTGTGGCACTATCACCATGCTAAATGGGATAGCTTTCGAACAGATCTAGCAATGCAAAACTGGGCATCCATGAGGCACTGTGGGCCATCAGCAGCAGCAGAATTGTAGTCATCCACAATCTGTAACCTCATGGCCCGGCATATCCCCCACTCTACCATTACCATCAAGCCAGGAGACCAACCCTGGTTCAATCAAGAGTACAGGAGGGCATGCCAGGAGCAGCACCAGGCATACCTCAAAATGAGGTGCCAACCTGGTGAAGTTACAACCCGGGACTACTTGCATGCCAAACTGCGTAAGCAGCATGCGATAGACAGAGCTAAGCGATCCCATGACCAACTGATCAGATCTAAGCTCTGCAGTCCTGCCACATCCAGCCGTGAATGGTGGTGGACAATTAAACAACTAACTGGAGGAGGTGGCTCCACAAATATCCCCATCCTCAATGATGGGGGAGCCCAGCACATCAGAGCAAAAGATAAGGCTGAAGCATTTGCAACAATCTTCAGCCAGAAGTGCCGAGTTGATGATCCATCTGGGCCTCCTCCTGAAGTCCCCAGCATCACAGATGCCAGACTTCAGCCAATTTGATTCAATCCGCGTGATATCAAGAAACGACTGAAGACACTGGATACTGCAAAAGCTATGGGCCCTGACAATATTCCGGCAATAGTACTGAAGACCTGTGCTCCAGAACTTGCTGCGCCCCTAGCCAAGCTCTTCCAGTACAGCTACAACACTGGCATCTACCCTGCAATGTGGAAAATTGCCCAGGTATGTCCTGTACACAAAATGCAGGACAAGTCAAACCCGGCCAATTACGGCCCCATCAGCCTACTCTCAATCATCAGTAAAGCGATGGAAGATGTCATCAACAGTGCCATCAAGCGGCACTTGCTTAGCAATAACCTGCTCAGTGACACTCAGTTTGGGTTCCGCCAGGGCCACTCAGCTCCTGACCTCATTACAGCCTTGGTTCAAACATGGACAAAAGAGCTGAACTCAAGAGGTGAGGTGAGTGACTGCCCTTGACATCAAGGCAGCATTTGGCCGGTTATGGCATCAAGGAGTCCTAGCAAAACTGAGGTCAATGGGAATCAGGAGGAAATCCCTCCGCTGGCTGGAGTCATACCTAGTGCAAAGGAAGATGGTTGTGGTTGTTGGAGGTCAATCATCTCAGCTCCAGGACATCACTGCAGGAGTTCCTCAGGGTAGTGTCCTAGACCCAACCATCTTCAGCTGCTTCATCAATGACCTTCCTTCAATCATAAGGTCAGAAGTGGGGATGTTCGCTGATGATTGCACAACGTTCAGCACCATTCGTGACTCCTCAGATACTGAAGCAGTCCGTGTAGAAATGCAGCAAGACCTGGACAATATCCAGGCTTGGGCTGATAAGCAGCAAGTAACATTCGCACCACACAAGTGCCAGGCAATGACCATCTCCAACAAGAGAGAATCTAACCATCTTTCCTTGACATTCAACGGCATTACCATCGCTGAATCCCCCACTATCAACATCCTAGGGGCTACCATTGACCAGAAACTGAACTGGAGTAGCCATATAAATACCGTGGCTGCAAGAGCAGGTCAGAGGCTAGGAATCCTGAGGCGAGTAACTCACCTCCTGACTCCCCAAAGCCTGTCCACCATCTACAAGGCACAAGTCAGGAGCGTGATGGAATACACTCCACTTGCCTGGATGGGTGCAGCTCCAACAACACTCAAGAAGCTCGACACCATCCAGGACAAAGCAGCCCGCTTGATTGGCACCCCATCTACGAACATTCACTCCCTCCACCACTGACGCACAGTAGCAGCAGTGTGTAGCATCTACAAGATGCACTGCAGCAATGCACCAAGACTCCTTAAACAGCACCTTCCAAACCCGTGACCTCTACCAACTAGAAGGACAAGGGCAGCAAATACATGGGAACACCATCACCTGCAAGTTCCCTTCCAAGTCACACACCATCCTGACTTGGAAGTATATCGCCGTTCCTTCACTGTCGCTGGGTCAAAATCCTGGAACTCCCTTCCTAACAGCACTGTGGGTCTACCTACCCCAAATGGACTGCAGCGGTTCAAGAAGGCAGCTCACCACCACCTTCTCAAGGGCAATTAGGGATGGGCAATAAATGCTGGCATAGCCAGTGATGCCCACATCCCATGAATGAATTAAAAAAGAACTGTTTCAGCCAAGGATTGCATTTGAGACTTAATCCTCTAAAGTCACTACTATATTGTATTAATGCTACATTACAGTTACAAATACATAACTTTGTGCCACTTTATAAAGCTCAAATAGCTTTATGGTAAAATTTAAAAGGCTAAATACCATTTTAAATTTCTTTAACAGTTTGTGACCATCACTATATTTCTATAAAATAAACAATGTTGGAAGTACTGCTATAATAGAACTTTGACTTGGATGATCAGTCGGTTGACAGGCTCATTTTACACCAGTTGCAACATTTACAAAAGTTGCTCAATATACTTTTGACTTCCACGATAACGACTGTATATTCAAAGCTAAACCACCAGTTTAAAGAAAAAAGTTCAGTTTTTATAGAATCATAATGCTAGCAAAGTTATTATAAAATCTGAGGAAAAGTGTAGAAAGTTCTGGCAAACATCACTCAAACAGATAAGTACTCAAAAGGCTGAAAAACATCACTCACTGGAAACCAAATGGACACAATCTTTAAAAAGCATAGGGCAGTTTCGTACAAATACTTCAGTCTAACATAATCTTTCATATTTTAGGACTTGGAGCACTTTAAAAGTTGTCGTTTGTACAAACATTTGATATTTTTGCTACGGTGCAAATTCTTGTGAGAATCTGCTAATCATGCAGAGAAAGTATCATCTGATACAAATCTATTAGAAAATTCAGATTCAAGTCAAAATAGCCCTTCAACTTTACAAACACAAGTTGCAGTTAAAAGAAATTTAAAGAGTTTACAAATCATACCTATAGAAAAAGTCAAAAGGAGAGATGGCTCCCCACCACAACATACAGGCTAGCACAGCTCTTGTTACTAGCTGTAAGAAGGTGCATATTCCCAAAGAATAACAATATGCGGCACATATTTCCACTGAAATTAGCGTGATCAAATTCCACTTGGAACTTCAATATGAAGAAATTCCTGAAAATCACATCCCATTAAGTAACTGAAGACTGGCAAGAGGTCTACCCACAGACCAGCAAGGACAATCTCACTAAATTGGCAGGATCACATGGCAGAACTGCAACATTGATCATCTACAATCCTGTAACAGGAGAGATTATTCTCAATTAAACTATTACAATGAGTCATATTTTAAGAATACATTGAATTGATGGAGCATGTGATGCCACGTGTCAGCACTGCTAATTTCTTTACCCTCCCAGCTGGGGAAAATCACAAAGAACTTAGCTGTGATGAAGTGAAAAGTAAATGTGAAGGCATTTCTTTTTTCAAAAAAAGAAATGAAAGACTTAAATTTATATCGCACTTTTCACAACCACCGGACATCTCAAAAAGTGTTTTACAGCCAATGAAGTACTTTTTTGAAGTGTAGTCACTGCTGTAGTGAACGCAGCAGCAAGCTCCCACAAACAGCAATGTGATAATGACCAGATAATTTGTTATTGTGATGTTGATTGAAGGATAATTATTGGCCAGGACACCAGAGTAACCCCCCCGACTCTTCTTCAAAATAGTGCCATGGGATCTTTTACATTCACCGGAGGGGGCAGGCGGGACATCGATTTAATGTCTCATCCGAAAGATGGCATCTGCAACACTCCCTCTGTAATGCACTGGATTGTGAGCCTTGATTTTTGTGCTCAAATCCTTCAGTGGGTCTTCAACCTAGAGCCTTGTGACCTAGTGGTGAGAGTGCTACCAACTGAGCCATAGCTGACACACGAAAGATAGGGTGAAACCCTATAATTGGCCTCAGTATCAATAACTTGGGAATGTGAGAAGGGAAAGACATTAATGAAGACTTCTTCTCTTGATTGATGCTTTCCTGCACAGGTTGCTGGATAGCAATGTGTGGACATCAGATAAGGACAAGATCAATTGTAATATCCCTGTCAAATGAACACTCACCAACTCAGTTCATAAATGAACAATAGCCACTTGGGTGTCTGAATTCTTCGTTGAGACACCAACTTTAGGAGAGCAAAGCAAAGAAGGGAAGAAACATGAGAAACTGGAAGTAGAAGCTACCACATCACCTTTAGAATACACTGCTGCCCCACTTAAACTGATGTTTACTTTTCTGTAATTTATGGGGTTGGCGAAACGTTTGTTGCAAACTGACTTACTTTCTCTCGAGAGCTTGTTTGTCTTTCATCAGTTCATTCAGCTTCTGCTCCAGACTGTCGCACTTTTCAATGGTTTCTTTGAATTTTATTTTCATATTGTTGATCTGGAAAGATGAAATAGGATAGGATCAAGTTTAGAAAACATTACCGAAGATAGTTTACCAATGTTGTAATTTAGATCAACCGTCATTCAGCTACATTCAAATTAGTCTGAGTTTACCACATTTTTAGCAGAAACTACTTTATTGGTTCTAATCATTTTGTACTTTACTGAATTTTTAGTTGCACTGCATTTGATAGGTGTTTTTAATACTGATCTGGAGGCTGTAAAAATAGAATGACTGGAAATAAACTGCAGCTTAATCAGCATTTTAAAAGACAAGTTGACAAAAAAATTTGCACTTCCAACATTTTCCATTTCTTATTCAGATTTCCAGAATTCACAGTATTGATCCCTACTGTTGATGTACAGCAGGTTTTTAGTGCCAGACTATGAAAAGTTCTTGCCTGCATATAACAATATAAATATATAGCACAAAAGCAACATACTGCAGATGATGAAAGGTCATTGATCTGAAACATTAACTCTGTTTCTTTCCCCAAAGATGCTGCCTGACCTGCTGAGCATTTACAGCATTTTCTGTTTATTATTAATTTATATACACGCACTATTATTAGATTGAACGAAGATGAAAGATCCAAACTGGACAGCATGTTAATATGACAAAGTAATATTCTTCATCTAAATATTAAAATGAATTATATGATTTTCACCAAATTGTTTGCTAGGCTCACTCGACTGTAGTTCTGTGGGTTCCTTTTTAAAAGCTGGTAATATGCTTGATATTTTCTGATAATTGAGAGCCAATCCTGTTTCTAATGATTCCCTAAAGATAGTGGCAATGACATAGCTGATCTTCGGCAAACACCAAGTGCTCTTGTAGGAAGTTCATTGACACCTGATTCCTCTTCCTTTAACTTCCGCAATTTATTAGTAACTGCCTTATCTGAAATTTCAATTTATTTTAGTATTACCTCCACTCCTCTAAGAAATTCAATTTCCATGCTGGGAGTATTGTCCTCCCACATCTCCTGGTATATTTGTTGTAACTTGGTCACTTCATATCATGCCCTGCTATGCAATCTTTCAATTTACACCCCTTTTTTAAAACAAAATTATTTGCTACAAATATATATATATAAAAACGCTTACATCTTATTTGAATATTCCATGCTATCCTAGCCTCATTTTGAACTCTCCTGACCTGTTTTCATATTTGTTAAAAGTCTACGATATGTAGTTGATCATTTAGGAATAATCTTTTTGTTAATACCCACCCCACATTGCCTCCTTTTGTTACCTTCCTTCACTAGTGGTATGTCTCTGTTCTGTACTCCGTGCATAGTATTTCTCCGCCCGTCTACTTTTCTTTCTGCTTTTCCTTCTTAGAGTGCTATTCAGTCTAGTTTCCTTAACTGATCCTTCATCCCTTCAAAAGCTATCTTCCTAACATTGTCTGTTTCTATTGTTTACCTCTTTTTCATCCTTCCCCATATTGTGGGTACTGTTGTCAAGGTGTTCTGACGCTTACCTGTTCTATTATCTCCCAGTTGTTCTTAATATCATGTCCAACGATGACCCTCTTGTGTGGGTTCCTTGACCAATTGTTCTATGTAACAATCCAGTAGTGTTGGATCAAGTCTCAACTCTTATTTTATAGATTTCAACATTTACCCCAAACAACTGCATCTGTTCCTGCCACACTTCCCTTGCTGACTAAAAAAAGGTCTCGATCCAAAATCCTCTCCTGGACCAGTGATCTACATTAAATGTCCAATTAGTATCACAATTCTCATCCCAATTCACAGGATTTCCACCTATTTGCACCTGGACCCAATAGGTCCATGGATTATAATCAAGTTCTTTTTAACATAAAAATCTATACCACCTCCTTTCCAGTTTTCTTTTCTACTGCTATGAAAAGAATCCATATCCCTATATGTTTACCTGACCAGTGTCATTGTTGAACAAGGTCTTTGCGATGCCTATGACATCCAGCAAGGATGTCCAGATATCCCAGTGATAAGTTTGTCATTATTTTTCTTTTCATATCACTGTACTCTGTATATGTACCTGCTTTTGCATCATTGTACATGAATTGTAATCTTTTATACCTTCAGCACTATTTTTTCCCTCTATGTCTGCTATAATTGCCCTCCTGTAATTATTAGTACAAGTCACTCCTATTGCTTTATCTGCTTTTATAGCAATGATATGGATGAGAATCTGATTAAGGAGAAGTCTGTATCATCTGTACAACTTCCTTCACTTCCATCTTTCTCTCTTGCTCGCTCCCCTTCTACTTCTGTTGCCCCATGTCACTATGTTTTCACATATCCCTCATTTATTCCTTTCTTGCTCTTCTAATTCACCTGTTGCTTCCTTCCTTCATTTAAGAACCCAAGTAGAAGCAGGAGTAGGCCATTCAACCCCTCGAGCCTGCTCTGCCATCTAATATCATGGCTGATCTGACTGTGGTCTTAACTCCACTTTCCTGCCTGCCCCCCATAACCCTTTACTCCCTTGTCAATCAAAATTCCTCACTCCCTTTAAACTCTATATCTTCACCTTTTACATTTAGATTTAGAGATACAGCACTGAAACAAGCCCTTCGGCCAGAGTCTGTGCTGACCATTAACCACCCATTTATACTAATCCTACACTAATCCTATATTCCTACCACATCCTCACCCGTCCCTATATTCCCCTACCACCTACCTATACTAGGGGCAATTTATAATGGCCAATTTACCTATCAACCTGCAAGTCTTTTGGCTGTGGGAGGAAACCGGAGCACCCGGAGGAAACCCACGCAGACACAGGGAGAACTTGCAAACTCCACACAGGCAGTACCCAGAATTGAACCTGGGTCTCTAGAGCTGGGAGGTTGCGGTGCTAACCACTGCGCCACTAACCACTGCGCTGCCCTCATCAGATTAGGAAGCACTCTGGTTTGGCAGGTTAGCAAGGACTTAAACTGTGTAGGTGAGTGAGCAGACAGGCTGGGAATCACTTAGACTGTGCATGTAGGTAGGCCAAGTCACATTTAGGGTGAGCAGGAATCATTTGGGGTGGTGGAACCATGAAGCACTCAGGCTGAGCAGCTGAGCAAACTGGTGGATCAAGAAGCAGTCGAGATAGCAGAAGAGGTGTGATGTGGGCAAGTATCTGGGCTGAGAACCACTGGGGCAGGTGGTCACAAACCACAGAGTGGATGGGCAAGCAACCATTAGCTGGTAAAAGGTCATTGGCCCGAAACTCTTGTTTCTCTCTCCAAAGATGCTGCTTGATCTGCTCAGTGTCCCCATACTTTGATGAAACATTTAACCACATCTTGTTCAGGTTGATGTTAAAAAATTCCATAGTATTATTCATTAGAGCAGGGAGTTCTTCCGATATCCTCATTCCTACCTCCCAAATCCAAAGAGATTACATCAGCAACTGGTGACCTTTTTGGAACTCTGACACAAGTAAACGGGCCACTTCATTCGCCTATAACAGTCACTGCATTTCAAAAGTTAAATAATTCTATGCAAAGTGCTTCGAAACATTTCTGAAGTTTGTACTAAAATGAAAACTTCTCACATGGTTTCCTATCGCGCACTATATGCCCCTTAGCTCTTCCTTCCTCCTATAATTTGCAAGCTTTTAAAGCCGAAACTCTTGATTGACTTCATTTTCTCAGCTATCAAACTTGGAATCTTGCATGATGGACCTTCAACAAATTTCCCCAGAGTTTTTTAAATAAAAAAATCCATTCCAATGTTCAAATCCCAGGAAGTGAAAGAAAGTTCACCAGTTTAATTGGGTGGGATGGGGGCAGGGAAGAGACAGGTGAGGTCTAACTAAGAAGTGGTCTAGATTATTCAAACACATCACCTGGAGTGGTCAATTATGCAGAAGCATTTGGAAAGAACAGGTTATATTCTCTCACTTTCTTGCAATGGAGAAAAATAAAGAATCACTAACAAAAGCAACTTACCTCTTCTGCTGCATCCTTCTCCAAGTGCACTATCTTGTTTTCCCAGTAGATGCGTTGAGATTCTAGCTGACTGGTCAGGAGGTACGAATACTGTTAAGAAAAAGTTTACAAAATCTATTAAATCATTTTAATAAAATGGTTTACACAGAACATGAAATGTACTTAAGCAAAATGCATTGCTGGATAAATTTGAACAAAGAGTTTCACATAAAAGAAATTTCCACATGAAATAAAGTTCCATCACTGTAAATCAAAATAACATTTAAGCTTAAGTTTTTACTTCAGTATATTTTCCATTGCTGAGTGAAGTTGGCAGGTAGCCATTATTGCTCTCGATCCAACCATTGCACAGTGTACAGAGGCTGGAATCTGTCTAGCTTCCACAAGGCACCTCTTACTGAAAAAAAGACTTGCATTTATATAGCACCTTCAATACCACTGGACATCTCAAAAGCACTTTACAGCCAATGAAGTACTTTTAAAGTGTAGTCACTGTTATAATGTAGAAAACATGGCAGCCAATTTGTGCACAGTAAACTCCCACAAACAGCAATGTGATAACGATCAGATAATTTTTTTTAAATGATGATTGTGGAATAAATATGGCATGTCTGACAGTGCAGCATTCCCTCAGTACTGTACTGGAGTGTCCGCCTTGATTTTTATGTTCAAATCCTGGAGTGGGACTTCAACCCAAAACCTTCTGACTCAGAGACAATTTACTCAAAATCCAATTTACTGCCCTTCCTTTGCATACTGCAACACATATAGGACATACATGGCTGCAAATTCACTACTAGATACAATATTTAAAGTCAGTTCTCATGATGAATCAGGTGTGTGTGACACTAAACAGTACAAACTGACAAGTTCCAAGATTTAATTGATGGCCTGCACAGAGGGAGCCAATATCAAAAGTAGTACTTTGAGTCCTGTAATTGGCCTCAGTGACAGAGAGGGGCTGGGAAAAGGCAAGATTCCTGCCCTGCTCACTATCCAGTAACCTTTGTATGCGTAGATGAATAAAGGCCGAAAATAGGATTAGGTTCAACTGTGATGCCCCTCCCTCCCTCCAATACTAATTCATCAACATTCACTAATTCAGGTTCATACATGAAGACTAAAGCAAGGTTGCAAACTGCTACTGTTTGTTCTGGAACCACACTGGAGCAAGAGTTGTCTGTCTCAAGAAGAAAATGGGGTTAAAGGGAGGAGACAAAACAAAAGCATAAAGTTAATTCCAATTGGCCAAAATGTTTTTTTTTAACATGTTCCAATGTGCAGATAGTACTTAGACAAGCGGTTTAGCCACACAGAATGAATGCACAACCTAAACTGTCAATTAAACTGTTATAATTGCACTATATTTAATTTTTTACAATTTTCCTTCTTCCTCACTTCAAGGCAAACTGGGTGCCAGGAACCTTTCCCAGGTTACAATTCTTCATCTGAATCTCGACTATTAGCATCAGCAGACTACTAAATCATGAGCAACACTGCATCATTATAGCTGAGCTGAGTGCACACATGGGCACTTTTCCAGGTGTTAGACAGTGATTGGAATGTGAACTTTGGCTAATTTTAACCATTGTTTAAATAGGGACAAATTAGGGATTGAATCTGGAATATTCCTAAAAGCTCAATGCAACTCTACATGGTGCATTTATCCACTTGGCCATTGAGGGACCCCTGATAACAGAAAATGAATACGCTGCCACAAAACAAAAAACCTTGTATTGATACAAGTGCCATCATGTGCATACTTTCTGGCATTGCATGCTCGTGCAACGGCTGCATCACAGAAATTGAAGTAAATTATTAACAGTGAGTTCAAGGCTGTAATTCAATCCTCGGGTTGAGAAAATATGCCCCCCAAGTTGAGGACAGTATCGAAGACATCTTCGCCCCTACCCCCACCCCACCCTCCAAATGCATCAGAGTCTTGTTATTCAGTCCCCGGTATCCTCTGTTCCAGCTGCATTCACTCAGTTATGGCACATCTGAAGCAGGAAAAAAGGTCCTCTGCAACATCTTTATTTTAAGTACATCAGTACATCATAAAACCAATAGAATTAGCTAAGATCAAATTACTTTCATGACTACATTGCTTGGAGAAATAAGTTTTGACATTTGAACAGCTCCAATATGTTGAGCAGTTTACGACAGAAACAAAAGGTTTGGGTTTTGGACAGGTGTCTCGATTAATTTAAATAAGGTAATTAAAATTAAACTTTTTCCAAAAGTTTTTTTTTTTTAAAGCAGCTATAATGATTTCCAGTGTCCACAAAATAGGCACCAATGAATTTTAGACTTCAAAACGGTCATCCAGTCATAAGCAACCCTTGGCATTATTATGAATAGGCATAGATAACTCTATTTCAGCTGGGATGTTCATTCCCAGGCAACAGCATGCTAGCTTGAGACACAAACCTCAACAGTCCAACTTGCAGTTTAACAAACATTTTTCTTTTTGGCCTGAAGCTTCTACCAGCATCAAAGAAGCCAGTTAATGTGAGAGAAATTACTGCACTACCAGTATGGGAGAGGAGGATCTCAGCTGGATTGGCTGTTGGCAGCCATTATATCTTTGTTCACCCTGCCTTTACTTTCAAAGCTACCATTATGTACAATAACAGGGAAGGAAGGAAAGTCCACTAGCACTGACTTTTTCAAACCGGTCAAAATGTGAATTTCCAAAAACACTCAATAGCAGCAAAATTGCATTGTTTATAATGACAAATAAGATCAGAGTTATGAACTACAGCTTCTATAAAAGGGCTTTAAAATAAACATTTACAGGAAACTGCTCCCATTTCTTGCTTTTCACCAACTTTCCTTCAGCTGGAGAGGTGGATGGAGTGAACCAATGCCTACTTAATGCAAAGCACCATTGCCACATCGGCTTGCTAACAATGCCTGCGTCAAAAGTATTCACAAGCTGGTCCAGTGATTCAAATACTAATAGCCAATGCTCACTGAGTGGTAAACAAGCCCCAGCAACAAATCTACAGACATCAGGTTATCAGCATGTGTCGTTTAAATAAATACTTTGTTTTACCCATTTTCACATCTAAACATATTTGCGTTACACTGCAGTGCAACCAAAATAATTTCACCATATCACATTTTACTTTCTTACAGAGGAAGACAAGAACAGCAAGAGCTAAAAGTGAAACATTACAGACATACTTTCCACAGGACCAAACAATGCCTGTGGAAGTCCGTAGCCAGGATGTTCCACTACCACAGTTAGAGCAAACAACACAATAGTGGAAGGCAATGGTGGCCAAGTGTGTTGGGGGTTTAATGAGGTTTTGAGAAAAGAACAGGAAACAAAACAATTATGAGCAAGCATTTGCAAGTTCCACTAACCTCTAACTGAAGGGCATCAATTTTTTCATCCTGACAAGTGTCACCCTCACACTCGTACTGAACAATCTTTCCATCCGTTTTACTTGCCACCAAGCGATGAACATAGTTATCTAGAGAAATGAAAACACAACTTCAAAATAGCGAGGAGGTTGAAGACTCTGGCGAATGCATTGAATCATGTTCAGCAAATATAAAACGCATTTCCAATTGTTAGCCCTTGATATTTTGAACTTACATTCCTTCACAACTAGTTTCGGAAAATGGACAAGGTCTTAAATGAATACTTCTCGTCTGTATTTATCATGGAGAAGGTCATGGAAGCTAGTGAGTTCAAGGGAGGGAACAGCGATATCCTGGAGCATATCAACATTACAAAGGAGGTGGTGTTGGAGGTTTTGAAGCGCATTAAGGTGGATCAATCCCCAGAGCCTGACCAGGTGTATCCTAGGATGCTATGGGAAGCAAGGTAGGAGATTGCTGTGGCCCTGGCAGAGATTTTTGTATCATCGTTAGCCACAGGTGAGGTACCGGAAGACTGGAGGATAGCTAATGTTGTGCCCTTACTTAAGAAGGGCAGCAGGGATAAACCAGGGAACTACAGGCCGGTATGCCTTACATCAGTGGTGGGAAAGTTATCGGAAGGGATTCTGAGAGACAGGATTTATATGCATTTGGAAAGGCATGGTCTGATTAGGGATAGTAAGCATGGCTTTGTGCGTGGGAAATCATGTCTCACGAATTTGATTGAGTTTTTCGAGGAGGTGACCAAGAGGATTAACGAGGGCAGGGCGATGGACGTTGTCTACATGGACTTTAGCAAGGCCTTTGACAAGGTCCCACATGGTAGGCTGGTCCAGAAGGTTCGAACACATGGGATCCAGAGTGAGCTAGCCAATTGGATACAAAATTGTCTTGGTGATAGGAAGTAGAGGGTGATAGTGGAGGGTTGTTTTTCAGATTGGAGGCCGGTGACCAGTGGTGTGCCGCAGGGATCGGTGCTGGGCCCTCTGTTGTTTGTCATATATATCAATGACTTGGATGTGAATGTAGGGGGCATCATTAGCAAGTTTGCAGATGACACCAAAATTGGTGGTATAGTGGACAGTGAAGAAGGTTGTCTAAGGTTACAACAGGATATAGATAAACTGGGAAAGTGGGCAAGGGATTGGCAAATGGAATTTAATGCCGACAAGTGTGAAGTGATGCATTTTGGGAAGTTAAACCAGGGCAGGACATTTACAGTGAATGGCAGGGCCCTGGGGAGTGTTGTTGAGCAGAGTGACCTCGGGATGCAAATACATAGTTCCTTGAAAGTGGCAACACAGGTAGACAGGGTGGTGAAGGCGGCATATGGCATGCTTGCCTTCGTCGGCCAAGGCATTGAGTGCAAAAGTTGGGACGTAATGTTACAGTTGTACATAACGTTGGTTAGGCCACATTTGGAGTACTATGTGCAGCACTACAGGAAAGATGTGATTAAGCTACAGAGGGTGCAGAAAAGATTCACAAGGATGTAGCCTGGTTTGGAGGGCTTGAGTTATAAAGAGAGATTGGATAGGCTGGATCTGTTTTCCCTGGAGCGAAGGAGGCTGAGAGGGGACATGATAGAGGTATATAAAATTATGAGAGGCATAGATAGGGTAGATAGCCAGAGTCTGTTTCCCATGGTAGGGGTGACTAAAACTAGAGGGCATAGATTAAAGGTGGGAGGGAGGAGGTTTAAAGGGGATCAAAGGGGCACATTTTTCACACAAAGAATAGTGGATATCTGGAATGAGCTGCCAGAGGCGGTGGTGGAGGCAGGAACAGTAGCAACATTTAAGAGGCATCTGGACAGATACTTGAATTAGCAAGGCATAGAGGGATATGGAATTAATGCAGGCAGGTGGGATTAGTATAGATAGGCATTATGGTCAGCATGGACGCGGTGGGCCGAAGGGCCTGTTTCTGTGCTGTACGACTCTATGACTCTATATTGTACACTCAAAAATTTATTGCATCTGCCATCATCCTAATTTAGAACCAACTTTTAAAAAATAATAGAAAATTTCCTGGATTAAAAAAAAGTATTTAGTCTCAGGCCCCCGTCCCCCCAAGAACTTTTCTACATTAAGAAGAAACCTAGCATAGGAAATGTTTTAGAAATATTTAACTTTTTTTAAAAAACAAAATTGGCTTTCCATCTGCTAATTTAATCAGCAATTTGAGAGGCAAAGGAGTATTGGCCTTCACAGAATAAAACTGGTCTTGATACAGACTAGACAGATGTATAAAGTCTGTCAACAATTGCAAGTCCTCATGCAGCCTCTCCGTAGAAATCTCAAAGTACTGCCAAAGCAGAACCAAAGTATCAGGGATGAAGTCACTGGCTCCATTTGAGCACTCCCTTAAGACTTCTGCTTTGGGATGCTGCTTCGTACTTCCTTTGAGAATTGGAAGTGTTAGCAACTCAGCACACATGGGGGCAGTAACAGCGTCACTATCTCCTCAATAATACTTCAAAAGTATCACCCTTAGCCTATGCTCATTTTGTACTTTTAATTATTATCGCCAAATGTTTCTTAAAAAGGATTTGAAATTCAATCAATTTCAAATTGAGCCAGTTGCCTTGCATAACAAAATATTAGCAATTGTCAAAAAGCAAGCAACAGAATCCAGTATTACACCAAATAGCAAATGCTAACTCCACCATTCTGTCCACAAGATAGGAAAACATTCAGAGGTTTTAACAACACTGCTGTCCTGATCAAAGTGTGAGATACCCTATAGCTAATTGCTTAGTTGGGAGTTAATTACATTTAACACAATGATTCCAGCTGCCTGATTTGAATCCCCAGCCAGAAACATGTAATAATAGGGTACCAAACATTAGTTGTTGCAGCTGCATCATAAGATTATAGCTCATTAACAGTAAAAGTACTCAAGTTATCTTGATTTTAAAAATACATAGGTCAATGACCAGTGATATGGTCCAAGACTACGCTTGTGAAAGATGAACCATTATTAGCAGTTACCTCCCGCGTAATCCCACACTCTGTGATTAGTGAGCTGCATGGCATACGTGTGTTGTGTTTCTTCAAAGTGCTTATAAGCGTGACGACTGACGTATCGACCACATCCTATGTGTCCACATATCAAACAAATCCACAGGTTCTGTGCGAGAGGAAGGGGGAAGAATTTTATTTTTTTTAAAGTTACACCAAGCAAGAATACATTTTCTGCAATGTTAGCAGTAACACAGTTACTGTCTTGGAAGAGCAAGAGAATCTTTGATCCAGTCAGTAGTCATATGTTTGATTATTGTCACCTTTTTAAAGACATCGTTATGTATTGAGTACAAGACATCATCCATGTTTTCTGGTTGATCTTCCATACCACTGTGCACAAAAAAAATTTGTTAAACCCTGAAGTATATCTTTGCTCATCTCCCAATCAAATTTTTCCTGAATTTATTTATTTCCCCTTTCTCCATTGCTCCATGTGCCTCATTTACTCTCTCATTTTGTGTCTGCTGGTTTCAATTTGCTATTTTCCCTTATTTATTTGTCTCTTGTGCACTGTTTCTGCTCTTCTACATGTATCCCGTTATTTCTCCATATCTCTCACACACAAAAATGCTTATATATAAACTGTCAGGTAAAACTAAATTGGGAGTCTAAGATGTCTTGGAATACACCACCTGCACAAGGAGATTTGAATTAAATAAGATGCTCTATATCTCCAATGATCAGTTGCAGACCAAAAGTACAACAGCCAAAGTGAACAGCAATCATTGCAATGAAAAGCTCTGCTATGCACCTTTGAATAATTGACACTGAACAGATTCAATCATTGGTGAATCCCGATGAGCAAAGGCAAATAACAATGCAAGAGCAGTCTCCAAAAATCTTTTGTCTCTAAGAAATTTAAATAGCGGAATGAAAATAATGACCCAGAAGATGGTAGCCTATTGAAAATAAATGGAACATGGTCCCTTTAGTGAACAAATGCAGCTTTACAAGCCTGGATATCTGAATAAATTCAGAGCTCTTGGCACAGCTCCTCTAACAGGTACATTCTAAATGGATTATTTCTTAAACCTGCTTTATATAACACGTGCGGTCTTAAAAACAAAGTAATCTTGTTATTCCATGTACATAAGAGGACAGCATAATTTGAACCACAAAGCCATTTTCTTTTGGTGGTAAGAGGTAATCTTTGTTTGGTAGTGTGTCTGCTTCTCTCCTTATCCAATGAGAGTACTCCAATAGTCAGGAGCAAAGTGAGGATCAGTAGGTTATCCCCACTCTGAATGCCATGTGTGGCATTTGAAAAGTTTTGGTCAAAGGCTCAATAATAAAAAATGAAACAATCAACTGAAAGTTGGAAAACACGACAATGATTTACATGCACAAGCAATACAGAACTTGTACATGACAAGGATAGAGTGAGGCATATAGTCCTTTGAGCTCTTGAAGCGTGGCTTAAATTCACTCCAAACTAGCAGAGAAGACAAAATAAAATAGCCCTCAGGATGAAATTTGTTCTCCCTGTTGTGCCCTGTGAAAGGAGTTTGTGCAGTCTTAACCTTGTGCCTTATGGTATGTGCCCACCACACATAGCTGGCCATAATTTAGCTCAAATGAGTAATCACACTCAGAAGGTCACAGAACAATTGGTGTGAAGAATGGATTCAGTAGGGGGTGCTCTGCTCAGATTGCGTCTTAGGCACATTCAGAGTCAGAACAAAGTTTTCTCTGCATCTTGCTATAAGTGACCCGCTAAAGATTGATGAGGTACTGGTGCCAGAAGTGGAAATATATTCCAGTCCATAGTACAGACAACACTCACTGTGAAAAGCATTCCTTTTTAAAAAGAAATGTAAAGAATTAGTACCTGAGGTGTCTTAATCCCATTACAATAGTATTATTTATTGTTCTTACTTACTTACCTCCTGGACTCCACACTCAAAACATTTGTTTTCTTCTACTGGCTCTGGGGTTTGACAGTATCTGCAAACTGGGCACCTAAGAAAAAGCAAAGTAATTCTTTGTTTAACTGATAGGTTATAGATCCAAACTGCTCACTTTTTTTTTACATGCAAGTTGAAGGAATGTTAAATTCCTTTACATTTCTGCAACTTTCACACACACTAAAGACCAAATGGAGGGGTAAACTAATACATTTTCCTGATTTTTAAAATGCTTATATAATGACACATAACCTAGCCTCAATAGTAAAACCTAATGCCAATAGAAGAGTTTCAAATCAAGATACCAAGTCATGAGGTGAAATTTGTTTATCTTGAACAAATTTAAAAAGACATAATAGAGAACGGAGTGGTACGGTAAGCTAAAACACTTAAGTTTCCCAAATTAGTCCAGTTTGGAGCCACTCCAATGTACAGTCATCTGATTTAATCTGGTGTATTCTCTATACATTTGCTTTTCCATGTAACATTTTTTATAGCTGCAGTGTTACCACAGACAGCCAACTATTGTACTAAATCTATCAACATAAATATGCCAACTGAATCTGGAATAAGGCACCAGGATTCAGTAAGCTATGAAGATGCTCAAAGTAAGCAGCATTGTGCACTTTGCAGTGGCAAGATAAACTAAACGTGAGCTTGTCTAGCAATCTCTAGAAATAAAATCATTACTTTTTATTAACATAATGTATTACTAGCTTATTCCCCCATTCTTTTATAACTGGTGTCATACATAGCACAATTCAGTTTCTCACCCGCTGTAATACTTCTGGACTGCACATGTATATTTTTGAAAGCACCCATATCTGAAGTTCGTGTTAGCACTTAAAGCTGAAATGGAAGGTCTTGCTTCAGAATAGGAGAACTTTTCCTTCCACAGATAAACATCAGTAAACAGATTTTAAATGCTGTTACTATCAAGATATTTTAAGGAGAGATTTTTTTTTGATATGTAGGATTTTTGCAGTGTGCAGAGTAAAATCTGAATATATTTAACATAGCATCTTTAACAACATCTTCCCCCTGCCTGCCACTCCCCGTACATCAAATACATCACACAACTATGCAGACAGTGGGAGTTGCTACATTGAAATCTCATTTTCTAACAACTGTCCTGCATTTCTACAGTTTAAATTTTGTGCAACTTACGTTGTGTCCTCCCAGTGTTGCAAGCAATGACTATGAAAACTGTGATTACAGAGTATTGTTAGAACTCCATTTACAGATTCGTCCATTCTTTCAAGGCATACAATGCACGGTGGTAACTCAGTTACACCCATTACAGGAAGACTGGCACCCTAAAAAAGAGAAAATATAAAAATCAACATATCTAAGGAAAATACAAAGTCAGACTCTTACAATCACAATGAGAGAAAAAGATTTCTCAAACAGCTACAGCCCTTTTAAGATCATAACTACAATTCAGCTAATGAGCTGCTGTCAAGTAGGTTCCACTGCAGCTAAGAAAAATCTATTTTGCCCAGTACAAATATTATTCTTCCTTTAACTCTATTACTAGGAATTCCAAGTGTCATGCTTCCTCCTTCAGCCAGTGTAGGGGAGAAGGGGATAGTCAAAGTCACAGACATTTCCATAGTTGCTCCATCAGCTCACTTCAATGGGGAGGGGGTGCTGATCACGACAATGTTCCGTTCCTTCTTTAATTCCCCTTCCTTAAAGAGAGGCAGGGCGGAGCGTTGCTGCATGCTACTCATCCAGTTACCAGCTGACAACCAACAAAACTCATCCACTGAACTTCATTGTCCAAGCAGACCAAATGACAGAATAAACTTGTTATTCCGGTTAGGCATTCACAGCTGCCATTTAGCCACAGTATTTGACTGTATTACAATGCTGTCATGTTAATAAATATGACAGAATACCTACATCCTCAGATTTGATGACCTCGGCCCTTTCTACATATACCAGCTGGCAAACATCATCCTCAATAGAATTAAATTGCCGACCATTACAGGCAGTATAAAAGCTGTCTGCTTCCGCCTAAAAAATGGGGAAAGAGAATAAAAAGATTGCACTGGTAAAAGCAGTATTATATTTAATACTTCTACAATATCAAATTCAGAATTCTGACCAGAATGGAAAAAAAACTATTTCTTACCTGTGAACAGAATTTGACGAGAACCATATATTGGTTTGGAGTGGAATCTCTTATTATTTTCATGTGCTCAATTGAATCATCAAATGGAGCAACAAACCTCATAAGATCATGACTGGTCATGGTGGCTGGGACAGTAAGGATGCACAACATGGCACTGCGCCTCACATCTTCTTTTAAGGACGTCATCTTGCTATGGAAACAAAAACAACACTTAACTCTCTGAGAAATTACAAGACAATAGTGATGAATAGTTATGAGTGATAACAACAGATCCGCACTTAGTATTAACAGTTACAGAAAAAAGGATGCCAGTATATTCAGGATTTGAGGTCAGTGAAAGAATTAATGCTTTTGATGCAATCAAGTTACAACATATCCATTACATGGATGACATAAGCAAGTTTTGAATAGTCTCCAGTGGTACATTCATTTTAAGTGAAAATATTACGAACGTTCTAGTTTCCTTTAAAAACTCAAACTAAAACTGCTTGGAGGTGTACTTCCCCCTTGGCAAAACTATACCTCTTAATATCCCCATCCTCAATGATGGTAGAGCCCAGCACAAGTGCAAAAGACGAGGATGACGCATTTGCAACCAGCTTCAGCCAAAAATGCCAACTGGATGATCCATGTCGGCCTCTTCCTGAGCTCCCCAGCATCACAGATGCCAGTCTTCAGCCAATTCAATTCACTCCATATTGTATAAAGAAACAACCGAGCAATTGGATATAGCAAAGGCCATGGACCCTGACAACATCATGACTGTAATTTTGAAGACTTGTGCTCCAGAACCAGCTGCAGCTCTAGCCAAGTTGTTCCAGGATAGCTACAAGACAGGCATCTATCTGACAAAATTGAAAATTGCCCAAGAAATGTCCTGTCCACAAAGCGGAGGACAAATCCAGTCCAGCCAATTACCACCATCGGTCTCCTCTCAATTATTAGCAAAACAATGGAAGGTGTTGCAATAGTGCTATCAAGCAGCACTTACCCACCAATAACCTGCTCACTGATGCTCAGTTTGGGATCCGCCAGGGCGACTTAGCTCCAAACCTCATTATAGCTTTGGTCCAATCATGGACAAAAGAGCTGAATTCCATAGGCGAGAGGAGAGTGATTGCCCTTGACTTCAAGGCAGCATTTGACCAAGTGTAGCATTAAGGAGTCCTAGTCAAACTGAAATTAATGGGCATCGGGAGACTGGCTGGAGTATTAACTAGCACAAAGCAAAATGGTTGTGGCTGTTGAAGATTGATTAAGACGGGTAAATAGAGTATGAGAGTAAGCTTGCAGAGAACATAAAAACTGACTGTAAAAGCTTCTATAAATAAGTGAAGAGAAAAAGATCAGTGAAGACAAATGTGGGTCCCTTACAGTCCGAAACGGGGGAATTTATAATGGGAAACAAAGAACCGGCAGACCAACTGAATACATACTTTGGTTCTGTCTTCACAAAGGAGGAAACAAATTACCTCCCAGAAATGTTGGGGAACATAGGGTCTAGTGAGAAGGAGGAACTGTATGAAATCAGTATTAGTAGGGAAATGGTGTTAGGGAAATTGATGCGATTGAAGACCGATAAATCCCCAGGGCCTGATAATCTACATCCTGGAGTACTTAAGGAAGTGGCCCTAGAAATAGATGGATTGCTGGTCATTTTTCAAAATTCTATAGACTCTGGAACAATTCCAACAGATTAGAGGGTAGCTATTGTAACCCCACTATTTAAAAAAGGAGGCAGAGAGAAAACAGGGAATTATAGAACTGTTAGCCTGACAACAGTAGTGGGGAAAATGCTAGAGTCCATTATAAAAGATGTAATAGCAGAGCACTTGGAAAACAATGACATGACCGGACAAAGTCAACATGGATTTACGAAAGGGAAATCATGCTTGACAAATCTACTAGAATTATTTAAGGATGTAACTAGTAGAATAGATAAGGGACAACCAGTGGATGTGCTGTATTTGGACTTTCAGAAGGTTTTCGATAAGAGATTAGCTTGCAAAATTAAAGCACATGGGATTGGGGGTAAGGTACTGAAATGGATAGAGAACTGTTTAGCAGACAGGAAACAAAGAGTAGGAATAAACAGGTCTTTTTCCGAGTGGCAAACAGTGACTAGTAGGGTAACGCAGGGATCGGTGCTAGGACCCCAGCTATTCACAATATATATTAATGATATAGATGAGGTAATTAAATGTAATATATCCAAGTTTGCAGATGACACAAAGCTGGGTGGGAGTGGGAGCTGTGAGGAGGATGCAGAGAAGCTCCAGTGTGATTTGGACAGGTTGAGTGAGTGGGCAAGTACATAGCAGATGCAGTATAATGTGGATAAATGTGAGGTTATCCACTTTGGTGGCAAAAACAGAAAGGCAGATTATCTAAACGGCACTAGATTGGGAAAGGGGGAGGGACAGCGAGACCTGGGTGTGCTTGTGCTCCAGTTGCTGAAAGTAAGAATGCAGGTGCAGCAGGCAGTTAAGAAGGCAAATGGTATGTTGGCCTTCATAGAGAGGATTCGAGTACAGGAGCAAGGATGTCTTGCTGTAATTATACAAGGCCTTGGTGAGACTACATCTGGAGTATTGAGTGCAGTTTTGGTCTCCTTATCTGAGGAAGGATGTTCTTGCTATGGAGTGAGTGCAGCAGAGGTTCACCAGACTGATTCCTGGGATGGTAGGACTGACGTATGAAGAGAGATTGGGTCAATTAGGCGTATTTGCTAGAGTTTAGAAGAATGAGAGGGGATCTCACAGAAACCTACAAAATTCTAACAGGACTGGACAGACTAGATGCAGGAAGGATGTGCCCGATGGCAGAGAAGTCCAGGATCAGGGGTCACAATCTAAGGATAAGGGGTAAGCCATTTAGGACTGAGATGAGGAGGGATTTCTTCACCCAGAGAGTGATGAACCTGTGGAATGCTCTACCACAGAAAGCAGTTGAGGCCAAATCATTAAATATATTCAAGGAAGAGTTAGATATAGTTCTTAGGGCTAAAGGAATCAAGGGATACGGGGAGAAAGCGGGAACAGGGTACTGAGTTTGGACAATCAGCCATGATCATATTGAATGGTGGTGCAGGTTCGAAGGGACGAATGGCCTACTCCTGCTCCTATTTTCTATGTCCCAGTATATCGCTGCAGGTGTTCCTCAGGGTAGTGTCCTAGACCCAACCATCGTCAGCTGCTTTATCAATGACCTCCCCTCCAACATAAGGTCAGAAGTGGGGATGTTTGCTGATGATTGTACAGTGTTCAGTTCCTTTTGCAAATCCGCAAAGAAGCAGTCTGTGCCCCAACGTAGTAAGACCTAGACAACATTCAGGACTGGGCTGATATGTGTTGCAAATGCTACTTGTCACTTAAGTGCCAGGCAATGACAATTTCCACAAAGAGAGCATCGAACCACCTCCTCTTGACATTCAACGGCATTATAATTGAATGCCCCAACATCAACATCCTGGGGGTCACCACTGACCAGAAACTTAACTCGATCAGCCACATAAATACTGTGGCTACAAGAGCAGGTCAGAGGCTGACTATTCCATGGCATGACTCACCTCCCAATTCCACCAAAGCCCTTCCACCACCTACAAGGCACAAGTCAGGTGTGTAATGGAATACTCCAAATGCCTGGATAAATGCAGCTCCAATAACTCTCAAGAGGCTTGACACTATCCAAGACAAATCAGCCCACTTGATTGGCACCCCATCCATCACTTCAAATGTTCACTCCGTCCCACCAGTGATGCATCAGATCTGCAGTGTATACCATCTACAAAATACACTGCAGCAACTTGCCAAGATTTCTTCAAAAGTATCTCCCAAGACCGCAACCTCTACCATCTAGAAGAACAGGGGCAGCAGGCTCATGGGAACACTACCACCTTCAAGTTCCCCTCCAAGTCACATATCTTCCTGACTTGGAAATATATCACTGTTCCTTCAACATCGCTGGGTCAAAATTCTGGAACTCCCTACCTAAGCAATATGAAAGTACCTTCAGCACAGGGACTGCAGCGGTTCAAGAAGACGGCTCACCACCACCTTGTCAAGGGCAATTAGGGATGGGCAATAAATATTGGCCTTGCCAGAAATGCCCAAATGAACAAAAGAAAACCACCAAATATTTATTAGTTTTCTGGTACTGAAGTACTATTTTGCACCTGCACAGTACTTTTTAATTTAAAGGGTTTTGGACCTTTAAGTTAATACAAAAAGTGAACAATGTGACTACTGTTTAAACAAATGCATGACTTGGTACTCGATTACATTTCACTGGTATGAAAATTATAAATTCACATTTCCATAGAATTGCTACAGCATAACATACTATGTATAAAATTCTTTTTACAATTAAAAACATGCAGAATTCTGAACTGAAACAATGCATAAAGCAACCAAAGCAAAAATATAAATAAGGCAACAAATAATGCTCTGAAAACCTTCATTATTTTTCAAAATAACCTAAGGTTGGTCACCTAATGGATATCAACAGCCAGCAAGTACTTGTTTTGCTTTCTTTTTACTATTTTTGTTCCATTTCTCTTTCCATTTTCTTGTTTAATACCCTTCTAAAATAACAAAAAATGCTACAAACACTAAACAAGAACTGTAAAGGGAAATAAGAGGGTCATATGCTCACTTATTCGGACATCTCCACTCAAAATATTAGGTATCTTTATCTCTTTACAGATGCCAATGGACATTCTGTGTATTACAAGCTTTTTCTATTTTATTTCAGATTTCCAGTCTTTTTATTTTAATCCGTTACATTCCTTTTACTTTATTACTTGCTTTATTTCCCCAATTTGTACAGAAGTTGAAAGTCAGTTCCATGTTTGTAGAGAAGCTGTCTAGCCATAGCAAGTGGGAACAATCAAACTGTTCTACAAACCTACAGTATATGATCATTGCAAGTTATAGAGTAGATTTTCAAAATGGGGTTAGCACACTCCAGGGATTCACAAGGGAATTCCGAGGGGCTACGAGATCAGATTTTTGTTCACCTAGGATGGGTAGACTGCGTATGGTGAGCAGATTTCTTGAAAATTTTCCATTCCAATTTTTTTTCTTTGTTGACTTACTAGCACAATATTTCTGTGGCTGCAAACTATATTTTCTGTAATATTATAGTTTTCCATTCGGTAGTGGTCACCTAGTTTCAGAAAATAGAACAGAAGGTGCTAGGTAATATTTATGGGGGACATAACACTACAATGCAGGACACTCAATTGGAAGACCAGTGTTCAAATGAGAGCAGATCCAAGGCTGCATTTGCTAGATCCCTGTAGAGGACAAGTTTCATCAGTCTCAGCAATTTTACCAAGGGTCTCTTCCCATATTCAAGTGAGCCACCTGGCAAATAGATCAACAAGCAATATTGATGGTCTCAACAGAAACATGCACGAACTAGACTCACTCCAAGTTCCTAATGAAGGATATGAGGAGTGATTCAAAGAGAAGTTGTATAAAACTACACCACATCTCTAACATTAGGCAACGTAAATGAAAATCCAATAATTAGAAACACATCTGCCTTCAACAAGACAAACCCTCTAATCGAAATTCAAGACAAAAAGGATTACTTATAATGCAGGCAGATTAATTTTCTCTTGTAAGCACTTCCTGTACCAAGAACAGTCATGCATTCAATTCAACTGTGAGTCCACAGGATGTGCTTTCAATCAGATACAGTTGCATTAGAGTCTGGGAAATAAATTAACTTAAACCAATGCACATACAATTTCTGCTTAAAGTAGCAATTCAAAGTTAGGCAAAAATCAAATGGCAATTGACCTCTCCAAGTACAGTGGAACCAATTAGAGAAAAATATACCATACAGTAACACCCTTATTATAATGAAAAGATTTGCCTACTTAGGAAAAGCAGTGCATTTATTCTCATCCTTCAGTCCACGAGGACTGAAACTTACTTCACAATAATGCAAATTGGTGCCTCCAGTTATAAAATGCTTATTCCTGGGGTTCATTCCATTTTCAGCTTCAGGTAGCAATCACGCTCAGGATCACAAGGCTTTCATGAAATATGCAGTTAGAGTCAGTTAAAGATTTGGTCCTGAAACTGACTATCCAATCCATCAGAACACTGGCATCCTGAGACTATCAGTAAAATGCACGAAGTTCCCAATAGCGAAGTGGGTAAAGTCAATACCAAATGTAGCACCAGGCTGTAAAGATCAGAAGGTCCCATGTTTGTTCTGGTTTATATTGAATTAACTGATCTCCACTGGGGCAGTAGTTGAGGGGTAACAATAAACCTCAGTAGCCCTAGCCAAGCAAGGGTTTAAAAGAAAAAAGTTCTTATTTCTGATCATCATCCAGTAATATATGCTGGAATTGGGAGAGTGTGGATATCAGTTGGGAGCTATGAGTGGTGCTAATACTGAACTTTCATAACTATGCAGCACAGATCAAAAAGGGGCTAAGTTGGGAACAGTAAAAGTAAGGGACTTTTAAATAATGCATAAAAGGTGAAGGGGAACTACATCCAGGATAAAGCTATAGGTGTGAATTGAGTAAACATTTTCCAATTGCAAGGTAGCATTACCAAATCATAAATATTATCCCTATAGATACTCTACACAAAAAAAGTTAACATTGATTTTTTTGAAGAAGTCATTCCTGGGATGTCGTTGGCAAGACTGACATTCATTGCCAATCCCTAGCTGCCCTTGAGGTGATGGCGAGCAGGCTCCTTGAATTGTTTCAGTCTGGGTGGTGAAGATGCTCCCACATGCTGTTAGGCAGGGAGTTCCAGGAGTTTGACCCAGCGATGAAGAAACTGTGATATATGCTCAAGTATTTCTAAAGTATGGTAATAATGTTACAAAGACAAATGTTCCATTCCCAAAGGAATCCAAAGTCTTAAGGCAATAACATCACCCAAGATGAATAAAAATCTGATAATAGTGTTTCAATTATAATGGGGACAAATGAATATCCACTGGCCTCCTGCTGGATGGGTTATGGATGTGTTGCTTTTCATGTATGCAGTATCAGGGATCGGGTGGTACCAGGAGGAGATAGATTTATATTCTACAAATCCTAAAGAAAATTTTAAAGATTGAATGATTCTTCAAACACTAAGATTCAACATGTTTAAAAACTTTCTCACTCAGTTTTGTAGAGATGCATGATTCCATGTACTACTTCAACTGATGAATTCCCACTAAAGAAAGAAATTTGGTCAGGCAGCTGTTTAGATGGCGAGTCTGGTGCATTTCCACTCTGATCCTTGCACACTTTACTATTGTCATTTGGATCAGCAGTACTTGCTTTCTCCACAGAGTCGGTGCCACATGTTGTCTTTTGCTCAGATTTCAGTACACATTCCACAGTATCTTTGTCTGTAAAGACATGCATTTCATATCAGGGTGGTGGCAGAAAAATCTTTGACTCAAAAAACACATTAGCAATTAATGGGACAACCTCACAATGATTTGATGGACATGACTTTCAGATGCTTAATGGACAATGAGGAGCAAATCAGCAGCCATGTCAAGGTCAGCTAAGCTTATGAATTATTTAAGTTCTGGATGATTCAGCTTTCAAAGCAAACAGATTTTCCATTGCATCAGCAATTTTGAGGGATTTTTCTTCCATTCTTGTCTTTTTAATCAATTATATCAGCAATAAGTATGAACAACCAAGAGAATGTAAAACTACCTTTCATTGTCCACAGCAATTTGATTCAGACACTCCATCTGGATCAAACTGTACATCTCTCAGTAATAGTGTCCTGTGAATTTAACCCTCTAAAATCTAAGTTTAGCTCAACAGTAGCATTTTTATCATATATGTTCCATCAAGGTCCCTTTTAAACATATATTAAACCAAGGTCCCCTCATGATGGCACGGTCATAAATTCCAAAAATTGGCATCATTCATTGTGAAACATTGAGAAGTTTGAGAGACGGGATTTGCAACATACAAATGCAAGACAATCTTTCAATGCTTGGCAAGAGAAAACAATTGCCTTAAAGTGCACACATTGAAAACGAAAATTTAGTCAGTCGTTGAATTGTAATTCCGAAATCACAACTGGGTTGTTATGGGTTCTGAGGAAGTTCTGGATTTACGTCAGAGCTTTTGGAATTTTACATTATTATTCTGCAGAATAAAAAGTCAATACACAGTAGTAGTGAATTTTATTTTAAATTTCTTCCTCTGCTCCCAAAGGCACTGAATTGTAGCTGAGCTTTCCTTTCCTAATGTAGGGGCACCAAAGCCAAGTGAAGCACCCTGAATGCCATTCTAGCTGAGATCAGCTACCTCAGCATAGATCAGGGATAAAACTCAAGAGCTTCCTGGTCTGCAGAACTCAGCTACATATTAGATATACCAGTATGAGCCACTGAAAATGATAGGTGCAGTGAATTTTAGTTCTCCCTTCTTGTTAAATGTTTAAACACAAGCCATTTACAAATAATCAATTTCTGCAGCATTATATCCTTCTTTTATTTCCAGAGTACTTGTAACCAACTGATCTGTTCCCAGATCTCTCCAATTCTTCAATCACTGCAGGAGGGCAACAATACCAGCCTTTTCACTTTTATGGAAGGTATCTGGTCTCTAGTTAGCAAAACAGCTGAAGGTAGAAATCAAACTTGCATTCCCAGACTTCTGTGGAACCATGCATGGTACCTTAACACTGCAGCTATGCTAGTTATTTTTAATAATAGGCAGTCATAAAAGAGTTTAAATTTCTATAAGGTGAATAAGCTTGACAGTTACATTTTGCTCCAAATATTAGCAATATGCTTAGCATGACTCCCCTGTATTCAAAAGGAGTACCCTGTTACTGTACCTTTGCTGGAGGTTATAGTTTCAATGACCATGTCTCTCATCTCTCTACGACCAATGTGTTGATGCAAGATAGTGGATTTTTCTCCAGTTGTTTTACCCTCCAGCAAGAGCTTTGCTGAACTGAGTGATTTCTTCTCTTTACTCTCATCGTCTGCCATACTGACAGCTATACAGGCAAAAGACAAAGTAAAAAGGCTATTAAAGCAGGTGTGATCTTTGTGCCCGCCCAATTGATATTCTCTATTAAAACAATGCATTCAATAGTTGAAACAAAACACAAAGCAAAGTGCGTAGTATTATTCTGAAGCTCATGATGTGAATTTTCATATAACACTGCCTGCAACCGCCCCCACCATACAATATGTCAGCAAACATGACTAGGTAAATGTTTTCAGTCAGTACATTAAACAGATGGAATACGTAAACCTCAACAATCACATGGTCCAGATCTCCAGCAGTTCAAGAGCTGTTCTGCCAAGATCAAACTATCTCCTAATTTGTACTTACACTTGCTTATTATGTGATGTTCTTAATTCACCTCTCCTAGCAACCCCAAATTTTATTTTTCAAACTATTATTTTCCATGAGATATTTTGTTACTTTGTTCCTCATCTCACTATTTTCTTTAATCATTCAATTTAAATTAAGACTTTGCAAACAGCCTTGACACCAGGCACATTTAGCATATCAGCATTAAATACCCCACAGGAAAAATCATACTTAAGTAATATGCTTTACTCTTATTATGTGATGTTCTTAATTCGTCACCTGAAACTACTTCCATTATCAGTATCACCCAAATGTTATACAAGTCAAAGTGCTCCCTCCAGACACAATTCATGTTTGTAAAAATAAAATCTTTAGCTTAGCTACTGGATGATTTTCATAACCAAGTAGACATAGTATGAAAATTTCACACATCCATTATGCTTTCATGAAACCACAGAGGCAACATTGGTAAGGTAACATAAAAGCAAAATACTGCAGATGCTGTAAATCTGAAATAAAAACAAGAAATGCTGGAAATACTCAGCAGGTCTGGCAGCATCTGTGGAGACAGAAGCAGAGTTAACGCTTCAGGTCAGTGACCCTTCTTCAGAACTAGCAAATACTAGAAATGTAAACGGTTATAAGCAAGTAAAGCGGGGGTGGGGCAAGAGATAACAAAATAGGTGTAAATAGGACAAAGTCACAGAATAGCTGACCAGAAGGTCATGGAGCAAAGGCAAACAATATGTTAATGGTGTGTTGAAAGACAGATAGGGTATTAATGGACTGAAAATTGAACAGCCTCAAGTGGAAAAAATGTGGGTAAGCAAACTGAACAAACGAAGATGAAATAAAATAAAATACAAAAAAAATTAAAAAGGAAGAAAAAAAATAACTAAAAATAAAAGTAAAATGGGGGGGGGGGGGGGGGGGCCCCGTCATGCTCTGAAATTATTGAACTCAATGTTCAGTCCGGCAGGCTGCAGTGTGCCTAATTGGTAAATGAGATGCTGTTCCTTGAGCTTGCGTTGATGTTCACTGGAACACTGCAGCAATCCCAGGACAGAGATGTGAGCATGAGTGAGTGGGGGGGAGGGGGGGGAGAGGAGTGTTGAAATGGCGAGCAACCGGAAGCTCGGAGTCCTGCTTGCGGACTGAGCGGAGGTGTTCAGCAAAGTGGTCACCCAGTCTGCGTTTGGTCTCCCCAATGTAGAAGAGACCACATTGTGAGCAGCGAATACAGTATACTACATTGAAAGAAGTACAAGTAAATCACTGCTTCACCTGAAAGGAGTGTTTGGGGCCTGGGATAGTGAGGAGAGAGGAAGTAAATGGGCAGGTATTACACCTCCTGTGATTGCAGGGGAAGGTGACGAGGTGGTGGAGGAGTGGACCAGGGTGTCACGGAGAGAACGATCCCTTCGGAATGCTGACAGGGGAAGGGAGGGGACGATGCGTTTAGTAGTGGCATCACGCTGGAGGTGGCGGAAATGGCGGAGGATGATCCTTTGGATATGGAGGCTGATGGGGTGGAAAGTGAGGACAAGGGGAACCCTGTTGCGGTTCTGGGAGGGAGGGGAAGGGGTGAGGGTAGAGGTGCAGGAAATGGGCCTGACACGGTTGAGGGCCCTGTCAACAACAGTGGGGGTGGAATCCTCGGTTGAGGAAAAAGGAAGACATATCAGAAGCACTGACATGGAAGGTAGCATCATCAGAGCAGATGCGTCGGAGACGGAGAAAGTGGGAGAATGGAATGGAGCCCTTACAGGAGGCAAGGTGTGAAGAAGTGTAGTCGAGGTAGCTGTGGGAGTCAGTGGACTTATAATGGATATTGGTAGACAGCCTATCACCAGAGATGGAGATAGAGAAGTCGAGGAAGGGAAGGGAAGTGTCGGAGATGGACCATGTAAAGGTGAGAGAAGAGTGGAAATTAGATGTATTTGTTGTTAAGTTGTCACATATCTTAATGCATTGTCAACATTACACACCAATAAAAAGATGTAAATTGATTTTTTAGCATCCACAGACAACAGTTCTGGCACAAAAACTCCAAAATCTTTCCTTCAATTTCACATTATCTTTTGAAAGAAAGCAAACCAGCAATTTACCTGGGAATGATTTCAAAGCTGCAAACTTATCTCAGAGCTCAGATTATATTTTATTTTAGGGTTATGCTTTCATTTTGAGGCTTTCCATTGCACTGCCTGTAGCAGTCATAGCAACAAGTGACACCCAAGACTTCATCAATGCAACTTTGGCACCAGCAGTGGCACAAGCACTGTCTGCAGTAATGGAACTGGCATCTACTCAGCAGATAAAGGGGCACTACTAGAACACTGTGAACAAAATCACAAATATAAATCTGCACTCCTCACTCTGTGGTACAGGATGGTGCTGCTCCAATGTGCTTTGCCATTATGCCATTCTCCAGAGCCTATAAAAGCATAATTTACCATCCATTCAGTTAAAAAGGATGGAAATGATAGCTAACATTGAGCAATTTATGGGCTATCAGTACTTAACTCTTCAGAATTTCTGATTTAAATTAATGTTTGTATTTGTTCACAATAAACATTGTTATAATCAGGGCCCCTAGCACTGCATAACTCCACAATTAAGAGTTTACCACGGAAATGGCAGAATTGTGTGCAGGAGACACAAGAGATGATCAACTTTGCCAGTAAGTTTCTTAGTTTTATCTAAATCTTCACATTTACTTGTTGCCTTTTGTATTAGTTGACCATGAACAAAATGCATCCCTCACATCTCTTCTGATAATCCAACTGCTCTCATATTCCAGGTGACCTGACCAACCCTGTTGGTGCCATCTGGCTGGCAATGAATAGCCAGCTGCTGCTCCAGCCTCCTCCCTCCGCCATCTTAATCTCCTCATTCTCTCCTTGTCAGATCCTGTACGTTTTAAACCCCCAAATCAAAATTCTCCCTTAACTTGTGCTTTTTTTTAAAAAAGTCTTTAAATTGCTATCGTACTTTTAAGATACACAAATATGCATTGGTCACTTTATAATATACTGCAGAAACTAGATATATTACGTCAGAATCTGGTCTTCAAGTGCTGCATACCTGTAAGGACCCTAAATAATGGCTTTTAACAAAGGGAGAAAAAGCTCGAACATAAGCTTTTAAAAGGTGATAAAATTGCTGCATAGCTTCTATGCAGTGCTCCAAGATTAGGACAATTTAATCGCTTTATCCTCCCAAACATAACCCTTTGGCTCCCATGAACCTAACTGAACCTACATCTAGGCGATGTTTATTTTCTTTTTTTAAAAAAAAAACAGAAATGACTTAGTGTTACAAACTGAAGAAACCTTTATTTGACAGAAACTCCAGCACAATGTTCCCGAGCCGATTCTTTTAATATATGAACGTTGCTTAACTTCACAGAGACAAAAAGATTGGAGCAACACCTGAGCAGCGAGGCCTGTGTTTTAAAACCCAATAATACCAGGCCGTGGGAACCGGGCATTTCTCAATCAGTTCAGCCGGCTGCAGGACAGAGAGACACAGTGGAGCGGGGGAGACTTGAGGCCCAGAGCCCCCGCTCCCGCCCCGGGACTCACCACAATACTCGAAACCCTCCGGATGATGCGAATGGTTCGCCAGCTCCAGACGTACGGCCACCAGTGATACGCTCATATGTTAAACCCCACAGATCTGCTGACTGGGTTAAAAATAAATTTCAAAAATACAAAGAAACGGGAAATCTTCCAGCCGCCTGAAAACCCAGGGCTGGGAATTGAATCGCCAAGGAACTCAAACCTTTCACACAAAACAAACGGAGCCTCCGAGACAACTCCACCGCCCAAACCCACTTCCGCCAAACTGACCCCCTCCCTCACCTCTAACCCCCTGACTCCAGGTGACGCAGGTCCGGTTCCTCTGCAATGGAATTCAGTGGAGGCAACCAGTAGTACTCAGTCTCTTTCACCTTGTTCACTTTCATTGCATCGACCTGAAACGTTAACTCTGCTTCTCTCTCCACAGATGCTGCCAGACCTGCTGAGTATTTCCAGCACTTTCTGTATTTATTCTGCATCTTTCACTATGGCTACCCAGCTCTCCTAACAGCAATTAATTAAATACACAACCCTAAAATGTCTACTTCCACTTTAACAGGCAGTGAGCCCCCAAATCACTTCTGTTTTTCCAGATCACCTGAAGCACAACTGCTAGTCTTCTCATTAACTCTATTTTCTTGCAGTACAAATTGTTGCTTCAATCCCATCAGAGGCAGCCCGCTGAAGGAGGCATCCCTACCTTTCACTACTTCAAGAATAAAGGCATGGAGCTTTTCGAAAGGCACTCAGCTCTTGTGTTGGGAGATGGTAAGGCCAGCAGCATATTGCCAGCACCAGGTTATTGAGTGAACATGTCACTGCGGCCTTCCTGTGAAGTATCAGAGTCACACCCTTCCAGACCCTCTCTGTCTCCCTAACTGCATGAGGATAGTGATCATCCATTCTTAGCTTCTACTCTCCTGCACATTGATGAGTAGGCAGAGGAGGAAGCTGATGAGGAGGAGCAGTCAGGAAACAGATTATGTGGATGATGATGCAGACCAGGTCACTCAGAGATCTCAAGGGACTTCCTGAATGCCCACTTCCTTGAACCTACGGCCTTCTGACCCGGAGGAGAGAGTAATACAACTGACCCAAGGCTGACACCAAATGAAAAATGAATACATAGGCATCCAGTGACAGTGTAAAGAAAAAGTCAGTTGATTGTGTACTTTTTGGAATTCACTTTAACAAAATAGAATGTGGACTGACATGGAACTGTCAGAGTTATACAGGAAAGGGTGCACTACTGATGTTCATATTTTCCCTCATGATGATGATTGGTACACTTATGAAGGGGCAAAGAGAGCTGATGTGTTGGGATGTTGTAGAATTAGTAGTGGATTGAGGGAAAGCCCCTTTATTGGCAGGTGACGGAGAAGGAGGTAAAGCTGGAGTATCAAGGGTTGACTGTTCCACAGAAGGGAAGACTTCAGTGGTGAAATTCTGTGATGCCTTTTGAAGCAAATGCTGTCTCGGCAGGAGCTCCTTTCCTCCATCCTGTGTCGCTGATGCACTTCCATGATAATGGCATTTGCCCATTTTATTTGTGGTCCATCACCAAATGACATTATTTGATGATGCACATTACACATCATTGCAATATTACAGCTTTGCCAGAAGAGGTCACTGTGGGAGTATTGTTGGCCATTTCAATAAAATTATTAAAATATTGGTAGTTTTGAAACACAGCTTATTTTTCACCAGGAAATATATTTGATCAATTTTAGGGCAATTTCCATTCATTCTTACCTTTAACCAAATCTGACTGCCCACTTGGGTTGTTTTTTTTTCTATTTTTTCATTGAGTATTTCCTTCCTTTTTCTGTTTGACCAGGCTGGTAAATCTGTTGTGCAGGAGCTCCATGTTTGAAGTGATGATGTCACATGGTTAAATATTACATTTACATAGTGATGTCATAATGTGGCAAAATTGTTGCATTTTGATTGGCTAAAATTTTAACCTTCATAAAAATGTGCCAAAATGTACCAGTGATTTTACATGGATCACAGGCTCAGTTTGTTGTGATTAGTTGACTTAAATGTGGCAAAACTTATCCTGGCCCATAGTCATGGAAAGATCATCTTAAACCGTGATTTGATCTGAGAAGGGCTGAAGTCACAAAGGTAATCTGACTGTATGAATTACATTTATAAATAGTTCCACAATTATTTTATCCTCAGCTTTTTGCTGACTTGAATTTCTTGAACACTGTATCATCAGTCACCTTGACAATGTAAATATAAGAAAAATGGAAAGTAAAATATCCCACCAAACGTGCCCTGTTCAGATACAGTGCAACTTTCTATACCATTTCCCCGCCTGTTAACTCGGCAATATTCTGTGAAAGTTTAAAAAAAGTCTGTGACTATTTCAAGAAGAACCCTTGCACAATCCCTCTGTGCCTCCAGAAGGTGATCAAGTAAGGCTCCAGGAGACTGTGAAAACCTGTTACTCAACATTTGAGGTAATAAGAATTCACCATTTATAACTGCAAATGTCCTCTTCTCCTGAATGTTCCCTTTCTAAAAGAAAAAATCCATAACTAGTTCATGTCTCAGCAGCCTGTTTCAGAAGGTAATGACTGCAAAAAGAAATATTTCCTGGCATCGAACTTGACTCTTTTTATGAGCATGTTCTCCAGTCCTATAATCCCTATCCAGCTCAACTAACTGTTAACACCTGAACTGCACCTAGTTCTTTCTGCATTTTAAAAACCTTAATCATATCCTCTGTAAACCCATATTTCTCATAACATAAATAGCACCAGTTCTGGAGCCTATCCTGGTAATTAATAGCCCTAAACCTAGATACCATTTTGGTCACCCTCCCTTGCATCTTCTCCAAATACTGAAGATTCTTCCCCAAGTCCAATGCTCTATGTTTTATAGTCAATAGTTCTCACAAGGTATCTTAAAGCCTCATTTGCCCTCTCTACCACTTCACATTGCTTACTCACCTTTAACAGGTTGTCAACTATTAAATCCAGTTCTCTCACAATCTGAAATCTTTAATGCAACCCCTGCATAGTACAAACATGCCTGGAGGTTTCCCCACCCCAAATACATGACATTGCAAATTTCCAAGTTGAAGGACGTCTGCAAACTTGGGCCCAATCTTAACGAAAATGTTGAGCAGAGCCCATTTATATTGATGGAACTGTGACATAATCAGAGAATAACATTGGAAGGAAGCATCAGCATATCAGAATCTTCCAACACATCAACTCTTTAAAAAAACACAGTCCAGAGACTTCACTGACAGCTCATTTGGCAATGACAATATGTAACTGAGCCATACAAGATGGAAAGTCCCAGGTTCAGTTCCAACATTATGGTGAGCACTACAATTGACTACACCAAGGGAAAAATCAGCCAGGGCCTCCACTTTTCATCACTACCAGTGATCCTTCCTGGAAAGTACAGGTATTTGGAAGTTCAGTGAGGTCTCCTATTGTGGAATAGTCTGCCAATACCTAGCATAGCTTATACTTGAATAGCCACAGAAGAGTGACCAGCACGAGGACCAATACCCCAGTATGGAGAGGAGGAAGGAGGATAAAAACAAATCCAGTTCCGCTGATGGCTTAACCATACAAACAAGCAGTGCCCAGTTCTGATGACTGGGCTATACTAAGTTAGCATAAGAACATAAGAAACAAGTAAGGAGTAGACCATTCAGCCCCTTGAGCCTGCTCCACCATTCAGTGAGACCATGGCTGATCTGATCGTGGCCTCAAACCACTTTACTGCAGGCCCCACCATGACCCTTGACTTCTCTGTAGATCAAAAATCTGTCTGACTCAGCCTTCAATATATTCAATGACCCAGCCTCCACTGCTCTTTCCTCCTCTCCATACTGGGGTATTGGTCCTCGTGCTGGTCACTCTTCTGTGGCCATTCAAGTATAAGCTATGCTAAGTATTGGCAGGCTATTCCACAGTAGGAGACCTCACCGAACTTCCAAATACCTGCACTTTCCAGGAAGGGTCACTGGATAGTGATGAAAAGTGGAGGCCCTGGCTGATTTTTCTCTAGGTGTAGTCAATTGTAGTGCTCGTCATAATGTTGGAATTGAACCTGGGACTTTCCATCTTGTATGGCTCAGTTACATATTGTCATTGCCAAATGAGCTGTCAGTGAAGTCTCCGGACTGTTTTTTTTTTAAGTGTTAATGTGTTGGAAGATTCTGATATGCTGATGCTTCTTTCCAATGTTATTCTCTGATTATGTCACAGTTCCATCAATATAAATGGGCTCTGTTCAACATTTTCGTTAAGATTGGGCCCAAGTTTGCAGACATCCTTCAACGTGGAAATTTTTAATGTCTTGTATTTGGGGTGGGGAAACCTCCAGGCATGTTTGTGGTACAAAATTCCAAAGATTAACAACCCTCTGAGAGAAGAAATTCCTCCTTATCTCAGTCTTAAAAGGGAGACCCCTTATTCTGAAACTGTGACCCCTAGTTCTAGATTCACCCACTAGTGGAAACATCATCTACCCTGTCAAGCCCCCTCAAAATCTTATATTTTTCAATATGATCACTTCTCATTCTTCTAAACTCCAATGAGTATAGGCCCAACCTGCTCAACATTTCCTCATTAAGCAACCCCTTCATCCCAGGAATCAACCTAGTGAACCTTCTCTGAACTGCCTCCAATGCAAGTGTAATAAAAGCAAAATACTGCAGATGCTGGAAATCTGAAATAAAAACAGAAAGTGCTGGAAATACTTAGCAGGTCAGGCAACATCTGTGGAGAGAGAAACAGATTTAGCGTTTCAGGTCTGATGAAAGGTCACAGATCTGAAATGTTAACTCTGCTTCTCCCCCCACAGATGCTGCTTGACCTGCTGAGTATTTTCAGCACTTAATGTTTTTATTCTATTGCAAGTATATCCCTCCTTAAAAAAGGAGAGCAAAACTGTATGTAGTACTCTAGGTGTGGTCTCACCAACACCCTGTACAGATGTAACAAGACTTCCCTACTTTTATACTCCATCCCCCTTGCAATAAAGGCCAACATTCCATTTGCTTCCTAATTACTTGCTGCGCCTTCATGCTAACTTTTTGTGATTCATGTTTAACAACACTCTCTATTGCAGAATTCTGTAGCCTCTCCATTTAAATAATATTCTACTTTTCTATTCTTCCTACCAAAGTGGATAACCTCACATTTTCCCATATTATATTCCATCTGCCAAATTTTTGCCCGCTCACTTAAACTATCTATATCCCTTTGCAGACTCTTTGTGTTCTTCTCACAACTTGCTTTCCCACCTGTCATTGTATTGTCAAGCATTTTTGGTTGCAATACATTCTATTCCTTCATCCAAGTCATTAATATAGATTGTAAATAGTTGAGGCCCCAGCACTGATCCCTGTGGCACTCCACAGGTTACAGTTTGCCAACCTGAAAATGACCCATTTATCATGACTTTCCATTTCTCGTTAGTTAGCTAAACCTTTATCCATATTATATTACCCCCATACCATGAGTTCTTATCTTGTGCAGTAACCTTTTATGTGGCACCTTATTGAATGCCTTTTGGAAATCCAAATACACTACATCTACTGGTTCCCCTTTATCCACTCTGCTTGTTACATCTTCAAAGAACTCCAATAAATTTGTCAAACATGATTGCCCTATCATAAAACCATGTTGACTTTGCTTGATTGTATAATGATTTTCTAAATATTATGCTACTAGTTCCTTAATAATAGATTCCAGCATTTTCCCAATGTCAGATGTTAGGCTACTGGCCCAACCTGCTCAACCTTTCCTCATTAAGCAACCCCTTCATCCCAGGAATCAACCTAGTGAACATTCTCTGAAATGGCTCCAATGCAAGTATAATAAAAGCAAAATACTGCAGATGCTGGAAATCTGAAATAAAAACAAAGTGCTGGAAATACTCAGCAGGTCAGGCAGCATCTGTCTACATCTTCCTCTTGATTAAGGTTGTCACACTTGCGCTTTTCCAATTAGCTGGGACCTTTCCAGAATCTAGGAAATTTTGGAAGATTACAACCAATGCATCCACTATCTCTGCAGCCACTTCTTTTAAGACCCTAGGACGCAGGCCATCAAGTCCAGGGGCCTTGTCAGCTTTTAGTCCCATTAGTTTTCCTGGTACTTTTTCTCTTGCTTCAAGTTCCTCCCTCTCTTTTGCCCCTTGATTTTCTACTATTCTTGGGGTGCTTTTAATGTCTTCTATCGTGAAGACAGATAAAAAAAAATTGTTCAAAGTCTCTCATTTCCTTGTTTCCCATTATTCATTCCCCAGTCTCATCCTTTAAGGGTCCAAAATTTACTTTACCTACTCTCTTCCTTTTTATATACTTGTAGAAACTCTTACCATGTTTTTATATTTCTTGCTAGTTTACTCCCATATTCTAATTTGTCTCTTTTTTTTAGTCAATTCTTTGCTGGTTTCTAAAATTTTCCCAATCTTCTGGCCTACCACTAATCTTTGAAGCATTGTACGCCTTTTCTTTCAATTTGATACCATCCTTAACTTCATTAGTTAGCCACAGATGGTTCATTCTTCTCATAGAGTCTTTCTTTCTCAATGGAATATATCTTTGTTGAAAGTTATGAAATATCTCCTATAATATCTGCCAGTTGATCTACCGTCTTACCTTTTAACCCATTTTCCCTGCCTACTTTAGCCAACTCTGTCTTCATAACTTAAATAAAGGCAATTACAAAGGTAAGACACTAGTTTCAGACCCAAGTTTCTCACCCTCAAACTGAATGCGAAATTCTATCATGTTCTGATTACTCTTCCCTAGAGGATCCTTTACTATGAGAACATTAATTAATCCTGTCTCATTACACATTACTAGACCTAAAACAGCCTGTTCCCTGTTCCACAACGTATTGTTCTAAGAAACTGTCCTGAATACACTATGAACTTGCCTTCAAAGCTACCTTTGCCAATTTGATTTGTCCAATCTACAAAGGAGTAGGCCATTCAGACCCTCAAATCTGTTCCACCATTAATCTGTAGCTCAACTACATTTATTCACCTTTGCCCAGTGAAACCTGGCAGCCTCCCAGCGGGCTCTGGGAGTGGGGTGGTGGTGGCTGCTGGCGGGCCTTCCATTAGGGGAACTTCCTGGCTCACGAAGGCATCCTCCGGTGGCAATGGCCGCACTCACAGTAATGGCGCTGCTGGTGCTTCACGATCCCTGCCCCAGATATTCACATCAGTTGATTGCTATTGAAGTTCAACTAATAATTATAGAATTAGTCAAGGTAAAGTTTATGGAGGTAATGATTCAGTCTTATCGTTATTTGTCTGTGAAAATATCACCGATTGATGTCAAATATTAAATGCCAAAAATGCTTAATAAAACTCCTCCCTCCCCAAAAAAGTGCCCTTTAATATTCTTTTGTCTTCTGGTTGCTGACTCCCATGCGTTGACTGTTCCTCCCAGTGGTTTCTTCTGATGACATCACAGATTTAGCATGACTAATAGGCTGGGTGTGAAGGATAAACACCCTTTCTTGTGAAACTGTTGCAAAACAAACACAAATTAAAATGAGGTAGAGAACAACTGAGAGAATATTTTTTAAAAATCAATGTTTATTGTTAGATTTCTTCTGCATCTTAGAAGTGCCATCTTCTGCAGCTTATTTTTAGTCCTTATCTATTTCTGCAGGAAAAGGTTATTCAAAAACAACCTGCTTTGATAAGAGGCTACTCGCAATGGTTTTCTGTTACAATGTTAGCAAGGCCTGGAACAAACTGGTGATAATGGAAACAGGTTTAAGGAAACTGATAACCAGGAAAACACTTGGGAATGGACCACAATCTAGTGCCTTTGTATCTTTCAAATTGCTGATAAGTTGATATTTGGAGCCTATCTAAAATAACTGACTGATTTGACCTTTACATCCAGTGTTTTGAGTTCCTAAAGGTTCCTTTGCCATCACTAAGCTACACATATCTTCTATTGTGAGTTAGCCAGTAAAGGTCAATTAAAAATAGTACTGAAAGTCCCCATGTTCAAATACTCAGAAGCTTAGGATCAGATCTATCTGTTTCCATCTGCCTGCAAGGATATGTGTAGCTATTATCACAGATTTGTCTAAGGTGGTTGGGGGCTTATTATTAAATATTCTCATCAATAAACCAGCCAGAGACTGCACTTAGTGCAGCTAATGGTATTAACAAATTCAAAAGGCTTCTCTCCATTCATTTTAAATTATGCCCCAGGAAGTATTAAATAACCTGCCTGATGCACATCTTGACATTATAATGACTCAAATCCCTAACTTCACTTCAGGCATGTATAATTATCCTCAGACACTTGTGCAAGCAAAAATTAGATAGATTAGGGTTTAGGGAAACATGGTCTGGAACATAATCACAGTGTGAAGTAAAGTGTGTTACAGACATGACTGTGTTCCTTATTAGTTAGAATCATAGAATGGTTACAGCAGAGAAGAGAGTCATTGGGCCCATCAAGCCTGTGCTAGCTCTCTGCAAGAGCAAGCCAACTAGTCTCACTCACTCACCTTTCCCTATAACCCTGCAATTTTTTTCCTTTCATGTATTTATCTCATTCCTTTTTGAAAGCCTTGATTGAATTTTGCTCTCCCCCGCAACGCCCCCCCCCCCCTCCCTCAGCAATTCAGATCATAACCACTTGCTGCATAAAAGATGTTTCTCCTCATATCATCTTTAGGTTTTTTTGCCAATCGCTTTAAATCTGTGTCCTCTGGTTCTTGGCTCTTCTACCAATGAGAACAGTTTCTCCCTCTACTCTGTCTAGACCCCTCATGATTTTGAACACCCCTAATAAATCTCCTCTCAACCTTCTCTGCTCTAAGGAGAACAACACACTTCACCAATCTATTCACATAACTAAAGTTCCATATCCCTGGAACCATTCTAGTAAATCTTCTCTGCACCCTCTCTAAGGCTTTCACATCCTTGCGAAAGTGCGTTGCCCAGAGTTGAACACAATGTTCCAGTTGTGGGCGAACCAATGTTTTATAAAAGTTCATCATAACTTCCTTGCTTTTGAACTCGATGCCTCTGTTTATAAAGCCCTGAATCCCGTATGCTTTTTAAAAAATTGCTTTCTGAATCTGCTTTGCCACCTTCAATGATTTGTGCATATATACCTCCAGGTTTCTCTGCTCCTGCACCCCCTTTATAACTGTATCCTTTAGTTTATATTGCCTATCCTCATTAATTCTACCAAATTCACCTCACACTTTTCTGCATTAAATTTCATCTGCCATGTGTCTGCCCATTGCACCAGCCTATGTCCTCTTGAAGTCTATCAATATCCTCACAGTTCACTTCACTTCCAAGTTTTGTGTCATCTTCAAATCTTGAAATAGTTCCCCGAACACCCAACTCTAAGTCATTCATATATATCGCAAAAAACAGTGGGTCTAGTATGAATCTCAGGGGAACACATCTGTATATCGTTCCAATCTGGAAAACAATAGTTCATCATTGCTCTCTGTTTCCTGTTGATATATATTGGAACCCAAAACCCCATCTTGACTCTGGAATGTTTTAAAATGTTTCTGGGGAGTTTTGTTTTTGGCAATGATCAGTCATGGGATGTGTTGAATAATAACTTTATATTGTGTTTTCTATTTCTGAAGGTGTTTGACATCACATATGTTGATGATGTAGACCTTTTATTCATTTTTTTTTGATCACCTACTCATGTACTCCTTACCAATTGTTCTCTATATACCTGCACATCTGCCTATTTCTCCATGTATTTGTTACCATGATCTTTGCCTTTGCCCATCCACCAGCCTGATTTTTCCACGTATTCCTTTTACACTCTCAATAGCTTTGTCTGCCTATTTAACATACATCTACTCTTATTTCTGTGTCTGTCTCCCCTTGGATACATCACTCTGACAATCTTGATAGTCATCTGTTCCAAATATTCAGTAATTCAGTTCATTTATATTTGTGTATTCACTGCTTTTTTCCAAGTCCATTTCTCAATGTTTTTGAATTGCATGTACCCAGTAGCTAGTTTTCACCATTAACCTTTAGTATTGAATGTGCCAAATAATATATAACCAGGTATACTGTAAACTTCCATTGTAATAAGACAATTAGGTAACTGAATTGTTAATGACAGTGGTACACTCAATATACAGCCATGTCACTGTACAATTTGTATGATTTATATCTTATACTGTGTAACGCCAATATTTTCAAATTTAATTTTACTTCATAGATTATTTCAGAATGAAAAACTTTTCATGACTTCTGTTCTCACAGAATCACAGAATAATACAGTGCAGAAGAGGCCCTTCGGTCCATCGAGTCTGCACCAATGCATTAAAACACCTGACCTGTCTACCTAATCCCATTTGCCAGCACTTGGCCCATAGCCTTGAATGTTATGACGTGCCAAGTGCTCATCCAGGTACTTTTTAAAGGATGTGAGGCAACCTGCATCTACCACCCTCCCAGGCAGGGCATTCCAGATCGTCACCACCCTCTGGGTAAAAAAGTTCTTCCTCAAATCCCCAATAAACCTCCCGCCCCTCACCTTAAACTTGTGACCCCTCGTAACTGACCCTTCAACTAAGGGGAACAGCTGCTCCCTATCCACCCTGTCCATGCCCCTCATAATCTTGTACACCTCGATCAGGTCACCCCTCAGTCTTCTCTGCTCCAGCGAAAACAACCCAAGCCTATCCAACCTCTCTTCATAGCTTAAATGTTCCATCCCAGGCAACATCCTGGTGAATCGCCTCTGCACCCCCTCCAATGCAATCACATCCTTCCTATAATGTGGCGACCAGAATTGCACACAGTACTCTAGCTGTGGCCTTACCAAAGTTCTGTACAACTCCAACATGACCTCCCTGCTTTTGTAATCTATGCATCGATTGATAAAGGAAAGTGTCCCAAACGCCTTTTCCACCACCCTATTAACCTGCCCTTCTGCCTTCAGAGATCTATGGACAAACACGCCAAGGTCCCTTTGTTCCTCGGAACTTCCCAGTGTCAGGCCATTCATTGAATACTTCCGTGTCACATTACTCCTTCCAAAGTGCATCACCTCACACTTTTCAGCGTTAAATTCCATCTGCCACTTTTCTGCCCATTTGACCATCCCGTCTATATCTTCCTGTAACCTAAGACACTCCACCTCACTGTTAACCACTCGGCCAATCTTTGTGTCATCCGCGAACTTACTGATCCTACCTCCCACATAGTCATCTATGTCATTTATATAAATGACAAACAATAGGGGACCCAGTACAGATCCCTGTGGTATGCCACTGGACACTGGCTTCCAGTCACTAAAACAGCCGTCTGTCATCACTCTCTGTCTCCTGCAGCTAAGCCAATTTTGAACCCACCTTATCAAGTTACCTTGCATCCCATATGCATTTGCTTTCTTGATAAGTCTCCCATGTGGGACCTTGTCAAAAGCTTTGCTGAAATCCATGTAAACTACATCAACTGCACTACCCTCATCTACACACCTGGTCACATGCTCAAAAAATTCAATTAAATTTGTTAGGCATGACCTCCCTCTGACAAAGCCATGCTGACTATTCCTAATCAAATTTTGCCTCTCCAAGTGGAGATAGATTCTCTCCTTCAGAATTTTCTCCAATAGTTTCCCTACCACTGACGTGAGACTCACTGGTCTATAGTTCCCTGGCTTATCTCTACAACCTTTCCTAAATAGTGGGACCACATTAGCTGTTCTCCAGTTCCAAGTTAACTTTTCATTCATTTTCACCTGTCTTCTGTTTCCATTTTCTTAGCTTTTAAGAAATAATCTGTCCCATGTAATATTTTTGTTTCATGAGGTTTTTTCTTTAACTAGCCTTTTTTGTGGAGGCTAAAACGTAAACTTCTAATCTCTCCTCAGCTTATCCCCTTTATTCTTATAGCTGTTTTCTAATGCAAGTATATCTTTTGTTGGATGGTAACAAAACTGAACCTAATGTCATCTAATTATTTTCAAGCCTCAACATAACTGCTGTAGAATTTAGTTCAGTTGTCTGGGTATATACCTGTGACACAATTACTATTATTCATAGGGGAATTCAAGTCATGTTAATTCATTTCCATTCATTGTGTAGACCATTAAGCTTGGATGGCCTAGAGTCTAGACTTAATTATTAAATATTTAATATAAGATTTTAAATGAGTATAGTATTGTACTGGAACCGTGGGAAAGAACTGTTGTGAATTTGAATTTTCAGGTAATTTTCTGTGATGATGTTGATGCTAATAGCACACGGTCTACATGAGTAGAGGTCAGGAAGGATATCTATTCTTCTGTCAGCTGCCATAATTCCCTAAACGATTATTTTTGCAGCCCTCCATATACTAATTATTCTGATATATTCCTGCCTAAATTTCACCCTCTTTAACCTGAATACAGAACTTGGTCTTGCACCTTGGACAAAGCTACAGGAGGTTTGAATAGTTATGTATTAAATTCAGTATGTGGTGTGCGCATTACATTAAAAACTCACTGACCTTCATATTGAAAATGACAGTACCTACAAGACCATTTTAATGTTAAAGAAGTCACACTATATGACATACAATAACTGCTACTTCATAGTTGGAATATATCACTTTTGTGATGGCCATCAGGTTCCTACAAAATTACTCAATGCCTGCTGAATTTTGATTTCAGTAACCATTTTTTTCAGGAAGTGAAATTTGTAAGATTAAAACAAAGGTTTGAAAAACAAGGCGGCAAATTACAAAAGCTTCATTGGGGCAAAATTTACATCAGCTTTTTTTAAGTAGACAAAGATTATATATGCGAGAGAATGAAGAAAAAACTACTTCAGATTATACAACTGGTACAAGCTTATTTTGTGTCACATTAAGTTAAGAGGATTGGGGGAGAAAAGGAGGAGACGGAGGTGGGGGGGGAAATGAAATTCAGATATTAATGCCAATTCAATTTTTAAAAATTGAATTTTGAAGCAAACTAATTATCCACCGATGATTTGTTGCCAGTTACAATAAATCATTACCACATACCTCTGAGACAAAGATTCAAATTACTAACAGCTACGAGACAGGCAGATAAAAAGAAAGGCGGGCATTGACTTTCCTGATTTTAAATGTTACATTTTGAAAACCAACAAAACTATTTCCCTATGAAGGGAAGGAAGTACAAAGGGTGAGCTAGCTCTCTTTTGTGATGGGACAAGGGGTTGGAGGAAGCATGAGTGATTGGGTGAAGAGATGGAAAAGGAGCAGTTGAGAGCAATTTTGTCTGCAACCACACCCCAAATGCAGCCTTCAGGCTTTGTCTTCTCCTTTCCCTACCTACCACCCAAGATAAAAGCAAAATGTTAATGGGGGAAGAAAGTGAAAAGAGCAGAGAGAGAGAGAAGTTGCAACGTGAAGTCATTAATGACAAATATGTGACTAAGTTCTAACTAAAGTGTGAAATGCAACAGGAGTCGGACTAGTTTTTAAAAAGTGGCACTTATATTTTCTCTTCCCTAGACAATGGCAAGCATTGTGCTGAAAATTTCTATCCTAAAATCAGGAACTTTGTATCACTATAACAGAAAAATATGGCCGTCTCTTGTGGGGGAAAAAAACATTCTTCACCCTGACTGGGACTGACACAAAATGGTTCATTAAACAAGTTCAATCCTCTCAGCCAAGAGTTGAGATTTACAGGGTCATCAAAGAAAATTAGCATAATAGTTGATTGCATGCATAAATATTAGAGTCATAGAGTCGTACAGCATAGAAACAGGCCCTTCGGCCCACAGCGTTCATGCCGACCATAATGCCTATCTATACTAATCCCACTTGCCTGCATTAATTCCATATCCCTCTATGCCTTGCTCATTCAAGTACTTGTCCAGATGCCTCTTAAATGTTGCTACTGTTTTTGTTTCTGCCTCCACCACCTCCTCTGGCAGTTCATTCCAGATACCCACTATTCTTTGTGTGAAAAATTTACCCCTTTGATCCCCTTTAAACCTCCTCCCTCTCACCTTAAATCTATGCCCTCTAGTTTTAGTCATCCCTACCATGGGAAACAGACTCTGGCTATCTACCTTATCTATGCCTCTCATCATTTCATATACCTCGATCATGTTCTCTCTCAGCCTCTTTCCCTCCAGGGAAAACAGACCCAGCCTATCCAATCTTTCTTTATAACTCAAGCCCTCCAAACCAGGCAACATCCTTGTAAATCGTTTCTGCACCCTCTCTAGCTTAACCACATCTTTCCTGTAGTGCAGCGACCAGAACTGCACAGTCCTCCAAATGCAGCCTAACCAACGTTATGTACAACTGTAACATGACACCCAACTCTTGCACTCAATGCCTCAGCCAATGAAGGCAAGCATGCCATACGCCTTCTTCACCACCCTGTCTACCTGTGTTGCCACTTTGAGGGAACTATGTACTTGCACCCCAAGCTCTCTCTGCTCAACAACAGTCCCCAGGGCTCTGCCATTCGCTGTATATGTCCTGCCCTGGTTTAACTTCCCAAAATGCATCACTTCACACTTGTCTGCGTTAAATTCCATTTGCCAATCCCTTGCCCACTTTCCCAGTTTATCTATATCCTGTTGTAACCTTAGACAACCTTCTTCACTGTCCACTATACCACCAATTTTCGTGTCATCTGCAAACTTACTAATTATGCCCCCTACATTCACATCCAAGTCATTAATATATATGACAAACAGAGAGCCCAGCACCGATCCCTGCGGCACACCACTGGTCACCGGTCTCCAATCTGAAAAACAACCCTCCATTACCACCCTCTGCCTCCTATCACCAAGCCAATTTTGTATCCAATTGGCTAGCTCACCCTGGATCCCATGTGTTCGAACCTTCTGGAGAAGCCTACCATGTGGGACCTTGTCAAAGGCCTTGCTAAAGTCCATGTAGACAATGTCCATCGCCCTGCCCCTGTCAATCCTCTTGGTCACCTCCTCGAAAAACTCAATCAAATTTGAGAGACATGATTTCCCACGCACAAAGCTATGCTTACTATCCCTAATCAGACCATGCCTTTCCAAATGCATATAAATCCTGACTCAGAATCCCTTCCAATAACTTTCCCACCACTGAAATAAGGATCACTGACCTGTTGTTCCCTGGCTTATCCCTGCAGCCCTTCTTAAATAAAGGCACAACATTAGCTATCCTCCAGTCTTCCGGTACCTCACACGTGGCCAACGATGATACAAAAGTCTCTGCCAGGGCCCCAGCAATCTCCTCCCTTGCTTCCCATAGCATCCTAAGATACATCTGGTCAGGCCCTGGGGATTTTTCCACCTTAATGCGCTTCAAAACCTCCAACACCTCCTCCTTTGTAATGTTGATATGCTCCAGGATATCGCTGTTCCCTCCCTTGAACTCACTGGCCTCCACAACCTCCTCCACAGTAAAAACAGACGAGAAGTATTCATTTAAGACCTCGCCCATTTCCCGTGGCTCCACACATAGATTACCACACTGATCCTTAAGGGGACCTACTCTCTCCCTAGCTACCCTTTTACTCTTAATATACTTATAGAATCTTTTAGGATTCTCCTTTATCTTATCCGCCAGGGAAATCTCATGGCCCTTTTCGCCCTCCTAATTTCCTTAAGTGTACTCCTACATTCCCTATACTCCGAGGGACTCGCTTGATCTCAGCTGCCTATACCTGACAAATGCCTCCTTCTTTGTCCTGACCAGACCCTCAGTAACCCTTGTCAACCAAGGTTCCCTAAACTTGCCAGCCTTGCCCTTCCATCTAAAAGGAACATGCTGGCCCTGAACTCTTCCTATCTCACTTTTAAAAGCCTCCCACTTGCCAGACGTCCCTTTACCTGTAAACAGCCTCTCCCATTCAACTTTTGAGAGCTCCTGCCATCGAAATTAGCTTCCCCCAATTTAGGACTTCAACCTGAGGACCAGTCCTATCCTTTTCCATAACTATCTTGAAGCCAATAGAGTTATGGTCACTGGTCCCAAAGTGCTTCCCCACTGACACATCAACCACCTGCCCAGCCTCATTTCCTAAGAGGAGGTCGAGTGTAGCTCCTTCTCTAGTAGGGCCATCCACATACTGCTTCAGAAAACTATCTTGGACACACTTAAATTCTTCCACATCTGATCCCTTAGCACTAAGGCAGTCCCAGTCAATATTAGGGAAGTTAAAATCACCTATTACAACCCTATAATTCCTACACCTATCTGTGATTTCCCTACATATATGCTCCTCCAATTCCCTCTGACTATTGGGGGACCTATAGTATAATCCCATCAAAGTGATCACCCCTTTCTTATTTCAACCCATATGGCCTCGCTGGACATTCCTCCTGGGATATCCTCTCTAAGTACTGCCGTGATGTCCTCCCTAATCAATAGTGCAACTCCCCCTCCTCTCTTACCTCCACCTGTGTCACGCCGGAAGCATCAATACCCTGGAACATTGAGCTGCCAGTCCTGCCCATCCCTCAACCACATTTCTGTAATAGCTATATCACAATCCCATGTACCGATCCACGCTGAGTTCATCTGCCTTACCTGTAAGGCTTCTTGCATTAAAGTAAATGCAGTTTAGCCTACCAGACCTTCCATCATTGTTCTTCTAGGCAGTAGTGCTCACAGGTTTGGAAGGTGAATTACTAAAATGGTTTGAGGGATGAGGGCTTAGTCATGATTGGAGAAGCTGGGGTTGTTCTCCTTACAGCAGAGAAGGCTAAGAGACTTGATGGAGGTGTTTAAAATAATGAAGGGCTTTGATAGTGTAAATAAAAGGAAACCATTTCCAATGGCTGTAGGGTTGATAGCTGGAGAACACAGATTTAAGGAGATTGACAAAAGAACCAGAGGTAACGAGGAAATTTTTTTAAAAATTAAACATGAGTGGTTAGGATTTGGAACACACTGCCCGATAGGATGGTGGATAGAGATTCAATAGTAACCTTTGAAAAGGGGATTAGGTAAATACTTGGATAAAAAAATTGCAGAGATATGGTAAGTGGAACAAACTAGATGGCTCTGAGTCAGCAATAACAACAGGCTGAATGGCCTCCTTCTGTACTGAATTTTTATGATTAATATACAAGTTTCACAGCTTTTTTCCCCCCTTTTTGACTGGGTACTGTACAATTGGTCACTTCACCTCTTGCTTAAAATGTATTTCTCTTAATTTAAAAAAAAAAATTCTTTCATGGGATGTGGGCAGCATGGGCTAGGCCAGCATTTGTTGCCCAACCCCAAATGCCCTTGAACTGAGTGGCTTGCAAGGCTATTTCAGAGGGCAGTTAAGAGTCTTGGATTATTAGTCCACTACCACATTACCACTACACCACCACATCCCCATTTCTTTTGGTTCCTTATATCCCATCATTTCCCAGTTGTGGGTAACCTGGTCTTCTGACAATTTCACTATGAACTGAGTGAATGGATGGAAAAACACATGCAACAGCAGGGCAGTGATTTTCAGCTTCCCAGATTGTGAAGTCTCTATCTAAGATCGGTCTCTTTCGAAGAGCAATCCAGTTAGTCCCACTCCCCAGCTCTTACCTGCATATCCCTGCAATTTTTCTCCTTCAAGTATTTATCCAATTCCCTTTTGAAAGCAACTATTGAATCTATTTCTACCACCCTGTCAGGCAACGCAATCCAAATTCTCATTGAGCAAAAACATTTTTCTCATGGTAGGAGGTACAAACCTACTATTGCATACTTCTACGTCAGTGTTTTGATCACTAATCTAGGACTAGGGACATAGGCCAACGTGGTTACAGAATTAAATGGATGGTTTTGGTGATGGACTGGATATAGAGTCTGAAGCTCAGTTCAAGTTCAAAGAGAATGGAGGTTACTGGTCTTTGGGTTCACAAAGCAGCTAGGAAGGTGGGTGGGATTGAAGCTAAAATGCAATGTTCTTTGCAGGGGACAAACAGAATGGCTTTGGTTTTCTCCATTGCTGAAAGGCTGATGAAAGTACTAAATCATTGTGATTTAAGACAGAACAGGTGGTAGTGACAGAGGAGCAAGGCTGGATGTTTTCACACATCTGGAAGCTGCCTGAAAACATTGTTGGTGCTAACTTTTTTGTAAACATGAGGTACCTTTTGTATGGAAGCAGCAGCTAATTTGGAATTTGCTGGATGTGATTGTTATGGTAATGATAATGTACCATTTTTACACCACTGAGAAAAAGCTGCTTCAAACTGTCAACACCATGGGATCTTGGGCTTCATAAATAAAGGCACCGAGTACAAAAGCAGGGAAGTTATGTCGAACCTGTATAAAGCTCTGGTTAGGCCCCAACTAGAGTACTGCATACAGTTCTGATCACCACACTTTAGGAAGGATGTGAGGGTCCTTGAGGGGGTGCAGAGAATATTTACCAGAATGATTCCAGGAATGTGATTAGGTTGGAAAAGCTGGTCTTGTTCTCCTTGGAGTAAAGGAGATTGGAGGGGAGATTTGATGGAGGTGTACAAGATTATGATAGGCTTAGATAAGTCAGACAAGGAAAATCTGTTCCCATTAATGATGGTACAAAGACGAGGGGACACAGATTGAAGGTTTTGGGCAAGAGATGCAGGGAGAATGCGAGGAAGAGCTTTTTTTATGCTGCGTGTGGTAATGACCTGGAACTCTCTGCCAACAAGGGTGATGGAAATGAAGACAATCAATAATTTCAAAAAGATATTGGATGAGCACTTGAAAAAAATAAACTTGCAGGGCTAGAGGGATCAAGCAGGGGGGAATGGGGCTGACTGCTCTGCTGAGAGCCAGCACAGACTCGATGGGCCAAATGGCCTCCTTCTGTGCCGTAAATGACTATGATTACGACTACAATATGCTCATGCTCCAATGTTCCCAAGTTCACTAATCTACCAGAGAATAGTAACCTGGAAAGAAAAGAAAACTGAACAAAGAAAAACAAAAAATGCTTTCCAGAATATTTTATTGATTTCATTGTGAATCCATGGCATCAGCGAGACAAAATAAAGCTGTGTAGCTTAGATGAATTCATTAATGCATGTAGCAGTTTGTAGGGAAGCAGAGAAACTAATGTTATGCTTGTGGTACTTATACTACATGGCCACATAGAATTAGACAATATTCAATAAGCTCCAAGTATTTTCATGGTAGATTGCACATAACAAAACAAACTGACACAGGATTCTTCAAATACAAAAAAAAGTATATCGACTTAACGCTAGGTCAGACAGTTTAACCTTATGTTTGCACATCACTATATTTGGCGGTTTTAATAGTCTCAGGAATGTAGAGTAATAAAACACCAATCAAAATTAGGCATTATATAGTAATGTATTCTTATGTTCTACATATAGGAGAGAAAATTTTGCTTGATCTAAGTGGGTTTACAATAGCACTTAAATACCTTAACAATTGCTGCAAATCCATTGTGCATTGGTAATTATGTAGAAAAATAGCTGGATTATACAAGAGCAGCAAAAACCCATACTCTAGTTTGTAGTCAGTTTATCAAGAGGATTTATAAAGCCTCCTGTAAACCAGCTTCTTAAATTTACATTCCTCAAAATTAAGGAAAAAGTGCTCGCAAGTTAATTAGAAAATACATAGTTTGTAAGGTGTCGTGGCTATCTATCCTGCTCGCTACTATATATCTGGCATTCTCAACATTGTATGGAAAACGTTTATTAAAGTGGCATATTTATACCTAGTCACAATTTCTTCTGCTCACCTGTATTTTATCTGTACACAGTAGAAATGTTACAAATAAATGAATACACATGTAAAGTGTTTTAATCATACAAATTTATGGCAGCACATCCTCTACCCAAGCCAGAAACGCTGTTAGATTTAATTAAAACCCCACCACATGTGCACAGTTAAATTAATTCAAATAATTGTAATTAACACCTTCTGTCAAAGCTAATCTGAATAAAAGCTCAACAATAAGTCTCTTCCTTGCTACTGGAATTCACTGTTACTTCAAAATGGAAATGGGAGCAGAATGGTATCTGACCAAATAATCAAAGAAAAAAATCATATAAATATTATTTATCTTAACTTGGAATGAAAACCAAGAAGAAATCTTACAATACTACAGGAACTCCATACAAGACATTGTTTGCTGGAAAAATATCGTAAAAATATTTACATTTTCCCCTAAAAAAACACTTATTCTGCTGATAACAGCTAACAAATTCATTCAATTAGAGTTTTAAGAGTTAAACAAAAACTCACTAAAGGTGAACATATTGAGCAGATTCTTCCTACGTTTCACTAGCTGATAAATTATATTTCTGGTTTTGGCCAGTTCTTTGAATTGTTTAATCACACAACTCAAATAGTAAAAACACAATTTGATACTTAAGCTTTTACCAACTTTTCATATTTAAAGATGCTGTGTTAAGCCATGAAAGGGTCACTATACCTGGTCAATGAAGTTAAATATAAACATAGGCTATCAATGGCTCCACCTTGTCATCCAAATGTCAGTTCTCTTATGGAATGATTCAAATGTCAAATTATGCTTTTTTCTGGGTACTGGAATGATTCATTTCATAAGTATGTGTCCTGTTCAGTTCCTTCTGAGCTTAGACTCTGTTCAGACTGCTGCAGCTGAGAGTCCTTTTTCAGCATTGATTGATTCAGCTCTTCTGCAACATCTATCGGTTGGCTAACATTTTGTTCATCTTTTAAAATTCTAATGGTCTCATCAGGGGCAGATCCGTTTGCCATTGATTCTACTTTTACCCCTTTTTTCTCCTGTTTCTTCTTTTCTTTCTTTTGTTCTTTTGCATTTTTCTTTTCCTTTTTCTTCTTTGAATTGCTGCCTGAATCAGAAGATGGAGAGACAGGTGGAGAGTGTACCACTATGGATGGCATCTGAACCAAGGCTTTATGAGAATGAGGCTCAGCCTCATTGATGGCTTTAGCACCATGCAATCTAGGAGGAGGCTGGTACTTGAGGTCACCATGTGTGTCCTTCCACTTCTTTAACTGAATTAAATGTTCTTTTTCAACCTCCCTTTCTGTGATAGGAAGTTCAATTATCTGTTTTAAAAAAAAGTACATAAAAGTATTTTTATTGAAATTTGCATACCAATTGTGTTTTTTTTTTGCATTGACAAGAGTACTGCGAATGTTCTGGTCTCCTCCATCTTTCGGATGAGATGTTACACTGAGGCCCCATCTGCCCTCTCAGGTGGATGCAAAAGATCCAATGGCACTATTTCGAAGAGTAGTCAAGTTCTCCCAGTGTCCTGGCCAATATTTATCCCTCAATCAACATCACAAACTTATTATCTGGTCATTATCAAATTGTTGGTAGTGGGAGCTTGCTGTAGGTAAATTGCTTGCCATGTTTCCTATATTACAACAGTGACTAAAAGTCAAAAAGTACTTAGTTGGCTGTAAAGTGCTTTGGGATGTCATGAGATGATGAAAGGCGCTATATAATCAGGAATGATTGTACGGTTGGTGCTCTTTGCTCTAGAAGAGAGATTGAGGAGTGGCCCCATAGATGTCTTTGAGATTATCAAAGAGTTTGACAGGGTAGGTGTGGAAAAGATGCTTTCACTGGTGGGGGAAGACAAGAGCTTGGGGCCAAAAATATAAGGTAGTCACTTATAAATCCACAAGGGAATTCAGGAGAAGCTTCTTTACCAGAACGTGGTTAGAATGTAGAATATGCTATCACAAGGAGCAGTTGAAGTGACCTACCACTGATGTATTTAAGGGGAATTTAGATAAACAAGGCTATCTTGATGGGGTAAGAGGAGTGGGAGGAGACTTGTGTGGAACATAAACACTGGCACAAACCCCTGTTTTTGTGCTGTAAATACTATTAATTGATTGTCCTTATTTCACTTAAATGTACCAAAGCCATTAAACTTTTCACAAGTGCTTTTGTGGGTCCAAACCTTGGTGCTTTCTCTATTCTTACTCACTATCCAGAGTGTGTATACATAAATCAAACTCTCCCTTCCCCCATTTTTAAAAAACACAATCTAAAATTACAATAATAGACTTTGTGGCTGGAATTTTACGCCGTCCCAGCGGGTCAGATGGTGGCGTGGGGGTGGCGTAAAATTGAGCAGCAGGCTTCGGGAGGCCTACATGCCCCGTTTCCGCCTCCAGACAAGTTTACGGAGGTCAGGCGGGGGGTGGGAAACGGCCCGCCCGCCCGAGGCCAATCAAGACACTTAATGGCCACTTAAGGGCCCTCGCTTGCCTCCACGGGTATGTTACTTGTGGCAAGCGGGTGTGCTGAGGACATGAAAGGCCGCCCAGTGATATCTGCTGGCCTTTCTGCACCCCGGGGGGGGGGGGGGCGCAGTCAGGCACAGGGTGCCCGACTGAGGGCCGCCTCCGCCTCCCCCCAGGACCCAAGACATCCACCTCCCCCAAAGAACCACTCCAGCCTCACCAGGAAAGGACCGATCCCCCTGGTGAGGCATGCCCCTACTTACCTTCCCTCCTCGGTCCATGGCGTCGGCTGGGCTGCAGTCCCAGCAGTGGCCACCGCTCCCGGTGGCTCTGCTGGGACTAAGAGCTGCCAGCCCACTGATTGGCCGGCGGCCCACTGAGGCGGGACCTCCTCCCTCAAGTGGGTAGAAGTCCTGCCTCGGAACTTTTAAAGCCTGGGGATCCGTAAAACACAGAACAGATCCCCAGGCTATGCAGAAGCGGGTTCGCCACCGACTTTCACGTCGGAGTCCGGCTCCCGTCCATCCACTGTAAAATTCTGGCCTGCAAGTCAGAAAATGCTGCATTTAGTATTATAATGCTAGTATTATTCCATTTTAAGTAAATTCTATGTAGATCGTACCCCAACAATTCTATGGCCCCAGCTACCATGCAAGCGGAGGGAAATGGAGTGGCATGGAAGGAGAGGAAGCAAGATTGGTTGGTGGGGTGGGGGATTTCAACAAATGACCAGGAAGGGGCAGCACAAATGTGCAAAATTAGTTTGCCATCTAACATCACTCCTCAACGTGTGAAGGCTAAATATAATAAGCAAACCTTAAGAATGTTAAAATACAAACCATGTAAAGTAACACAAAAAGAGTGGAGACAAGCTACTAGCAAAAGCTCTATGCTGTTTCATGAAGTGTTCCATCTCCTACAGAGTTGGTTATTTGTTTTTCCACAACCACATCTTAAGATTTACATTAAAAGCTCCAGATGGCTGTGGTATGTGCTGGGATGTAGCCAGTTTGACAACACAGGCTCCAGACATTTCCATACTGTTATACTGTATACTGAATAAAGGTTATAAGCAAAGTGAGACGGCTATTTTAATAGCTGCCATATGATCAGTAGGTAATAGGAACATTTAAGCTGAAGTAATGTTTACCTGCTAAACTACATCTTACGGCACAAAACAGGAAATTGGATGGCCACCTGACAGCAACAGATTTGCAGGGCTATGGGGATCAAGCCAGGGAGTGGGACTGACTGCATAGTTCTGTGGAGAGCCAGCATAGACTCCATGGCTTCTTTCTGTGCCATAAAATGACTCTAGGTGCTTCAGCATACTGGGACGGATATGGTGCAACTGTAATTCTCGGATAGCTTTCAAAAGCAAATTGTTGTAGCCTCAACGTTGGAAACATTTAGTGCAGACTCATCAAAATATTAGCACACCAAATCCCAAAAAGTATTGGGAGTAAATAGTTGAGGCCACAATGGATTCACCAGATATGAAAGGGAAAAGTAATAACTTAAGATGTAGCTCTTGGCCCACGCCACGTCTGATTTTTGGTCGCTAAATGAGTATTCAGGGGATTAATTTTGGGTGGTAGCATCCCGAACAATCATCCCTGGAAGTGATCCCAAATAGGTAACCAGCAACTTCCAACTGAAATCAGCCTCAGGCCCCTTGAAGATGTTGAATCAGGTGACTAATGCCTGTTTTTGGACTCCACTTCCAAATTTGACAGAAACTGGACCAACTTGCAAGGCAAGCTAAATCAGAAAACTGATTTGAGCACATTTCGCTGGTTTTATGGAAATAAAGACTGATTTGGGGAGAGTCTTTGAGTTCTAGGCGTGTTGCTCTCTTCCCACTAGTTTCCGGCAAGAAACCAATTTCTCAGCCAAAGTTTCCACACACCTTGGGCAACAATTCAAAATGAAAACACAAGGGAAGATCCTACTGATTTTATTTTAGTTTGAAGGAATTTCCCAGAGTTCAATTTGGGAATCCGTCAGATTCATCAGATGCATTAACGTGAAGGGGAATTGCGCGTCAACCAGTGCTGCTGGAGGTTCCAATAGTCCCTGAATATTCTCAATTACCTTGCATTGAAAATTAATCCAATTTTGTTCACAAGTGAAGGCAGCTGTGGGATTGATTATCTCATGAATGCACAAAAAAAATTTAGTTTGGATCAAAACCAACCAACTGGCAACACTTGCACACAAAGTTATCTTTCAAATGCATTTAAAACATTCCAGATAGCGACACAGGGAATAATTCTGGTCTGGTGGAGCCCATAAATTGACTTATGTCCCTTTGTGTTTTACTGCGTGAAAGTGTGATCTTGCAGTGTTAGGTGGTGTGTATAACATTGTCGACGAAAATGTAAATAGACACAAACGTTTAAAAAAAATTAGCATCAAGCAAATGGCACGATAACATCAATGTGACCTACAATAACTAAACAAAAGTTTGTGCTTGCTTGCCTGCCAGAATATCAACTTTGACTACCACACCTAACGAGTGCTCTCCCAAAATCCTCTTCAAATAACATTTGGACTTCTTGTTAAAGGAATACGGTCAGAATAACTTTTGCATCCTGATCTGAACAGAAATATCTCCACCTAGTTATAATGGCATCAAAATAACTCAAACTAATCCTGATAAGTGCTTTGGTAAGCTTGGAACCAAACCGTTCCCTGATGCACAAACATTTTTAAACTTTTGGATCAATTGTCCTTTCAGGATTTCCAACCCCACAGCTGCGAGATGGAACCCCTGAAGGACTCTGCCATGCTTGTATTAAAACCCATTGACCTTCTACCCTAAATTAAATTATTTCTGTCATAGGTGAGAGCATGCAGCCTCTGTCTGGTTCAACGATGGCACAACCAAGATCAGGAAAGCTCAGTAGGGAATTATAGACATGAACATTACCTCTATTTTGTGCAAGTTTACATGCTATTCAGATACTTTTTAAAAAAATGTTCATGGGATGTAGGTGTACTGGTAAGGCCAGCATTTATTGCCCATCCCTAATTACCCTCAAGAAAGTGGTGGTCAGCCACCTTCTTTAACCACTAGAGCCCATGTGGCAGAGGTACACGAAAGTGCTGTTAGCTAGGGAGTTCCATGATTTTGTGCCAGTGATAGTGAAGGAACAATAATGTATTTCCCAGTCAGGATGGTGTGTGACTTGGAATGGAACTTGCAGGTGGTAGTCTTTCCATACACCTGCTGCCCTTGTTCTTCTCAGCAGTAAAGGTCGTGGGTTTGGAAGGCGCTGTTGAAGACTTTGCTGCAGTGCAGGTTGTGGAGGGAGTGAATGTTTAAGGTGTGCCAATCAAGTGGGCTGCCTTGTCCTGGATGGGGTCGAGTTTCTTGATTGTTATTGGAACTGTACTCCTCCAGGCAAGTGGGGAGTATTCCATCACACTGCTGACTTGTGCATTTCTTTTTATTCGTTCATGGGATGTGGGTGTCGCTAGCTAGGACAGCATTAATTACCCATCCCTAATTGCCCTCGAGAAGGTAGTGGTGAGCTGCCTTCTTAAACTGCTGCAGTCCATGTGGGGTAAGTACACCCACAGTGCTGTTAGGAAGGAGGTTCCAGCATTTTGACCCAGCGACAGTGAAGGAACAGCGATGTAGTTCCAAATCAGGATGGTGTGTGGCTTGGAGGGGAACTTGCAGGTGGTGGTGTTCCCTTACATCTACTGCACTTGTCCTTCTAGGTGGTAGAGGTCATTGGTTTAGAATGTGCTGTTTAAGGAGCCTTGCTGTATGCATCTTCTGGATGGTACACACTGCTGCCACTGTGCATCAGTGGTGGAGGTAGTGAATATTTGTAGATTGGGCGCCAATCAAACAGGCTGCTTTGTCCTGGATGGTGTCGAGCTTCTTGAGTGTTGTTGGAGCTGCAGCCATCAAAGTAGTGGAGAGTATTCCATCGCACTCTTGACTTGTGCCTCGTAGATGGTGGTCAAGCATTGGGGAGTCAGATGAGTTACTCGCCGCAGAATTCCTAGCCTCTGACCTGCTCTTGTAGCCACGGTATATATATGGCTAATCCAGTTCAGTTTCTGGTCAAAATGGTAACCCCCAGGATGTTGATCGTGGGGGATTCAGCAATCGTAATGCCATTGAATGTCAAGGAGAGATGGTGAGATTCTTTCTGATTATAGATGGTCATTACCTGGCACTTGTGTGGCGTGAATGTTACTTGCCACTCGTCAGCCCAAGCTTGGATATTGTCCAGGTCTTGCTGCATTTCTACAGTGAGTGTTTCAGTATCCGAGTCGTCACGAACGGTGCTGAACATTGTTTGCTGATGATTGCACATCCCTACTTCCGACCTTATGACTGAAGGAAGGTCATTGATGAAGCAGCTGAAGGTGGTTGGGCTTAGGACACTGCCCTGTGGAATTCCTGCAGTGATGTCCTGGAGCTCAGATGATTGACCTTCAACAACTACAACCATCTTCCTTAGTGGCAGGTATGATTCCAGCCAGCAGAGAGTTTTCCCGTGATTTCCACTGACTCCAGTTTTGCTAGGGCTCCTTGATGCCATACTCGGTCAAATGCTGCCTTGATGTCAAGGGCAGTCACTCTTACCTCACCTCGAGTTCAGCTCTTTTGTCCACATTTGAACCAAAACTGTAATGAGGTCAGGTGCTGAATGGTCCTGGCAGAATCCAAACGGAGCACCACTGAGCAGGTTATTGCTAAGCAAGTGCTGCTTGATAGCACTGTCGACGACACCTTCCATCATTTTACTGATGATCGAGAGTAGACTGATGGGTGCTTTGTGTACAGGACATACCTGGGCAATTTTCCACATTGCCGGGTAGATGCCAGTGTTGAAGCTGTACTGGAACAACTTGGCTAGGGGTGCAGCAAGCTCTGAAGCACAGGTCTGCAATACTATTGCTGGAATGTTGTCAGAGCCCATAGCTTTTGCAATATCCGTGCCTTCAGTAGTTTTTTGACATCACACGGAGTGAATCGAATTGGTTGAAGACTGGCATCTGTGATGCTGGGGACTTCAGGAGGAGACCAAGATGGATCATCAACTCCGCACTTCTGGCTGAAGATTGTTGCAAATGCTGCAGCCTTATCTTTTGCACTGATGTGCTGGGCTCCCTCATCAGAGGATGGGGATATTTTTGGAGCCACCTCCTCCAGTTATTTCTTTAATTGTCCACCACCATTCACGGCTGGATGTGGCAGGACTGCAGAGCTTAGATCTGATCTGTTGGTTATGGGATCGCTTAGCTCTGTCTATTGCATGCTGCTTATGCTGTTGGGCATGCAAGTAGTCCCGGGTTGTAACTTCACCAGGTTGACACCTCATTTTGAGGTATGCCTGGTGCTGCTCCTGGCATGCCCTCCTGCACTCTCCATTGAACCAGGGTTGGTCCCCAGCATGATGGTAAGGGTAGAGTGAGGGAATATGCCGGGCCATGAGGTTACAGATTGTGGTTCAGTACAATTCTGCTGCTGCTGCTACCCACAGCGCCTCATGGATACCCAGTTTTGTGTTGCCAGATCTGTTTGAAACCTATCCCATTTAGCACAGTGGTAGTGCCACACAACACGATGAGGATAGCCTCAATGTGAAGACGGAACTTTGTCTCTACAAGGACTGTGCAGTGGTTACTTCTACCAATACTGTTATGGACAGATGCATCTGTGGCAGGCAGATTGGGCCGGATGAGGACAAGTCCCTTTTGTTGGTTCCCTCACCACCTGCCGTAGACCCAGTCCAGCTGCTATGTCCTTTAGGGCTTGGCCAGCTCGGTCAGTAGTGGTGCTACCGACCCACTCTTGGTGTTGGACATTGAAGTCCCCCACCCAGAGTACATTCTGCTCCCTTACCCCCCTCAGTGCTTCCTCCAAATGGTGTTCAACATGGAGGAGTACTGATTCATCAGCTGACGGGGGATGGTAGGTAGTAATCAGCAGGAGGTTTCCTTGTCCATGTTCGACGTGATGCCATGAGACTTCATGGGGTCTGGATGTCCTTGTTAGCACTGTGGATTATGGGAACTGTCTCATCAGCAAATAGCCCTGTTTCTGAGAGACTGGGGAGGGTGGGAAGTTGGCTCTGACTGTCAGACGTTTCAGGTACTTGGGTCACTTTTCTTAGTGCTGCCAGGAAAAGAAAATCTGTGGCAGAACCAATTCTGTCAGCACTTATCTGCCTGGTTGGGTGGAATTGGATATGTTTGTGCAGGGTAGGGTTTATGAGTGGTGGAGGATTTTGAGTTGCCCATCTGCTCAAACACAGAGATGAGGAAGCTCTGCTCAGTCAAGGGCTTTTTCAGGGCTAGAAATTCTGCTCTTGCAGTAGTGCATGATATTGAAAAGTTGTCTAGTGTTTTTCGCTTGGGTTGACCTGGTTTCTTCTGGGTGCATGAGGCTGGAAGCAATTTACTCCAGTCTAGATCCAGGATCTTGTTCAGTTCTTTATGATCACAAACAAGAGAGATATGCTGCACAGGCATTGGGGCCCTTGTCCTCTTTATGCATGAAAGGGACTTTGACCAATTGAATGATTCTAGAATGGTGTATGTCAACAGTATTTGGTGAATATTGTGCTGTTAGCATCTTGGTCAGGTCAGGGATGAGCACTCCATAGAATTCAGGGAAACCATCCAGCCATGGTGTTTTGCTGGACTGCAGGACTGCAACAGGATCTGGATTTCATAAGCAGAAATTGGACCATCTAATGCTTGTGAAACTTCATGTGAAAATGGGAAAATAGATAGCAGCCACTCTGCTTCTTGCTGAGTAGTCTGTACCTCAACAGACGTAGCAGAAGACACAGCACCTGGCAAATTCTTGTTTATCTCTTTGGGTTCACTGGTGGTTTGACCAATTCGTTTTAGGATTGGCACAATGGTTCAATTCTGAGTTCCGAAGAAGGGTCACTGACCCGAAACGTTAACTCTGCTTCTCTCTCCACAGATGCTGCCAGACCTGCTGAGTATTTCCAGCATTTCTTGTTTTTATTTTGGTTCAATTCTAGGTTTGTTTGCACAGGACATATATGCTAGGAGTTCTGCCGGCTTATCCTCCTGCTCAAACTATTCAGCTTGGTAAAGCAGAGTGTCCACTTAGTACCCAAACAGTAGGTTGTGTAGCTCTCCTCTGGCCCAGATGAGGGCTCTTTTAGCACTGGCCATGCAAAAACTTTTATGCTGGGCTGCTAGTTCACCCACTCTCTTTCAGATCCCTTCAAGTTTGAAGTCTCTTGCAAAATTTCTGGCTGTAGCATAGGCCATTGTGTGGCCCCCTCCTCCCCAAAGACTGCTTTTGCTTTCCCATAGTACTGTCACAGCGATGTTGGAGCTCTCAAGTCTTGGTGATGAACTGGGCAAGTTAAGTGCATAGAGATTGTAAATACATGGGTTGCTGAGAAGGGAGGAGTTGAGTCAATAACGTTGTGGATAAGAGATAGCTTGTCTAACATTAGCTGAATAGGATGCCTGGTCAGACATGGCAACAGCACCAGTGGTGTAACTCTGCACCCAAAGCAGATGGGATTGTTTCAAAAAATAATCAAATCTACAGTTGAACTTGTGTAAATTGGAGTAAAAGGTGAAATCTTTCCCAAATAAGTGAAAGGCCATCATACATCAACAGCTAGATTCCCACAACTCTCAAACCACCATGGTTACTTGTCCAGGGCATTCAGGATTGGCAGGGAGCCTATCAAAACACACATGTAGGACAGATGTGGGAATACAGATGTAGGAACTATGGGGGAAAGTATGAATTTACTTCCTTACGGTCTGTTGCACAGCATATTGGACCTACGGTTCGATGGATGAGTTTTATGAAAATTGTAATTAACTTCACCTACTAGCAATAGTAAACTGGACAACACTGATTTATTGACCATCATACATTCATAACGAAGATTTATCTGATCCACTGGCTTTTAAACTTCCAGATCAAAATGATCAAATAAAGTTATGTTGGGATTAAGGGGGAGGGGTTGTAGCTGTGCATCTCCTTACTGACCTGTTATCTCTCTTCTTGGAGTTGGCAGACCTGTACTTTGCCAGCAATTTTGTTTTAGTTTCAAACTTGACCCTCAGGTTTTCCATTTCTCACATTTTTGTTCCTTTGCCTTATGTATTCCACTGCCTAACTATTCAACACATCCTTCGTTTTCTTTCATTTCTTTATATTCAACCCATGGGGTTGATGATTTTTAGATGTATTTCAACCAACAATATATATTGACTGCCATGCTAACAATGTCCTTCTTGCCATCATTAACTAAGATGTTACATCAAACAAACAATCATTTCACTGGCACTTGAGGTTTGCCCGTCTTCCTTACACCTCCTTCTTTTTACTAGTTAATTGTTCATCTCTCATGTTTCAGTTCTAAAGAAAAGCATAAACACAAAACGTTGAGCATCTGTTTACTCCACCAATATGGAGTTTTATGGGGTTTTTTTTGCTTTACATTTAAAATTTTTTTTTTGAGGTCTTGCAAATTTGTCATTGCCTCAACACGTCCATTATTTTAATTTGAGGATGTGGCTCGGTGTCATCCACACTTATTGTTTGTAGATGGAAATACAAGTTTACTTATGAACATCTGAGCTCCCCAGCCCTGGTTTCTACCATGTCAGTACTGGGTGTGTCCATAGCTAACAGATTCCATAAATAGACACTGCTTTTTGGAATGCTGTACATCAACTTGTTTTACATGTTTACCATGCATTCCTGACCAAAACTGACAAATGACCTCAGTATAACTACTGCTTCCTTTTTCATAATGAAAACAAAGTGTTTTGTTTTAAAAAAATCAAAATGCTTCAGTTTGACATTTTATCTAAAATGGCAAAGTATTTAATAAAAAGTACTCTTCCTAGAGTTTAATAAGTAAATTCAACAATTTAACTTTCAAAAGTATTAATGAGAACTTCACTCTCTGACATGGGCATCTGAACAAATTCATTGATGCATCGGGCTTTGGAACACATTCAGTAATAGGAGATACTTCACATTAAATCCATAGGGCCATGAAGATTTTTGGGCGTTTTCAACAACCACCAATATATAATTGACTACCATGCTAACAAACGTCCTATTCAAGCAATTAAGCTAATGTGCATATGTTAACGTAAAAGCCCATGAAGGATGATGTGGCAAGAGTCGACCTTTTGAGGGCTGAACGTCACTGGAGCTTTTAAGCTTTGGTATCAGTTGTACTATAGCCAGGGTTAAAACATGCACCACCACCAAACAACAACTTGCACTTATATAGTGCACTTAACATAGTCAGATGTCAAAGGCACTTCAGAGGAGCATTATCAAATTAAATTTGACACCAAGCCACAAAGAGATATTAGGACAGGTGAAGAGAGGTCATTTTTAAAAACAAGCATCTTAAAGGAGCTTAGCACCTCGGCAGCTGAAGGCATGGCCGCCAATGGTGGAGCAAAAAGAATCTCCAGAATTGGATTGCAGAGGTCTTGGAAGGTAACTGGGCTGAAGGAGGTTACAGAGATGGGGGAGGGGCAGCAGGGGCGAAACCGTGGAAGGTATAAATTGAGGTATTGCCAGTCTGGGTGCCAATATAGGTCAGAGAGAAAAAGGACAAATGGTAAAATGGGACTTGGTGCGAGTTAGGATACGAGCAGTAGAGTTTTGGATGAGTTCAAGTTTATAGAATGTGGAAGATAGCAGCCTAGCCAAGACAACATTGGAATAGGTGGGTCTAGAGGTAACTCAACAGATAAGCAGAGGCGGAGCAGGGACGTGACGTTACGGAGGTGGAAGTAGATAGTCCAATACTGAATGTTGGACAAACAGCATGACAAATCAGAAGCAGTGGAGGGGTCGGGAGAAGTGATGCTAAAGCAGAGCTGGTGGTGTTAGCGTACAAATAGAATCAGAGGCCGTGTTTTCAGATGAAGTTGCTGAGGGACACCAGATGAGAAATAGGAGTGGGCACAGGATAGATCCTTGGGGGACTCTTACTGCATGGAAGTAGAAGAGAAACCACTGGAGCTGGTTTTCTGGCTACGACTGGAAAGGTAGGGATTGCTCCATCCAGCTGGAGAATGAGGGAAGGGCACAAAATTCCAGCAAGTAAAAATCGAACTATTGAAGTAGAAATAAATTTTTGGATTTAATCTCAAATGATAGTATTCTCCCTCATTAAACAAACTTGAATTTTTGTAACCTTATTATTTTTGCTATCCTCAAAAGATTCTCAAATTCAATTTAAACAATTCATTTTTAATTAGTCAACGCAATCCAGGAATGAATATAGTATAATCCCATTGTTCACAGCATGATTCAAATAGCTCAAGCAGCAGTTGCACCATTAGCCAATTTCTTATATATGTGTGTAATTGTGAGGTGATGAATGCTAAATTCTAACTGGTTTAGTCATGACATCTGCATAAATTATTTCTTATCTTATGGAAGCTATCCAGCAGTTACCTAGGTGTGCTGAAACAAATTTAGGTCAAATCAAATTCTGATGGTCACAATTTCATTCATTGTTTGCTACTGGTTCAACCTGTGGTTAACGGGCAACTAACCCCAAAATCTGTAGGTGAGCTGAAATGCTACTCTGTGGTCAGTTTGTTTTTCAGTCAAAACCTACATTTTAGCATAGAAATGGCCTACACAGCAGCACCCAGCAACAGCTCTTTGAAAGATAGCAACACTGCAAGTACTTCCTCCATAGGGTAAAGTTAAGTGTTAAAATCAATTCCTTTTCTGTGACTACACAAGGAAAATTTATAAATTACTGAAATATACAAGAGAATGTTGTAATATTGTCCACTGCAGGAAGCCCTTGGCTGTCAACCCTCCAACAAATTGGCACAACAGCTACTTATATAGCATCTTTAACATACAACCAACACCAAGGCCCTTCAGAGGTGTAAAGAAAGCATGAAAACTAAATTTCAAAATATCTTAATGCACTGTTAATCCTCTGGGATGAACACCACTGCTGAAATATATGAAGTCGACCACATAATTTAAATGAAAACAATTACACCTACATCACAGGTATGGTATGGCTATAAAACCAAAAAAATCAGATAGCCCAACCAAGCCAGTGCGTGAGAGACATGAATTACAGAAAAGCAATGGTTTTATAATGGTCAAGTGATTTGTGGTAATGAAAACCCTGCAAATGGGAATCATGTTGTTCTGAAGTAATATGCTGCAGAAAGGTGCAGACTCAACTAAGAAATTTCTTGGGAGAAACACATAACCCACCCAGATTCATTCATATCAACTAATTTTTGCCTTGCCTAACTGCATCAAAATTCAGTTGAAAAGTGTATTTTCCCTACAACTGCATCAGATGTTTAGGTTTACTTTGATTTTTGTAATTAGCTACGGCATTTTTGTTTATCAAGTGAATCAAAGAATAATGAATCAAGGTATTAGAACTTTTATCATTCATGGAATATTAAAATTCTAGCGAAGAATTGAAGTTTCCCTGGTAATATTCATTCTTAGCTATCCAGTCGCAGCTAGAGAACCTCCTGAAATGATGTCTCTTCCCACTTCATACGGTTACCCTGGAGTCCCTAATCCTTGGTTTCTCCCCCCACCCCCCATTTCTCATCTACATGCAGCGCCTCAGCAATACATCACATTCAACATGTATGCTGACAACATCCAGCATTACCTCTTGGCCATTCCACTGCCTCTGATTTGTCAAGTTGTTTATCCAATATACAGTAACAGGATGAGCAGAAATTCCCTCCAAATTAAATATATGGAAGACTGAAACTATTATCTTCAGTCCCTGCCACAAATTTTGTTTCCTAGCCACCAACTCAATCTCTCTCCCGGCCGCTGTCTGAGGCTCAACCTTGTGTCCTATTTGTCTTTGAGTGGAACATCCAACCCTATATCCTCCCCATCTGCCTGTTTCCACCTCTGTAACATCACTGTCTCTGACGCTCAGCCTATATGCTCCCGAATAATTCTGTTGGCTCCAGACATGACTATTCCAATGCTCTCCTGGGTGGCCTCCCATCTTCCACAATCCATAAACTTGAAGCTCATCCAAAACTGCTGCCCATATTATAACTGTCATCTTTTTCCTCCTTTTAAAGACACCCCATAATCCAACTCTTTGACCAAACTTTTGGTCGTCTGTCCCAATATCTGCTTATGTGACTGTCAGATTTTGTTTAATAACACTCCTGTGAAGTGCCTTGGGACATTTCACTACATTTAACATGCTATATAAATTGTTGTAATACAAATGACCAAGGCTGATCAACATCCTTCCTCCTCCCCCATGCCAGTGGCCAGCCAGTTGCCTTAAAATAGAATATAGCAGTTTTGTCAATCTCTCTCTCCTGACTTCTGATAAGAGTGCACAAATCTTCAAGGAACATGCCACTTTATGGCAGTTCCGCATGGATTGCAAAATAACATTATTTGTTCCTTGTATTCAGATGGAAAGGCAGTAATTTTGACTGGACTTGCCTCTCGCACGAGAAAGCCATCTTGCATATATCTGGGATCAATGCTGCGAAGTTTTTCCATGGTCTCATACTGGCCCTGACATTTCTTCAGTTTGTCTGAAGAGCCAAGGGTAAACTTCAGCAGAATGAGGCCAACACGAAATATCACCTTTACACCTGGGTAGAGCAAAAATGGAAAAGCAGATAGTAATTAGCAAAACTAGCAGCATCAGGAACAGGATGAAAATTCAGCTTTGTGAACAAGTTTTCAAAAGTCAGACATAGTCTGCATTGTTCTAGGGAACAACTAAACCAAATGAGGAACAGAATTGTATTTAACACTGGAACTATGGGCTATTAGATTCACTTTTTCCAAAAGGCTATTTTTACAATTTTTATACCAATGCTCAAGTATTTGAAGCAGATTTTAAAATATTGTTATATCACATGGAAGGTGCAGAAACATGCAAAAGAACTACAAAGTTTGATTTTAAAATAATCCTGCAGCAGTCTTTAAATGGTTAAGGGAAGTATCTTTGCAAAAACATTCATCCAGCTGACCAAGGGCTCAGACTAGAACATCAAAACAGAGCAACAGAAAAATTGTATTCTTAAAATAGACAGCGAACCAAAAAGGTAGTTGCTAAACACTGGCAAGGCAACCAAAATAAGAGTTTTGGAAAATAACCTGAGGAAAAATGATACCATTGTGTGACTTCAAACTCACTAATGCCATTAAGGGCAATTATGGATAGGCAATAAATGCTAACCTTTCCAGAGACGCCCACCTCCCATGAACGATTCTTAAATAAAAAGCCAGTTTAAAAAAAAACTTACTTTATTTGAATAATCATGGCGCTCAAAGTTTTTAGTTTTAGTTATACAGCACTGAAACAGGCCCTTCGGCCCACCAAGTCTGTGCCGACCATCAACCACTCATTTTATACTAATCCTACACTAATTCCACATTCCTACCACATCCCCACCTGTCCCTATATTTCCCTACCACCTACCTATACTAGGGGCAATTTATAATGGCCAATTTACCTATCAACCTGCAAGTCTTTGGCATGTGGGAGGAAACCGGAGCACCCGGAGGAAACCCACGCAGACACAGGGAGAACTTGCAAACTCCGCACAGGCAGTACCCAGAATTGAACCCGGGTCGCAGGAGCTGTGAGGCTGTGGTGCTAACCACTGCGCCACTGTGCTGCCCAACCACTGCGCCACTGTGCTCAGGACAGAAACTTACTGCCAGTGAGGAATGTGGTGCTGGGAAATAAAGTGCTTCACGTTTTGTGCGCTATAATCCAGCATTCTTAGCCAGTTATAACATTGTTGATTACAGAGTAAGCACTCCCTACAATGCATCTTCGCCTCAGTCACAAGACGAATACTCCTATTGCAATAATTCACATTCTATTTCTCATATCACCTACCCATGGACTCCAGACAGACTGGAGATTTAGTGCCAGTTGGGAGCAACTTTACTGAGGGGCCTATGCTCTCTACAAATTGGGCTGAGACTGCACAAACTCATCTCACTTGTGCTAGTGACCTCAGCAGCACCTAAAAAAAAAAGTGAGGCATTACACTACATGGGCACATGCACACACAAATTTAGGACACTAGCAGGACTTCATGACTATCAATATCTTGAGAAAAAAAGGCTTCTCTTGAAAAAAGATCATGAAAGTTATGATAGAGAGAATGTTTCCACTTGTGGGGAAGAATATAACTAAAGGCCATCAACGCAAGGTAGTCACCAAGAATACAATAGGGAATAAACTTCTTTACCCAAAGAATGCTAAGAATGTGGAACTTGCTAGCACAGGGAGTGGTTAAAGCAAATAGTTTGGATGCATTTGAAGAGAAGCTAGTTAAGCATATGAGGGAGAAGGGAAATACAGGGTTACGATGATAGATTTAGATGAGAGAAGATGGAAGGAGGCTCAAGTGGTGTATAAACACCTGCGTGGACTGGTTGGTCTGAAAAGCCTGTTTTGGTGCTGTATTCTTCTTTTTCTTTTCTTTTGGGCCTCCTTATCTCGAGAGACAATGGATAAGCGCCTGGAGGTGGTCAGTGGTTTGTGAAGCAGCGCCTGGAGTGGCTATAAAGGCCAATTCTGGAGTGACAGGCTCTTCCACAGGTGCTGCAGAGAAATTTGTTTGTTGGGGCTGTTGCACAGTTGGCTCTCCCCTTGCGCCTCTGTCTTTTTTCCTGCCAACTACTAAGTCTCTTCGACTCGCCACAATTTAGCCCTGTCTTTATGGCTGCCCGCCAGCTCTGGCGAATGCTGGCAACTGACTCCCACGACTTGTGATCAATGTCACACGATTTCATGTCGCGTTTGCAGACGTCTTTATAACGGAGACATGGACGGCCGGTGGGTCTGATACCAGTGGCGAGCTCGCTGTACAATGTGTCTTTGGGGATCCTGCCATCTTCCATGCGGCTCACATGGCCAAGCCATCTCAAGCGCCGCTGACTCAGTAGTGTGTATAAGCTGGGGGTGTTGGCCGCTTCAAGGACTTCTGTGTTGGAGATATAGTCCTGCCACCTGATGCCAAGTATATCCTATACAATATCATGTGTTACAAGGTAGGACATGGGAAGTATTTAAACAGGCCAGTTAGTTTAACATCAGTGGTGGGTAAGGTTTTAGAAACAATAATCAGGGAAAAATCAACAGGCACTTGGCGAGGTTTGAGTTAATTAAGGAGAGCCAGCATGGATTTGTAAAAGGTAGGGTGATGAAGGGAAAGCAATGGATGTTGTCTATATGGATTTTAAGAAAGCTTTTGATAAAAGTATCACATAAAAGGCTGGTTACCAAAATTGCTCGTGGATTAAGAGGGTCAATGTCAGCTTGGATAAAAAATTGGTTTAAGGACAGAAAACAGTGAGTCATGGTAAAGGGTTGCTTTTCAGACTGGAGAATGATACACAGTGGTTTTCCCAAATGTTAAGTGCTGGGACCATTGCTTTTTTGATATATATAAATGACTTGGATATTGGAACATAGAGTAAAATTTCAAAATTTGCTGACCAAACTTGAAGGCGTGCCAGAGAGTGAGGATGATACCAATCGACTGAAACAGAATATACATAGGCTACCAGAATGGGCAGATAGGGAGAGGCAACATAAACTTAATGGCACAGTGCTAAAGAGTGTACAGGAGCAGAGAGACCTTGGGATCCAGGTGCACAGATGCTTGAAAGTGGCAGGACCTATCGAGAGAGTGGTTAGCAAAACATATGGGATCTTGGGCTTCATAAACAGAGGTGTAGAGTACAAAAGCAGGGAAGTTATGCTGAATCTTTACAAAGCTCAAGTGAGGCCACAACGAGAGCATTGTCCAGTTCTGGTCACCGCATCTGGAATGATGCGAGGGTCCTCGAGAGATTGCATGGATGATTTACCAGAATGGCTCCAGGGATGAAAGATTTTAGCTACAAGGTTAGGTTGGAGAAGCTGGGGTTGCTCTCTTTGGAGCAAAGGAGATTGAGGGGAGATTTGATGGAGGTGTACAAGATTATGACAGGCTTAAATTAGTTAGACAAGGAAAATCTGATCCCATTATCTGATGGCACAAGAACTAGGGGAGACAGATTTAAGGTTTTAGGCAAGAGATGCAGGGGAGATGAGAACAATTTATTTTAAACACAGCGAGTGGTAATGACCTGGAGCTCGTTGCCTACGAGGGTAATGGAAGTGGAGACAATCAATGATTTCAAAAGTAAATTGGATGGGTATGTGAGGAAATAAACTTGCAGAGTTATGGGTTTAGAGCGGGAGAATAGGACTGACTGGAATGCTCAAGAGAGCTGGCAAGGACTCAATGGGCCGAATGGCCTCCTTCAGTGCCATTATGACTCCATGACTCCCAGGAGCAGGGGTTGGCAACCTCTAGCTCTGGAGCCACATGTGGCTCATTAAAGACTCATGTACGGCTCCTGATCTTGATTGATTCAACCTGTCCAGATGTCAAATGACTCGCCACAGAAATCAACAGCTGTTTTTAAACTTTCCTGTCTTTTGCATCCATCTTATTTATGGAAATATAAATATTCCCATCTCCTGACTGTCTTGATTTTCATTAATGGCATTTCAGTAACAGCATTGCGGCTCTTAAGATCTTGTGTTTTTAACTAAATTAAAGCTCCTGTTACTAAGGTTGCAGACGCCTTACAGAGTTGTCAATCCTAGCTGTGCAGTTGGAAAGGTGCATAGAAAAAGCTAGATGTTTAATAAGGAAGGAGGGGAGAAAATTCTCAAGTTAGGTCAGCCAAGAAGCTATTATGCAATTCTAAGCAGCCAGATCATTAAATGAACTTGAGAAATACTGGTCATCTCCTGCCACCTTACATATAATGAATGCTTAGATATCAGATGGCTGATGCTGGTGATAATATAAACAGTTTTGATTATGTACCTTCACAGAAGAACATGTCCCAAATTCTCAGCACGGACACCCATGGCAAAGTTCTTGAAAATGCACACATGAACCACTCAGTCATGTAGAGGATGGGGTCAATTTTGTACTTGTTAAGGTGCTTATGTGCCACTGGTGAAACCTTACGCAACAAAGCAAAAAAGATCTCCCCATCCAACTGGATTGCTTCCTGAAGAACAAATCATAGTTATGAAAATATGCCCATTTCTATTGGAATAGTTCAGCTTGAAATTATTTGATACAGTATTTGAACTACATAACCTTCGATGGGGTTTCACTGATGTGAATAGTAGTTGTGGAATGCAGTATAAATTTAACACATACTTAAGGTTTGTGTTGGTAATGCATGAGTCACAGATACAAGTCAAATTTATCTTAATCTGGATGTTCTAACTCAACATTTGTTAAATTCACAATAAACTTGAGTGGTAATCAGTAGCAGGATTAAAAGACATTAAAAGCAATATTTTAAGGTTATCCATAGAAATTTTTTTATTGGAAAGCCATTACCCAGTGTAAGTACTGAGCTGTTTAGATCAGAAGGTACTTGGCTCAATTCTTAGCCCATTCTAAGTCAGTTGGGATACTATAATTTAGAAATATCTAATTGAGCTACTCTTTGTATCCAGGCAACTAAATATGACATTTCATTTATCGTGCTTCTGTTGCAATCCAGGCAGTGTGTTCGATTCACATGAGGGATTCCTACACAATGCCACTACTGTATATAGCTTGAGCTGGGGAAAAACCTTTGGCAAAAGAGGCTAGAATGGCACTGTCCGAGTGCGAAAGGAAATTAAGCTCCCTCACAGTGGAAAATAGAAAAATTGAGGAGCTGCCAAATTAGGAGATAAAGGCAACTGTGTTTAGCAACTAGACTTGGGAGACCAGGTCTAAATTGAACAGTAAAAGCTTATGTGAAGGAGCAAGAAATGTACAATGTCCAAGTGTATGTGCAAGTGGAAGTTTAAAGGTTGAATTCTGTCAACTGTAGCGAGTTTGTCTACAAAGTAGGCACTTTGGGAAGGTATGGAGAGAGCCCTAGCTACAATCATTACAGGCAAAATGTGCATACATTTCAGCAATATTCTTGAAAATAAAACTTAAAAATGGAGCCATGTGGATGTGAAAGAAATGTATTTAACTGAACTATTTAATTGAAACATCATGTACTTAATTTTCAAAAGTAGGTCTCATTAAAAACAAAATTAATTTAACAAAAAACAAGCCACTTCTCACTTTTTAAAAAAAAAAATCTAGTCATACAATTCTCTAATAAATCAAACTTGTTAAATTAGGTAATGTAAATAAAAACTGTGCTTTGTCTTTAAAAAAGCTGTATAAATCACCACATTTCTGGGATATCTGGAATTACTGATCCATCAAGTGACAGCAATAATCGCTCAAAGCTTAAGTCCAGGTCTCTATAAATAATGCATCATAGCAGGAATTTTTTTTAAATTGGGAAAGATAGTCTGCTAAACTTCCGGAGAAAGAATTGAAGAAGCCCTAAGGAAATTCACGTCCTGTTCAATCAGCAAGGGTCAAGGCCTGAACCCAAAGCTCCATTTTCCAATGATGTGAAGCAGAGAATTCAGTCAACAAGTGAATTAAAACCAGAGGTGACTGGAGGGAAACAGGTCTTGCACTTGTAATTATTAAGCATATATTTACTCACTACTGAATGCCGCAGAATTCCTGGTAGCATTGTTCCAGAAGGCAACGTCACATTACTGACGGTTTTCTACATCATATAGTAAAATTATTTCTGAGACTAGCAAATATTTTAAAAGGACCAAAAGAAGCATCTTCCAACTATATTTCTCAATATACTCAGACAAATTTAGTCAGTTACATAGAAATAGGTCTGTACTACTGTACACAACTATAAAACTGCAGAATTCGCACCACTGTTTTCTGCCACCAATTCCCGTTCGCCCACACTAAAACACTGTGGTTGGCAGTTCTGATTTCTATTTCTTAAAGTTAGAAGTTCCCATCAGTAGGTTTAAAAACTTACCAATCCAGCACTGTAATATCCTGGAAGATATTTCTCACAAATCTGAACTAGGCACCAAAAAGCTTGCTATGAAACAGAAAAGGAAAACAATTAGAACTACTCATGCCTGAGAACAGCAGCAATACTGAAATAAAGACACTAAATGCAAGATTAGAAAATGCTGTTAGTACTATTGTTACATTTTGAAATTTATCAAATTAAGATATCTCCATCTGTTATTGGAATATACTCTTCCAGATTAGCCTTCAGAATTCAGAGAAGTAGGGTACACAAAGACTTTGGAATTGTGAACTAAGACACAAAATCACAAGTTTTTACAGCAGACTGAATATGCTAACCAAAGTGAGAAAAAAATCATTCTACATCTACTCTTAGGAACAGGAGTAGGTCATTTAGCCTCTCGAGCCTGTTCCACCATTCAATGAGATTATGGCTGATCTGTGACCTAACTCCATATACCTGACTTTGCCCCATATCCCTCAATACCTATGGATAACAAAAATTTATCAATCTCAGATTTAAAAAATCAACAATTGACCTAGCATCACCGTCAGTTCTGGAAGAGAGTTCCAAACTTCTACCACCTTTTGCGCGTAACACTGTTTCCCAACATCATTCCTGAAAGGCCTGGCTCTAATTTTCAGATTATGTCCTCTAATCTTCGACTCCCCAATCAGCAGAAATAGTTTCTCTCCCTACCAGCTCTCATTAATATTTTGAAAACTTGGATCAAATCATGCCTTATACAACACTAGCTTGAGTAATCACTTCTCATAATTTAGCCGTTAATGTATTTTGAAAAATAAAGTTACTCAGACATCCCATTACTGTAATCGGCAATGTATGCCTCCCTGGTAAAGAATCACATTGATGCATGCAGAGCAATATTACATATGGTCATTCAGGAGCATTCAGGGCATTGCAAGTATAGAGTAGAAAACTCAACTGTAGGCCCAAGTTTTTTGGGAGAAGGCAAGACCTCCAAATGGAGCCTTAATGGAAGTATTACAGACACAAAGCATTTCATACAAAGTTTCAATCATGTTACAAAAGATCTATTTTTGAAGGTTGATGAGAAATGTAAGAAACCTTTTGATCCCATGTTGTCGAGGGTAAAAATGGCCGATGTAATAATTGTCCAAAAAAAAAGTATTTCGAGAGCGCTGAATTGCTCCAACGTGACATTTATTGGGTAGACCTTACAGACTGGTGATTCCAGATTTGTTTTTATGTAAAATGTTTAGTAGTTCCTAACTAGTTAATTTCATTGATATATCAATTTACATGAGAAGCTATTAAATTTTGATTTACTGTTTTCTGAAAATGAAATGAACAAATCTACTGCAAGTGCAACATAAAAATTTGCATAAAACAGTATGCAATATCTGAAATGTGACAGACCTAAGTAAATAGAAATATTACATTTGCATGCATGTTCTGCCAGCACTGCATGCAGCCTCTTCATGAGGAAACAATGGTACTTGTATGTGGTAACAGAAGGTTGCCACCTGTGGAACTATATACGAGTATGAATTACTATTTTCAGGAAAAGAGGGGAACCATGAACAATTAACACTTTCTCCTCAACCTTTTAAAGACATACCAGGCACCATTCCCAGTCAAATAGGTCACTGATCAGAAACTGATGCTTCTCTGCAAGCAGAGACTAAGATACATGACAGTTGTAGTGGGTTAACTCTACTTCTGATTTTTCCTTCCTCCTTCCCTCCCTGTGGGGAAGTGCTGGCCTCCACTTTACATCACAGACTGCTGTGGAGCTTCCCTATTTTGCATGCAATTTTAAACACTCAAAACATAATTTCCTCCAAAAAGACTTTTCGAATTGGGTTCAAGCAATGAGAAAAAATACACAGTTCAGTTACCTCAGCAGGCATGTGCATAAGGAGGACAGCAGCGATTGGAGCCTGTGCCTGACAGTACCCCTCCTCTGGCCTGTAAATGGTGTATGCTTTTAGAACTCTATAAAGGTCTTGTTGCCTAAAATAAACACAAAGAATCAACTGAGTTTTGAGAAGACAAAAAGGAACCATTCCTTAACATTTATATCTATTGAACATGCTATTTTCCTCTTCCCTCATTATGAATGCCCATAGTTTCAGTTTTTCTTTTGTATACGTGAATGAAGTCAACATTCAAGTGACACAGCTACTTCTCATGTTATGTTTAACTTGGAGGTCTTAATTTATAATGATCGTCACCTGGTTCCACAGAGATTCCCCACACGAGCTCACGAACTCCCTTCAAATTTAAGCATTATAATCGCATTTCCCATTTTTAAATTAAGTTGAAGAGGGGCATTCACATATCAGTACCTTTTAAAACATCACGTTAATAATAAGATTCTACCTAATTTTTTGCAATGTTCATATTTGAGCAGTAAATATCAATAACACTGAAAGAACTAGCTTGATGGATTACTGAACCTTAAAATGTGTCAGCAAGGTGAATTAATGGGACATCTCAAGATCATGAAAGGCACTATATAAATGCAAGAATTTTTCTCTTTCTGGGTCCTGCGCTGAAGTGCCTGCTGGATTGTGCACTCAAATCTCTGGAGTGGGGTTCACAACCTTTAGACTCAGGTGAGAGTACCATTGCTGAGTCATGTCTGACAGTAGGCTTAAGAAACAAATGTAAAGAGTACTTACAAAAGGATTCAGAAATGTAATTAAATAAGTGCAAATACAGTAAAATATTTAAAGGGATAAGGCACCACAATACCCATAAAGCACTTCCTTATCTTTTATTAGAATTATTTTTCAAAAGTCAACTGTAAAGTTCTATATCCTTCGATTTGTTACAGCTTCATACAGAGCTGCCTGACCTCACTCCAGCATATCTGCTTACCTCAGAAGGATAGATTCAGGACTTCATATAGTAGTCATGTAAACAGTTTTTTTTAATTAAAGTTTTTTTAAAAACAACATCCTATGGATAAGAATAACCTTCCCTTTAACACTGCGCTTTACATTTTTAAAAACATCAAAATCAAAAAGCATGTGTTTACCCATGGCCTCCCCTAGCAATAAACATCTCATGAAAAGGAAATTGGCGATGGAGGTCTCTTTCTATTACATCAAGCCATGTTGGATCTCCAGGTGACTGATCCATCTCCTAAAGAAAACAACCATTATAACCACCAGATTTCAATAATTATTTTGATACAGCATAAAATATTTGATAAGCTTTCTAACTGTACTAACTACAATTTAGTACCATAGCAGGATATTGCATAGTTAAAATAACATAACTGCATTTAAACAGACTACTTTACAGGGTTATGCAAAATCTAGTTTATGCCTATTTTACCATTCTTCTGTTCCATTCTGGGTTAAGACAATGACAAGCATTTATATAGTTCCCTTAACATAATAAAAACATTCCAAGGCACTTCACAAAAGTGTTAACCAAAATTTGACACGGTAATGATATTAGGACAGATGATCAAAAGTTTGGTCAAAGAGGTAGGTTTTAAGGAGCATCTTAAAAGGAGTAGAGAAAGAGGTAGAGAGGGGGAGAGGATCCCAGGGTTTAGACAATCCAGCCATCAATCCTGAAGGAGTGAAGAAAATTAGGGGTGTGTAAGAGGCCAGAATTTGGGGGTGGAGGTACAGAGATCTGAGGCTGGAGAAGATTAAAGAGGTAGGGAGGGGTGAGGCTATGAGGGATTTGAAAACAAGGATGAGAATTTTTTTTTAATTTGAGCTGTTACTGGACTGGGAGCCAATGTAGGTCAACGAGTGCAGGGGTGATGAGCGAATGAGACTTGGCACGAGTTCGGATATGGTCAGCAGAATTTTGGATGAGCTCAAGTTTTTGCAGTGTGTAAGGTGGGTGACTGGACAGGATAGCATTGAAATAGTCATGTCGCGAGGTAACAAAGGTACGGATGAGGTTTCAGCAGATGGAGGTGAAGATAGGCAGTCTTGGTAATGGAGAGGATATGGGGCTGGAAGCTCACCTCCAGATAAATTAGGCCACCAAGGTTGCAAACAGTCTTTTTCAGCCTCAGACAGTGGCCAAGGAAAGGCATGGAGCTGTCAGTAAATTGATTCAGGGAAGAGAAAGAAAAATAATGTAGATCCCCATTCTGAAGAACTATAGTGATTCCTACAGCAAATGCATGTGAAGTACTTCACTGGTGGGAAGTTTGTAAGCCGTCACTGCCAAGGCTCAAATATGAACAGTAGCCACTTGGGCAAGGTACTAAAGAATGAGGCACCTACAGATTGTTACTCCAGTGAAAGTGTCAAACACTTCAGTAGGAAAGAGGTAGGGAGAAATAACTGTCACGTCATCCATTAAGGTTCCTAATAAGTGAATATTTTAAAAGCCAATGTAAATATCTTTTCTGTTTATACTCACATCAAACTTTCCATGGTTCTGCTCCATTTTTACTTTACTTCCTGACAAATACTGCCAAGCTCGTCCTCGCAGTGAGGGAGGAATTCCTTTCTGACATCGTAGTTTTACCTGTGTCATAGAAGCAGGAATGTTATCACACAAATATTGTACAGCCTCAATTCTCTTTAATGGTCTCATCTGTTTTTAGATCAAGGATGAGGTTCATCCTTTTAGTATTTTAGCTCAATTAGACTAGTTTCTAAATGAAATATGGGAGCGCGTACAACTTTGACTCGACTTAAAGTTGTATTATTTCAAAGTTTACTACTGTTTGATTTAGGTTTTTTTAAGTTTTGAGTTTACTTTCTAATAATTTAATTTTATATTTTGTAGTCCTACTAGCTTGACTTACATTGAAGTAAATTTCTGTATTCATCTCATCCACCGGTACCATTTAATACTTTATCAAGATCTCCTTTAATCTTCTCCTTAGTCTGAAGTGCTTAAAGATGGTTGTGGTTGTTGAAGGTCAATCATCTCAGTCCCAGGAGTTCCTCAGGGTAGTGTCCTAGGCCCAACCATCTTCAGCTGCTTCATCAATGACATAAGGTCAGAAGTGGGGATGTTCACTGATAATTGCACAATGCTCAGAACCATTCGCGACTCCTCAGATAATGAAGCAACCCGTGTCCAGATGCAGCAAGACCTGGGCAACATCCAGGCTTGGGCTGATAAGTGGCAAGTAACAGTCGCACCACACAAGTGGCAGACCATCTCAAACAAGAATCTAACCTTCTCCCCTTGATGTTCAATGGCATTATCATCACTGAATCCCCCACCAACAACATCCTAGGGGTTACCATTGACCAGAAACTGAACTGGAGCAACCACATAACTACTGTGGCTACAAGAGTAGGTCAGAGGCTGGGAATTCTGTGGCGAGTAGCTCACCTCCTGACTCCGCAATGCTCCCCACTTCCATCAGAAGTGTGATGGAACACTCTCCAATTGCCTGGATGGGTGCAGCTCCAACAACACTCAAGAAGCTCAGGTAAATAAAAGGGGAGGGAGAATTTTGTTGCTGTCCTTGCCACAGCATGAGGGGTGCAAGGCAGGCAAAGATCACGAGACACTGCAAAATTGTTAAAAATTCTAAAAGTTGTCACTTTTCCAATTGATTGTTCTGGCATTTGAAACAATCGTGGCTCCCATTTCTGCCAGAATCAGATCCTGCCACATTAGTGTGCCTGAATCATGCCCCCAAAACTAAGCAATTTAACATGCAAGCTTACTTAATGTTGAGGGTAAATCAAGGTGGAGCTGGTTTGTGCTCTGTTGGACAACGTCATTCCGTCAGTCTTGCCTCTTTGGACGATGCCTGCACAGGAGTGTCTCACCTCTTCCAGGAGAATTTAGCAGCATAAACAAAGGAGCAGGAACCCATTGTAACCAGGTCTTGCCCAATTTTACGATCCTTTCCTCCCTACCCCCAAATTTTGGAATTTCAGGCCCTAAATTTCATATCACCACCACTCCTTACACAGAGTATCATTTTGTTATTCTCTCTGTACCCTCTCCAATACATGCAGCTCTCTTTTGAAGCATAACCATCAAACTTATACATATCATATTGCACAATATTTATGGTAAAGCCTCAGTAAAACCTTCACAGACTTGTTCTGACTATGAATATGAACATTACACTTTCTTTAAAAAATAATTTGATTTTATCTGAAATTTGAAAGTAAAAATCCAGAAGTCTACTGTTACCCTCATGTCCCCAGTGTGTCTGAGCAAAATCTAAATTGTAAACTTATACTGGTTTTTTGCACCACCCAATAAGTATGGTATTACATTTCATTTTTCTGCTCAATTGCTTAACTGATCCAATTCCCTCTGTAAGCAGTTAGCTGTCGCCAATTTTTTCCCTATTTTAGTATTGCCTGCAAATTTAACAAGCTTACATGCAAGAAAAATGTCAATTAAAGTGCATAAAAGACCATTCATGGCTTACAGGTGAATTAATACACTGTTACTGATATGGTGTCTCACTAGATGTGAACAAATCCTTCTGCAGGAAATTAAGGTCGTGAAACCAAGCAAAGGAAATAATTGGCCTTCGCTTTTACTTCATATGCACAGCTTTATAAAAATATGTTTTCAATTGCTTTCTAAATGAAGAAGTCACAGGTTAGCAAGAGTCCAGTGAAAGCATGATTTGAGGATGCAACAGTTAAGGAAGAGATTCATTCAGCTGTTTTTCATCAAGCTCAAGAATATAAAGTATGATGATGAAGCAATTTTTCTGCAACTAATGATTATCTTTGGGAAATTGTAAATATGAAAAGGCAAAAAAGGATCAAGGATTATATTTAGTATTCTCCAGTGACATACGATATCCAAAAAAATGAGACAAACCAAAGTACTTGAATTCCAAACATTACCACAAGTACCTGAAAGTGGTATTTTTAAAACCCAAGAGACGTGTCAGCGGCTTGTATTTTCAAATGAAGTTCTATAATACACAAGCATATGATAGTAAGAAACTTTCCATCAGTTTCTATGTACTCTGAATGAAGCTTACAATGAATATGCAAAGTGCTAATTGTATCAGTGATGAGTTTGACTTCCAATACTGTACAAGTTAAGTTTTCAGGCATTTTCTGGTAGAAGAGAAGAGAAGCAGAGTTGGATTTTACATTTCAAGCAGAGGTACATGTAACTCTCCTCACATTCACCAACGAACACTACACTAAGTCAAATTAAAAGATTGCTTGGAACATAAATTCAGCTACTAGAAAAAAAAATATTGCACTCTGAATGACAAGGAGGAAACAAAATCAATAATACACATCATGCTTTTGAATCTTTAATTTGAAAGCCACCAGCCATCGACAACCCGCTATATTAAAAAAATTGATCCTCTCTAAAATTGACTCTCCCTACAGTTGACAGTACACAGAACAGAATCAGAATCCTTTAGTACAGAAAGGGGCCATTTGGCCCATCTTTAAAAGAGCTCTTCAATTTAGTCCCAAACCCCAGCTTTTTGACACCAATAACTTTGCAAATTAGTCCTATTCAAGTACATGTCCAATTGTCTTTTGAAAGTTCCTATGGAGACTGCTTCCATCCCCTTCCAGATCTCACCTGGAATATTGTGTGCAGTTTTGGTCTCCTTATCTGAGGAAGGATGTTCTTGCAATAGAGGGAGAGCAGCGAAGGTTTACCAGACTGATTCCTGGGATGGCAGGATTTACGTATGAGGAGAGGTTGAGTCAGTTAGGATTATATTCGCTGGAGTTCAGAAGAGTGAGGGGGGGGGATCTCATAGAAACCTATAAAAAAAACTCTAACAGGACTTGACAGGATAGATGCAGGAAGGATGTTCCCGATGGTGGGGGAGTCCAGAACCAGGGATAGTCTAAGGATACAGGGTAAACCTTTCAGGACTGAGATGAGAAGAAATTACTTCACCCAGAGAGTGCTGAGCCTGTGGAATGCACTACCACAGAAAGCAGTTGAGGCCAAAACATTGTATGTTTTCAAGAAGGAGTTATATATAGGTCTTGGGGCGAAAGGGATCAAAGGATATGGGGCGAAAGCGGGAACAGGTTACTGAGTTGGATGATCAGCCATGATGATAATGAATGGCGGAGCAGGCTCGAAGGGCCGAATGGCCTACTCCTGCTCCTATTTTCTATGTTTCTATCTCAACAACACTGTGTACAAAAAAAATTCTCATTTCTTCTCTATTTCCTTAGCCAATTATTTTTACTATGACCTCTGATTACTGACCCACTTGCCGGAGGAAACAGTGGCTCCCGACTTGCTCCATCAAAACCCCTCATTTTGAATACCTCTATTAGTTCTCCTCTGAATTGCTCCAAGAACAATCTCAGCTTCTCCAACCTCTCTACATAACTGAAGTCCCTCCTTCCTATCAGCCTGGTAAACCTCCTCTGTAGCCTCTCCAGAACCTTGACTTTCTCCCTAAAGCGTGGTGCCCAGAATTGTACACAGTATTCCAGCTGAGACCTGACCAGTGATTTATAAAGGTTTAGCATGTCTTCCTTGTTTTTGTATTCAAAGCTCTTATTTACAAAGCCAAGTTTCCTACTCTTTCATAACCACCTTATCAACATGCCCTGTCACCTTCAAAGATTTGTGAATATGTACTCCCAGGTCCCTTAAAATAGTACCATTTAGGTTATACTTCCTCTTCATGTTGTTCCTCTCAAAGTGCATCACTTCACACTTCTCTGCATTAAATTTTATCTGCCATGTGTCTGCCCATTTCACCAGTCTGTCTACGTACTCCTGAAGTGTATTACTATCCTGCTCGCTTAGAACATTGCCTATCATCTGCAGAATTTGAAATTGTACTCCCTATACCAGTGGTCCTCAGTGTGGTCTGCTGGCTGGTCCAAAATGCAAGTCACTGCACACAATGCCACAGCTAAGGCCATATGAGAACACAGGCCAGAACCCTCATTCCCACCACTCGCACGTCACACAACGTGGCACAAGTCATCATAAGCGTGAGCAATAATGTAGTTTTATAAGCAAGATTCATGTTACTGTGACAACATACAACTGCGAGATTGTATTTTTAACACTTGTGGGGCTGAAAACAAAGAGGAGGAAGCGGCAGAACATGGAGCCTGACATGAGACTGAAGCTCTCCAGCTTGGAACCAGATATCACCTCATTGCTGTCTCCTCAAAAGCAGTGCCATTTTTTCCATTAACTCTGATCAGTTTTTTTGCAGTGGCAAACAAATGCAGGAGGGGTAGGACTGGTAGGTGGTCTGCAAGGTCTTTTGCCTGCCTAATTGGTCCACGGACGAAAACATTTCAGAATCACTGCCCTATACCAAAGTCCAGGTTATCTATATTAAACAAGAAAAGCAATGGTCCTAATACCTACCCCTGGGGAACCCCAAAGCACACTTCTCTCCAATCAGCAAAACATCCAAGAATTTCTGATTTCTTCAACTGTGCTTGGACAAAGATTATAAGACAAGATTTTTTTTAAATAAATGGTAATTGACAAACCATGTAACAGTTTTTGTGACTTGCTCCAAAATGCAAGTTTCTTCTTATGCATTGAACTGTGTCCAACAAGTACCCAATTGAATTTAGGGGATTGCTTAATGCTGATTCAAGTCTAAATGACTATGTTAATGTGTCACTTGAAATGATTACTATGCGATTTAAGAAGTTTTCACAGTATGCTTTGTTACAGTAATTTGAAATGCGACAGAGTCAGCATTGTGCGTTACTTGGAGATACACAAGATCAAGCACATATTCTGCCTACAAGTTCTGAGGGATCAGTGGAAGCTGTAAAAGGGACACTGATAAGATGGTGGAATGGACAAAAAGTGGCAGATAGAATTCAATGTCAATAAATGAGAGGCATTACTTTTATTCATTTTACCACAAGGTAATCACTAAACTTTGAACAAGAGAAAGCTGGGTGATGGGAAGAGAGCAAAGAGATTTGGGGTTCAGGCTCACAGAATCAGAGAGCCGTTAAAGTGCATAAGGCTGCCATTTGGTCCATCGTGTCTGCACTGGCTCTCTAAAAGAGCAATTCCCTCAGTTCCATTCCCCTGCCTCTTCCCATAACCCTACACATTCTTCCTTTTTATATAACTGTCTAATTCCTTTTTGAATTCTTCAATTGAATCTGCCTCCAACACGTTCTCAGGCAGCACATTCCAGACCTTAACCACTCTCTGCGTGAAAAGGTTTTTCCTCATGTCACTTTTGCTTCTCTTACCAAATACTTTAAATCTGTGCCCTCATGTTCTCAATCCTTTCACAACTGGGAATAGTTTCTCTCTATCTACTCTGTCCACATCACTCATGATTTTGAATACCTCTTTCAAATCACCTCTCAGCCTTCTCTTCTCCAATCTATTTTCATAACTGAAATTCCTCATCCCTGGAACCATTCTCGTGAATCTTTTCTGTACTCTCTCCACTGCCCTCACATCTTTCCTAAACTGAGGCACCCAGAATTGGATGCAATACTCCAGCTGAGGCCGAACTAGGATACTGTATGCTTTATTAATTGCTCTCTCAACCTGTCCTGCCACCTTCAATGACTTATGCACATATATACCCAGGTCCCTCTGCTCCTGCACCCCTCTTTAGAATTGCACCCTTTATTTTATACTGTCTCTCCATGTTCTTCCTACTAAAATGAATCACTTCACATTTCTCTGCATTGAACTTCATCTGCCACCTGTCTGCCCATTCCACCAACTTGTCTATGTCCTTTTGAAGTTCGACACTATCCTCCTCACAGTTCACAGTGCTTCCAAGTTTTGTATCATCCGCAAACTTTGAAATTGTGCCCTGTACACCAAGGTCTAGGTCATTAATATATATTAGGAAAAGCAAAGGTCCCAACACTGATCCCTGGGGAACTCCACTACACACTGTAAATTGCCCCTAGTGTAGGTAGGTGGTAGGAGAATGGTGGGGATGTGGTAGGGAATATGGGATTAATGTAGGATTAGTATAAATGGGTGGTTGTTGGTCGGCACAGACTCGGTGGGCTGAAGGGCCTGTTTCAGTGCTGTATCTCTAAAAAAAAACCTTCCTCCAGCCCGAAAAATATCCATTAACTACGACTCTTCGTTTCCTGTCACTCAGCCAATTTCGTATCCATGTTGCTACTGTTCCTTTTATTCCATGAGCTACAAGTTTGCTCACAAGTCTGTTGTGTAGCCCTGTATCAAATGCCTTTTGAAAGTCCATGTACACCACATCAACAGCATTACCTTCATCAACCCTTTCTGTTACCTCCTCAAAAAACTCCAGCAAGTTAGTTAAACATGATTTTCCCTTAAGAAATCCATGCTGGCTTTCCTTAATTAACTCACATTTGTCCACGTGACTATTGATTTTGTCCCGAATTATTTTTTCTAGAAGTTTTCTCACCACCGAAGTTAAACTGACTGGCCTGTAGTTGCTGGGCTTATCTTTACACCCTTTTCTGAACAAGGGTGCAACGTCTGCAATTCTCTAGTCCTCTAGCACCACCCCCGAGTCTAAGGAAGACTGAAAAATTATAGCCAGTGCCTCCGCGATTTCCACCCTCGCTTCCCTCAGTATCCTTGGATGCATCTCATCTGGGCCTAGTGCTATGTCCACTTTAAATACAGGCAGCCTATCTAATATTTTATCAATTTATCAATTTTAAACTCCTCTGACTTACCTCCTCTTTCAACATTACCTGGGTTGCATCTTCCTCCTTGGCAAAGACAGATGCAAAGTATTCATTTAACACCTCAGCTATGTCCTCTGCCTCCATGTGTAACTCCCCTTTCTGGTCCCTAATCGTCCCCACTCCTCCTTTTATCACCCTTTTACTACTTATAGGTCTATAGAAAACTTTGGGATTTCTTTTAATGTTAGCTGCCAGTCTCTTTTCATTCTCTCTTTGTTTTTTCACTTCCCCTCTGGACCTTCTATATTCAGCCTGGTTCTCAATAGTATTTTCTACCTGGCATCTGTCACAAGCACACTTTTTCTTCTTTACCTTAATCTCTACCGCTTTTGTCATCCAGGGAGCTCTGGATTGGTTTGCCTGATTTTTCTCCATCGAGGGAACATACCTTGACTGTGCCCAAACTATCTCTTCTTTGAAGGTAGCCCATTACTCATCTACTAGTTTTCTTGCCAACTTTTGACTCCAATTTATTCACCCCAGCTCCATTCTTACCCCATTAAAGCTGGCCTTCCCCTGGATTGCTCTTTTTCCTTTTCCATAGTCAGCCTAGATCTTATGATACAATGATTCCTATCTCTAAAATGCTCTCCTACTGATCGGTGGGTAGGCGGTGGCGTAGTGGTATTGTAACTGGACTAGTAACCCAGAGACCCAGGGTATTGTTCTGGGGACATAGGTTCAAATCCCACCACTGCAGAAGGTGGAATTTGAATTCAATTAATAAATCTGGAATTTAAAGCTAGTCTAATGATGGCCATGAAACCATTGTCGATTGCTAAAAACCCATCTGGTTCACCAATGTCCTTTATGGAAGGAAATCTGCTGTCCTTACCTGGTCTGGCCTACATGTGACTCCAGACCCACAGCAATGTGATTGACTCTTACATGCCCTCTGAAATGGCCTAGCTCAAGGGCAATTAGGGATGGGCAATAAATGCTGGCCTTGCCAGCGATGCCCACATCCCATGAATGAATTTTTAAAAATCCTTGATCCACTTGGCCCACCTCATTCCCAAGAACCAGGCCTCTTTTCTCATTGGACTAGCAATATACTGTTGTAGAAAATTTTCCTGAACATATTCTAGGAACTCTTGCCCCTCACTACCCTTTACACTATTATCCCAGTCGATGTTTGGATAATTAAAGTCCACCATTATAACTACCCTCTAGCTTTTGCACCTCTCTATAAGTTCCTTGCAAATTTGTTCCTCCATGTCCTTCCCACTATTTGGTGGCCTGTAGACAACACCGAGCAATGTAACCACACCTTTTTTGTTCCTTAGCTCTAGCCAAATTGATTCTGTCCTCAACCCCTCTGGGACATCCTTTTTCTCCAGCACTACAATGCTCTCCTTAATCAATACCACCACCCCTCCCCCCTTTTTTTCTCTTTCCTGAACACATTGTATCCAGGAATAATTTAACACCCAGTCCTGCCTTTCTTTGAGCCAGGTTTCTGTTATAGCCACATCATAATTTCCACACAGCAATCTGCACCTGTACCTCACCAGTCTTATTAACCACACTCCGTGCATTCACATACATGCACATTTACCCCGATTCAGACTTTATTACTTTCTCCCTTATTCTGACCCTACCTAATAACTTACTATTCCTTACTCTCATGCTATCTATCCCCCCCAGTATTCTGTGCACCTTGGTATTCCTCTGATACCTGCTTCTGGTTCCCACACCCCAGACAAGTTACCAGTTTTGCTTCCCATCCCCCTGACAATTTAATTTAAACCCTCCCCAACAGCACTAGCAAATCTCCCTGCAAGGATATTTGCCCCAGTCCTGCTAAGATGCAACCCATCCATCTTGTACAGGTTTCACCTGCCCCAGAACTGGTCCCAAAGTCTCAGAAATCTGATCCCCTCCCTCCTCCACCAGTTCTCCAGCCACATGTTCAATCGCTCAATTCTCCTATTCCTATGCTCACTTGCACGTGGGACTGGGAGTAATCCTGAGATTACTGCTTTTGAGGTCCTGCTTTTTAATCTTCTTCCTAGCTCCCTAACATCTGCTTTCAGGACCTCATACCCCTTCGCACCTATGTCATTGGTACCAGTGAAGCACAATTTCTGGCTGTTCACCCTCCCCCAGAAGAATGTCCTGCAGCCGCTCCATGACATCCTTGACCCTGGCAGTAGGGAGGCAACAAACCATCCTGGAGTCACGTTTACTGCTGCAGAAACACCTGTCTGTTCCCCTAACGAATCTTTTATCACTACTGCTCTTGCACTCTTCTTCCCCTACTGTACAGCTGAGCCACCTGTGGTGCCACAAACTTGGCTCTGACTGCACTCCTCTGAGGAACCATCAACCTCACCAGTATCCAAAATGGAAAACTGATTAGCAAGTGAGATATCAGGGCACTAACTGCCTGGTTCTCTTAGACTGCCTGGCAGTCACCCATTCCATATCTGCCTACATGCTCCTAACCCGTGGCGTGACCACCTCCCTAAATGTGCAATCCATGTAGTCCTCCGCCTCGCGGATACACAACAGTGACTCCAGCCGCCGCTCAAGTTCTGAAACTCGAAGCTCAAGCTTCTGCAGCCGGTGACACTTCCTGCAGATGTGTCTGTCTAGGACACATGGTGAGTCCATAAATTCCCACATGCCACAGGCTGTACATTCAGCTCGGTAGAGCTGTCCTGCCGTACCTTAACTTTACACACTATTTATTTTAAGTAAAATAGCTCACCAGTTATTCACCACCCAGCTCTTTCCACTGCACCGAAACAAGAACCAATTACTAGAGGCTTAAAAAACAGAAAAATGGAGCACTTCCTCCCACCTTCATCGAACTCGACACTCACCAAACTCGAATCTCCACGCAGCTTGCAATCTGCACACCATTTACAGGCTGCACCCAGACCTCTATTTATACCTTCTGAAGCTGAAACTGCAGCAACCAGATCTGACTGGTCAGCTACTTAACTATCAGTTACTCTGCAGTACAGCCTCTTAATCCCTGCACAAGACTGTAAGAAACTTACTTTACTTTTTTAACCCTACTTTGTCTGGAGGGTAAATCCCAGTTAAATGCTAATTGCAGACCAGACTTTTATAAAGATAACACTTAAAATCCCCACTCACCAAACTCGAATCCCCACACTCAGCTTGCAATCTGCACACCGTCTGCAGGCTGCACCCAGACCTCTGTATTTACACCTTTTGACCTTAAAAGACCTTAAAAACAGCAGCTCAAGTAAATAAAACCATCAAAAGCCAATTATAAATCAGATATATAGAATATGAATGTCAAGATTCAATGAATCGATCGTAGACCTTAGAGAGAGCATAGTCGGAATAGTGCGCACATTTTTGGGCTCCACATAATAGGAAGGATGCTGAGATTCACCAGGATGCATGAAAGGTCACACAGACCTGAAATGTTAACTTTGTTTTTCTCTCCACAGATGCTGCCTGACCTGAGTATTTCCAGCATTTTCTGTTTTTGTTTCAGATTTCCAGCATCTGCAGTATTTAGTCCTTGTATTGTTGTTCACCAGGATGCTGGCTGGTGAGAGGAAGGAAGAACGAATTAACTTGTATATTATATTGTATTATATAGTACAGTTTCACGACCTCGGGACGTCCCAAAGCACTTCACAGCCAATTAAGTTTGAGGTTTTGCAACTGTGGGTTAACAGTTGACCAGTCATGCCACTTTTAATTTCTCACCTCAGGTACTTGGTCGCCTAATGCCTATTGCAGCTTATCATTACCCCCTACATTCCTACTCCTAATACCATCCCAGGCTTGAATTCCTCTGAATAAGCTCACAGCTACCCTCCATCACTCTCTTAGTATACCATGAGGGGCCTATTGCAACATATTGCTGCTTCTTTACAAGCTGCAGCCCCAAAGCCCTACTCCACCACCACCCCCCACCCTCTCTCGCTGACGTTGTCACCCTATGCTCACACTCAGGGTTAACCTTGCCAATCTCCTTCCCAGCCTGTTCATTTCAACCACCTGTACCCACTTGGACTATGCCAGCAATCAATCACTGCCCCTCTCCACATTTTCCTTTCACTTATGAACAAGACCCTTCCCATTCACGACTTGGTGGATGACTGTTTCGATATTCTGACTTTCACTGAATTTTGGCTCACAAGTGACAGCATCTTGCCCCTTACTGAAACCTCCCTACCTTGTTATGCTTTCCACCATTTTCCCTGCCCAAGCTGCTGCGGTGGCGATATGGCCCTAATCACTGAGTCACACCGCTCTCTTCCCCTTAAAACTCTGACACTTGCGCATTTGAGCGCCTCATCTTTCCTTTCAAATTCTCGTTGTCTGCCACCCGCATGCCCCACCCAGAGTTTCTAGTCACATGGCTTCAGTATTTAATCGACTTATGTCGCCAACTGTACCTTCCAGGCTTTGTGTATAAGTTATCCTTACCAAAAAATAAAAATTGAAGGCAAGAAATTTGAAAATGTTCAACCTGTAAAATAATTTCAAAATTACCTGCAAATTCCCTTTTAAAATGACTTCTTCGGCATGAAATCCAACCATAGTTTAAGGCGGCTCTTTGTGTGTCATGACTGAACAATTACTCAGGAAGGAAAACTATTTAGCAAGTATGTCCTGAAAGCTTATCTGAACTCTACTGTACCAGACTGTATGTTTCACAAAAGCTCACAAGCAATTTACCCAGAGATTCCTATCTTTCCTAAAGTAATGTGCAGAAAACTGCTTCCAAGTCTGGACTAGCTGAAGTGTGAAATGTCAACAATAAAAAGGTACCACCCACCTTTGGATAACTCAGAAAAGTAGTTAGTAGTTTAGGACTTGGAAGATAGCAATTCTTACAAGCAGCAGTTAATCTGTGCAAGAGTGGGTATGATAACTGTACTTGCTTTCAATGGGCTAATGGCATAATAATGGCATTTTGAACAATTTCAATCTAACAGCATTTGAAACGGTTCAAAAATAGCTCGTGGAAATGACAGACTCATGGCTGTAAAACATTTTCCATTTTACACCCCATTTATCTGAGCCTTGCACATGAGATATTAACTTTTTTCATACTGAAAGACATTTGGAAATCTGTTTCTGTTCTACCATACAACAGCTACTGATTTATTCCTGAATTTGTCATGTTGAATGAACTTGGAAACTTAACAAGCTAAGAGATTTTCAAATCCATCTGATTCTTCAGGAAAAAAAATTGATTTTGTAGTTCTAGTATCAAAATACTACCATAAATTGACAAAGTTAAATCCCACATATTTTCTAATTTCTAACTTACTGGTTTAGTTTACTATAAAATTAGTTTTTTTCAAAAATATGCATCAGTTCTGATACCTCATATTTAAAATGATGCTGGTCTCCCATATATTTTTGATATCTGTATCTGTCTACAAGTCTTTCCAACTATGTGTAGTTTGTCAAACATGCAATCCAATGAAGGTGTGGTACACCTAACTCCAAGTTCTACTTCTGCAACATTTAAAACATTAAAAATTTAGAAGATTATTCTGTATACATATAGAAGAACGGGTAGAGGTTTTGAAAGGTGCGTTGTTGAATTTCTGATGTAAATGCCACAAATTAATATGTAAATAAAGGTAGTAACTACACGAGGCAATCCAAGGGGTGAAAATTATTGAAATGCTAAGTCTAAGGACAGAAAAAAAACATTTTTTTTTTAGATGTCGTGAAACGATATATTTATTCACCTATTGTTTCGCTATTTATGCTTTTAGTTACACCACTTTTTCGTTAACATTTCTTCTACCAATGTTTCACAGCCATATTCCTGATGTCAGTTCCAGATCAATTAACTGGTCAAACAGCCAGTTAACATGGGCATAAGAGTGACCTAGGGCTGTTAACAAGATATTTAAAAAGTTTGAAAAGTGGGAATGTGTTAGACAGTAAAGAATTGAAGGTTAGAAAAAATGAACACAGAAACTTGTTAGGATGCAGAATTTTCTGCCACAACTAGTTGCTTGAAAAACAGGAATGTTAAAAAGCATGGGCAATGAGGAGAGAAGGAGGAGGTTTGACTCAAGGGGAGAACATCACAAACGCAAACTTGATGGATCACAGTCCATTTCAGTGATGCACTACTTTATAATTCTATAGTGATGGGCTGTAAATTTAGATGCAAGTTCAGGCAGTGAAATGAGAGAATGAAAAGGAAATCAAATCAGAAGGATGGTCACACACCTTGTGTCAATTTGGCGGTGGATTAAAGCCCCACTCCAGGATTTGAGCACATAATCTGGAAAGACACTGCAGTACATTACTGAGGGATTGCTGCATTGCCAGAGATGCTCTCCTTCAGATGAGATTTTAAATCAGAGAGTTGCTAAAGCGAAGGGTCAATCTGCCTGTTCAGGTGGACTGCAAAATGAATGTGGCATTCTAATGGCATCCCTGGCCATCATTCCTCTCTCAAGCAACACCATGAACAGATAAATTGGTCACTTCCTTTCACTGCTGTTTGTGGGAACGTGTGGAATATGGCAGTTGTTTGCGTCTACATAAAGGCCACTGCACCTCCAAGTAATTAATTGCATATGAGGCACTTCAGGGTGTTTTGTTAGGAGATAGTATTAAATAGAACCTCAGAATGGAGGCCATGCGGCCCATTATGTCCACACTGGCTCTCAGAGTAACTCACCTAGTCCCACTCTCCGGTCTTTCCCCTGTAGGCCTGCAAACCCATCCTCCTCAGATAACCATCCAATTCCCTTTTGAAAGCCATGATTGAATCTGCCTCCAGACTCTGTGCATTCCAGATCTTAACCACTCAGAGTAAAAAAGATTTTCCTCATGTCGCCTCGGATTCCTTTCCCCAATCACTTTAAATTGGCGTCCTCTGGTTCTTGACCCTTCCACCAATGGGAATAGTTTTGCCTCATCTACTCTGTCCAGACCCCTCATGATTTTGAGCACCTCGAACAAGGGTCCTCTCAACCTTCTCTTCTCTAAGGAGAACAACCTCAGTTTATCCAATCTACCCTCATAACTGAAGACCTTCATCCCCAGAACCACTCTCTTAAACCTTTTTTGCAGCCTCTACAAAGTCTTTACATCCTTCCTAAAGTGTGCTGCCCAGAATTGGACACAAAGCTCCAAATGTGACCGAACCAGGATTTTATGCAGGTTCAGCACAACTTCCTTGTACTATATGCCCCCATTTATAAAGTCCAGGGTCCCATATGCTTTATTAACGGCTTTCTCAACCTGCACTGCCACCTTCAAAGACTGGTGCACATATACCACCAGGTCCCTCTGCTCCTGCACCCCCTTTAGAATTGTACCCTTTATTTTATATTGCCTCGCCTCGTTCTTCCCACCAAACTGAATCACTTCACACTTCTCTGCATTAAATTTCACCTGTCAAGTGTCCACCCACTCCACCAACCTGTCTACGTCCTCTTGAAGGCTATCATTATCCCCCTCACTGTTCACAATACTTCCAAATAAGTGCAAGTCTTTCTTTGGGGCAACTATTTTTTTTTTCAGTTGAGTGGGGTGGTCAGAAAGGAAGAACACCACATTTGAGAGAGGATTTAAGTACCTAGCACAATGAACACAAATAGCCAGCAAGACTGGTTGCACTAGAATTATAAACCACATGTGCAAACATGTTCCCCTTTATAGTCGAAAATATACTTCATCTTATAGGTACAGAAAGATCATGGACCTACTTGAACTGTAAATGTAAGCTGAGTTACTGAAATTCTCAGTGCAATAACAGCCCAACATGAGATGGGCAATGAAGGCTCAAATATGGAAATAGTAACTTAATCCATGCACTAAAAAGAAAATTAATCAATTCTAATGAGCAGCATAAGGCTCACTGCAACATGAAAAACATTTTGAAAGGAATTTTGGATGGAGGCGTGATATGATTACTGAGACATTAGGCTCCAGGATTCTCTCAATATACAAGAGATATAGCAATCAAATATCATAAGCTCCCACATCAAAACTTAGCAAAATGCCGAAAAGAAAATTTTACTCAATTATTCCAGATCATCCACAAAGACCAACAGCAATTCCCTCCTAGAAACTCTAAAATACCTTATTAAGTTCTAATGTCGAGGTGTATTTTGTACTTTACCAGAGGCCAGGTCTTGCTAATACATTTCTAGATGGGAGACAAAGAAGAAAATGTCGCTAGAAGAGGTTACACAGCTTAAGACAGACGACATCATAAAAATGTGGGTCCACAAATTTGCCATTGGAATTAGGCAGCCGATTTTAGAAATGCATAAATGGAGTTGGCCAGCGGGTTTGTTTTTAAAGGGACTACCACAGAAGGCAGAGCATAGGGCACTTATGGGGATTGACTGTCCAGGCTGAATGTAAAAGGAGGACGTCTAACCAATAGTGCTCTTCCAACACTGGGGACATAGGAGCAGGAGTAGGTCATTCAGCCCATCGAGCCTGCTCTGCCATTCAATATGATCATGGCTGATCATCCATTTCAATGCCTTTTTCCCACACAATCCCCATATCCCTTTATGTCATTGGTAGTTAGAAATGTGTCAATCTGTACTTTAAACATATTCAATGACTGAGCTTCCACAGCACTCTGGGGTACAGAACTCCAAAGATTCACAATCCTCTGAGCAAAGGGATTTCGCCTCATCATAGTCCTAAGTGGCTTTCCCCTTCAGTTGAAATTGTGTCCCCTGGTTCTGGACTCCCCAACCAGGGGAAACATCTTAGCTGCATCTACCCTGTCTATCCCGTTAAGTATTTTGTAGGTTTCAATGAGATCATCTCTCATTCTTCGAAACTCTAGAGAATACAGGTCCAATTTCCCCAATCTCTCTTCATAGGTCAGTACTGCCATCCCAGAAACAAGTCTGGTGAATCTTTGTTGCACTCCCTCTATGTCAATAATATCCTTCCCGAGGTAAGGGGACCAAAACTGGCATACAGTACTCCAGGTGCGTTCCAACCAAGATTTGAGACAATTGATCAAGACTTCACTACTCCTGTACTCAAATCCTCTTGTGATAAAGGCTAACATACCATTAGCCTTCCTAATTGCTTGCTGCACCTGCATGTTAGCTTTCAGCGACTTATGGACAAGGACACCCAGGTCCCTTTTTACATCTACACTTTCTAATCTCGTACCACTTAATAAATACTCTGCACATCTATTCCTCCAACCAAAGTGGATAACCTCACATTTTTCCACATTATATTCCATCTGCCATGTTCTTGCCCATTCACTAAGTCTGTCCAAATCCCCTCGAAGCCGCTTTGCACCTTCCTCACAACACATTCCCACCTAGTTTTGTCATCCACGAACTCAAAAATATTACATTTAGTCTCACATCCAAATCATTGATATATATTATGAACAGCTGGGTCCCAAGGACTGATCCTTGCAGTATCCCACTAGTCATAGCCTGCCAACGCAAGAATGATCCATCTATTCCTACTCTGTTTTCTGCCCGTTAGCCAATCCTTAATCTATGCCAATATATTACCTCCTATCTCATGTGCTTCAATTTTGCTAACCAACCTCCTGAAAAACAAAGTATACTACATCCACTGATCCTCCTTTATCAATTCTGTTGGTAACATCCTCAAAAAGACTCCAACAGGATCATCAAACATGATTTCCCATTCATAAATCCATGTTGACTATGCCCAATCAGATCATTATCCAAGTTTCCATTAGAATACATTCTAGCATTTTCCCTACTACTGATGTAAGGCTAACAGGTCTGTAGTTCCCGGTTTTCTCTCTCTCTCCCTTCTTAAATAGTGGGGTGACATTTGCTTCCAATCTGCAGGAACTGTTCCAGAATTTATAGAATTTTGGAAGATGATCACCAATGCATCCACCATCTCCACAGCTACTCTTTCAGCACTCTGGGATGTAGAATATCAGGTCCTGGGGACTATTCAATCTTCAGCCCCATTAATTTCTCCAATACAACCTCACTAATACTAATTTCCTTCAATTCCTCATTCTCCTTAGTCTCTTGGATCTCTGATTCTGGCATATTTCATGTATCTGCCTCAGTGAAGACAAATACAAAGTAATCATTTAGCTTCTCTGCCATTTCTTTATTCCCCATTATAATTCTCCTGACTCTGCCTGTAATGGACCCACATTTGTCTTAGCCAAACATTTCCATTTTACATACCTATAGAAGCTTTTACAGTCTGTTTTTATGTTTTTTGCTAGTTTACATTCATAATCTATTCTCCCTTTATCAGTTTCTTGGTCTTCCTTTGCTGTATTCTAAAATCCTCCCAATCCTCAGGTTTACTACTATTTCTGGCAACTTTATAGGCTTGTTCTTTTAATCTTATACAATCCTTAACTTCTTTTGTTAGCCACGGTTGACTGCCATTACTTTTGGGGTTTTTATGCCTTGAAGGAATGTATAGTTGCTGCAAACTATGTAACTATGTACACAAATAGAAACGCATCCACAGACACAACGGCAAAGTCTGAAGGAGGCTGGAACCATGAAAAGGATTCCATGAACATACCCAAAACAAAAGGGTGCACTTTAGATGGCTTCCAAAATACGCAGTCCAAAGAACCTCCTGTACGTTATTTTTCATTTTCTATAGTATTTAAAACATTGTATTGGCTTTAACTAGAGACAATACAGATTGCACCACCTCATTACATCATAACCTTTTTTTAAAAATTTGTTCACGGAATGTGAGCATCACTGACAAGCAAGCATGTTTTGCCGATCCTTAATTGCCCTCGAGAAGGTGGCGGTGAGCCACCATCTTGAACGACTGTAGTCCACGTGGTGTAGCTATACACAGTGCTATCGCCAGGTTTTTGACGCGACACTGAAAGAACAATATAGTTCCAAACCAGCACAGTATGTGGCTTGGAAAGGAACTTGTAGATGGTGGTGTTCCCAAATGTCTGCTGCCCTTGTCCTTCTAGGAACATAGGAGCAGGAGTAGGCTATTCAGCCCATCGAGCCTGCCCCACCATTCAGCATGATCATGGCTGATCATCCACTTCAATGCCTTTTTCCCCCGCACTATCCCCATATCCCCCCAGGTGGTAGAGGCCGCAGGTTTGGCAAATGCTGTCAAAGAAGCCTTGGCGAGTTGTTGCAGTGCATCTTGCAGTTGATGCACACTGCTGCCACTGTGCATCAGTGGTGAAGGGAATAAATGTTTAAGGTGGTGGATGGGGTGCCAATCAAGTGGGCTGCTTTGTCCTCGATGGTGTTGATCTTCTTGAGTGTTGCTGGAGCAACACTCATCCAGACAAGTGGAGATTTCTCCATCATGCTCCTGACTAATGCCTTGCAGATGGTGCACAGACTTTGAGGAGTCAGATGAGTTATTCAACGCAGGATTCCCAGCCTCTGACGAGCTCTTGCATCGATAGTATTTATATGGCTGGCCCAGTTAAGTTGCTGGTCAATGGTAACCCCCAGGATGTTGATGGTGGGGTATTCAGCGAAGGTAATGCCATTGAACATCAAGGGGAGATGGTTAGATTCTCTCTTATTGAAGAGAACCATTGCCTGGTACTTGTGTGGCACAAATGTTACATGCCACTCATGAGCCCAAGCCTGAGTATTGTCCAGGTCTTGCTGCATGTAGGCACGGACTGCTCCAGTATCGGAGGAGACAGTTTCCAGGAAAGACTGCTCGATTTGCGGCAGTTTGGCCATTGTTAACTACCCACCCACCCAAATTCTTCCTCATCCTTTGGAGAAGCACAGTAACATATTAAACCCCTCCTTTCCTAGTCAAAGAGAACATCCTTTTAAGCAGAAGTGCTTTGACTTCCGCAATAGATTCTCTACACCTCTGTAAATAATGGAATTCTGAAGAAATGCAATTTATGTAAGAATTTAATTCTTCCCTTTCTCAGGTGTAAACCTTTGTTCCACAATGTTGTTTTTAAATCTAGAAAACCATCTGTAAACAATTAAGACTCAAATACAATCGAGGCAAGTGGAAAATTAAATATTAATTTTATTTAGAAACATTTTCATGGATATTTCTATTGCCTTTAAATGCAAGAGAGCTACCTGTACTTTTAAAGGCCTTTTAAACAAGTGGCAAGCATAAAATAGATGGAGGACAGCAATGTCCGTTAACTGCTCTCCTGCTTTTATATTCAAACTGTCACTATCTAGTGTCCATTGGTGCCTTGGATTCTGCTGTTAAATGGAAGACCAGGGCAAAGCAAACATCCATGCCAGCTCCAGGATTCTACATTACTAAAACCAGCTGTCTTATCTCATCTGCAGATCTCTAGACGTGCATTTTTATAGTTTTATTTTCTGATGATGGTAGTTCATGCAGGAGCACAATTCTACAGTCAGCTTGCCCTGGGTTCATTCACCAAGTATTCATACGAGCCTACAGTTATGTGCCAGTGAACTATATAAATATAAATGCAAGGGGGACAGTGGCGTAGTGGCAATGCGACTGGACTAGTAATCCAGAGGCCCTAATGTACTGGGGCAAGTTCAAATCCCACCACAGCAGCTGGCGGAATATAAACTCAATTAATTAATAACTCTGTAATTAAAAGCTTGTAACAGTGACCATGAAGCCACCGAACTGTTAAAACCCATCTGATTCACTAATGTCCTTTAGGAAAGGAAATCTGCTGTTCTTACCTGGTCTGGCCTACATGTGACAGCCACTCAGTTGAACCAAACTGCTACAGCAAAGCTGAAAAAGAAAAAAACCAGACGAACCACCCAACACCGACGTAGGCACTAGAAACGAAAACAGCACACCCTGCCCAGTCAACCATACAAAGTTCTCTCTACTAATATGAGGACTTGTGCCAAAATTGGGAGAGCTGTCCCACAGACTAGTTTAGCAAGAGTCTGACATAGTCATACTCACCAAATCATACCTTACTGCCAATGTCCCAGACTCCTCCATCATCATCCCTGAGTATGGTGGCAGTACAGTGGTGGACAATCAGGAAGGACTTGCCCAGGGAGCTCTCATTGACTCCGGACCCCATGAAGCTCTCATGGCATCTGGTCAAACATGGGCAAGGATACCTCCCGCTGATTACCACCTACCAATGAATCAGTACTCCTCCATGTTGAACACCATTTGAAAGAAGCACTGAGGGCAGCAAGGGCACAGAACATACCCTGGGCAGGGGATTTCAATATCCATCACCAGGAGTGGCTCGGCAGCACCACGACTGACTGAGCTGGCCAAGTCCCAAAGGACAAATCTGCCAGAAAGGGCCTGTGGCAGGTGCTGAAAGAACCAACAAGAGGGAAAAACCTATCTGACCTCATCCGCACCAACCTACCTGTCGCAGAAGCATCTGTCCAGGACAGTATTGGTCAGAGTGATCACCGCGCAGTCCCCGTAGCGACTAAGTCCTGACTTCACGCTGAGGACATCCATTGTGTTGTATGGCACTCCCATCTGAATGGGATACATTCAGAACAAGTCTAACAGCTCAAAACTGGGTATCCATGAGGTGCTGTGAGCCATCAGCAGCAGCATTATATTTAACCACAATCTGTAACCTCATGGCCCAGCATTTCCCTCACTCTACTCAGGGTTAGCTCTAGATCAATGAGGAGTGCAGGACAGCATGCCAAGAAAAGCACCAGGCATACCTAAAATGAGGTGCCAACTTGGTGAAGCTACAACACAGGATCACATGCATGCTAAACAGATGTGGTATGCGATGGACAGAGCTAAGCAATCCCACAACCAATGGATCAGATCAAAGCTCTGCAGTCCTGCCACATCCAGTCATGAAGAGTAGTGGACAATTAAACAACTAGCCGGAGGAGGCGGCTCCACAAATATCCCCATCCTCAATGATGGGATAGCCCAACACGTCGGTGCAAAAGACACTGCAACCATTTTCAGCCAGAAGTGCCGAGTGGATGATACATCTCGGCCTCTTTCTGAGATCCACAACATCACAGATGCCAGTCTTCAGCCCATTCAATTCACTCCAAGTGATATCAAGAAATGGCTGAAGGCACAGTGATGGGCCCTCCACCCTATCACAGATTTTCCCTTTTGTTCTTTTTCCCACCTTCTCTCCTTTCATTTGCTCAAAGCCTATTATTTTTCTAACTTTTTCCAGTCACAGACTTGAAATGTTTACTGTTTCTCTCTCCACAGATGCTGTCAAACTTGAATATTTCCAGCATTTTGTTTTTATACCTGCAGATACTAAGGTTAGCTGTGTGTCTCACTATCCCAGTTGAGATTCATTAATGCAGCAGAGACCAAATAATGAACCTCAGGCCTGTCATAAATACACAAGTGTGAACTTAATCTTATATCATTCATTTTTTAAAAAGCTGTTGTAAACCAGTTAAAATGGAAGTCACACATTTGTGGCTTTTAAGTGGAGGATGAGACTCTTATCAAACTACTATAGAAAGGAAGAGTACTTCTGATCTAGAGTTAATTAAGCTGAGCAGCACAGTGGTTAGCACCGCAGCCTCACAGCTCCAGCGACCCGGGTTCGGTTCTGGGTAATGGGTACAAATTCTCCGTGACCGCGTGGGTTTACGCCGGGTGCTCCGGTTTCCTCCCACAGCCAAAGACTTGCAGGTTGATAGGTAAATTGGCCATTGTAAATTGCCCCTAGTGTAGGTAGGTGGTAGGAGAATGACGATGTGGTAGGAAATATGGGATTAATGTAGGATTAGTATAAATAGGTGGTTGCTGGTCGGCACAGACTCGGTGGGCCGAAGGGCCTGTTTCAGTGCTGTATCTCTCCATGACTCTAAGTTAAAATGTTCCAAGTTTGTGTCGAGCTATGTAGTTAAAAAGGCTTTAGACCACTGGCAAAACAGCCTGTTCCTTCACTTTGTTCAGTGGTTCACAATGCATTTTAAGCCAACTATTATAAATTCATATATAGTCTTGGTTTCTAAACTGTCAGCAGTACTGCCTGATGTATTATTATTGCGATGCAGCTTCTTGGTTTAGACATCAAATTATTTGACTTCAATGTAGCTGAACAAACACAAAGCTCCTTTGTTAACTGGATTTTAATTATTGATTATTTTTAAGTTTGGCTTCATTTTCAAAAGAAAAATGTTTTACAAACTAGAAGCTTTTCCTGCTGGAGACAGCTTTCTCATGGATTCTGGAAAAAGATCCTGTACAATGATATTCTTCATACTGGAGTAATTGATAAAGTTGCATGACAAGTATTATATATCAAATGTGGCAACCCAGTGATCTGAAGTATACTAAGTGGAGGAAAACAAACTAATGGCAGATGAAGAGATAATTTACCATGGTGGTGGGGGATGGGGGGGGGGGGGGGGTTGGGGAGGAGGATAAGGAAAATGTGAAATATAGAAAGCTCCTTCTTTAGATGAGGATCTACAGCATGTCCTTCTGATTAAGACTTGGCCTGTATGATCCAGGAACATTTTGCAATTAAGGACTATTTCCATGCCTTCGTCAAAGACCACTTCACTTCACTGAAGGGAGATACTTCCACAAGAAGCAAACCCATTTTAGACATTATTAAAATGTATATATAACACAACTGTCTTGTACTTTGCAGTATTTTGTTCCGTATCTTTTGTTTTCTCCACAGTATTTAAGTATTTATGTAAATAAAGTATTATTTTAACCTGCATAAATCTAGTTTGTACAGTGATGCTCTTTATACTGGAGCATTGATAAAGTTGCATAACAGTACAAAAAATTCAATATACAGCTTACTGTGGCAGATCTATGCATGCTACATTTACAAGGAGTTGAGCACCACTCAGGGGAAGTTGTATGAAACAGTTAAGAGAAATCACTTTGAAGAGCCTGAACCATAAAAGATCCTTCCCAGTCTCTATGGCTCAGCGCCAAATTTTATGTAACACTGACCCATCAGGGGAAGGCTATATTTGAAACAGATTCTCGCATTTAATGTAATAGTTTGAGATGGATTAGCTGTATAAAACATGAAACATACTGCAAGATGACTGTACTCTGAACTTCCTCTCAAAGAGAAAGAAGTGTGGCCAAGTGATTACTGCAGCAGATAATGACCAGTGAGAAACAAACTCCAACAAAATAAGTAGATGAACTAAGAAATGGTCGAGAACTATATAAAAAAAAAGCTCATACATTTTGGAACAGTTACTTAGTATATAGATATCTACTGAATGTAATAAAGTAAAAAAATGTGGGTGCACTTAACCAATCACTGAAAATATCCAAGCAATAAAAAAAGATGTCAACGGAAATCAGGCTAGAGGATGTATACTGAAGACATTCAAGTAGTCAATTTTCTATTCTGCTTTATGGCAGCATGATCAATTTTGAAGACAAGAGCTTACCAGAATTGCACACATTCATCTATCATCCTAACACTCTCAGCTCTGCATACTAGCATAACAGTACTTTACAAAACAGATTATCTGAAGAAATAAAATTAGGCAAACAAGTGTCTATAACAAACAGGTCAAGCTGTGAAGCCATATTAAGTCCTCTTAAAAAACTGAGTTGCTTAATATAATTTGTTTACAAAATGGTTCACAATCTTTTAAAAAAAAAAGGAAAATTAGATTAAGAATGTTGAGCGATACAACTGGGGATTGTTCCATTCTTTTAGTACTGCTGAGTAACCATGGCTACAAATGGCTACACATCTGGTATAAATAAGATTACTTTCAATCAATATTTAACTATTGCTAGGCAACAATTCTGGTGATTCTTCCCTCCTTAAGTTGTGAAGAGGACCTAAGGAGGCTACAAAGGGATAAAGATAGGTTAAGTGAGTGGGCAATTATCTGGCAAATGGAATATAATGTAGGATAATGTGAAATTGTCCATTTTGGCAGGAAGAATAAAAAATTATCTAAATGATGATAGATTGCAGAGCTGAGATGCAGAGGGATCTGGGTGTCCTACTGCATGAATCGCAAAAGGTTAGAATGCGGGTACAGCATGTAATTAGGAAAGCTAATAGAATGTTGTCGTTTATTGCGAGGGGAATTGAATACAAAGTAGGGAGGTTATGCTTCAGTTATACAGGGCATTGGTGAGACCACATCTGGAGTACTGTGTACAGTATTGGTTTCCTTATTTAAGGAAGGATGTAAATGCATTGGAAGCAGCTGAGAGAAGGTTTACCAGACTAATACCTGGAATGGGCAGATTGTCTTATGAGGAAAGGTTGGACAGGCTAGGTTTGTATCCGCTGGAATTTAGAAGAGTGAGAGGCGACTTGATTGAAACTCACGATCCTGAGGTCTTGACAGGGTGGATGTGAAAATGACGTCCCCCCTTGTGGGAGAATCAAGAACTAGGGGTCACTATTTAAAAATAAGGGGTCACCCATTTATGACAGAGATGAGGAGAAACTTTTTTCTCTCAGAGGGTCGTGAGTCATTAGAACACTCTTTCTCAAAAGGCAGTGGAAGCAGAGTCTTTAAATATTTTTCAGGCAGAGGTAGATAGATTCTTGATAAGCAAGGGCGTGAAGGGTTATCAGGGGTAGGCGGAAATGTAGAATTGAGGTTACAATCGGATCAGCCATGATCTTACTGAATGGCGGAGCAGGTTCAAGGGGCCGAGTGGTGTACTCCTGCTCCTAGTTTGTATGCTCCCCCAAATTGTGGCACAATATTTTTTGGCTTCCAGATTAAGGTTATTAGATTTGTAACATATGCAACAAGTAGCAGTGCTTCAGAGCATAATTTTGACTTTACAATGTATGTTACTGTATGACAGTTCTTTACATTCCAAATATATACGAGTTCACACTTGCGACAAAGAGTACGGCATACAGTACAAATACATGGGGAGAGGGTTAAGAGTGATGGATCAATGAACTATGCTGAGGGGCAACCCAAGGTTTCCCAGTCAATTCCAATTGCAGCCATGCGGTCAATGGAGACACTGGAACCCAACTGCCAGATATCGCCCAAAAGGTAACCAACATGGAATTAAACTAGACCAGGAACCTACTCCTGGTATGTGCCGATTCAATAAATCTCATCCAAAATGTCATAGCCTAACAAATGACTTCAGCATTCTTGACCTTGATGCACAAGAGAAACAGCCACAATTCCTACTCCTAATTCACATCTAGTTACTCCTGCTGTCAAATCCATTAATCTAAACATCAGATGAGAGGAAGGAGTACACTGTGTGTAACTTAATGCTCCCAGAGTCAAACAGCCTGGCAATATTATCTAGTGTCAGAAATGAAAATAAGACAGTTGAGTGTAGTGCTAGTGGGTGAGTGGTGCTACTTGAACCATGTCAGTGTCTTCAGGAAGAGAAATTTGGAGAAGGAAAAGTAAAGGTCAGATTCAACTCCATTGAAAAGGCATGTGAAAGTAAAAAAAAAAGACAAGGCTGAAGTTATCGTGGGTCTCCAAAGCACAACGCCCAATTACAGAACAGCACCAACATAGTCTTGGAAGAAAACTGCCAGCTGCCTTCTTAGCAAAGTTATTATGGGACACCTGAACAAATGAGAAAATGCACATTAAGGTAGTGTCCAAAAAGCAGTAATATATCCTCTGGTCTTATGAACAGTCTTCGACTCTTAAAATTATGACAGAGCCTTATATTTTTAGAATTTTACAGATTTTTAAATGACGATTCCACACAAATTTAACCCCAAGAACTCAAAGCAGTATCATGTCAGCAAAGGGTAGGCTTAACAGGAGCTTTGTATATGAAAATGGAATTTCCAATTTTTGCCCCCTACATTGATCAATGGTTTTTGCCTCTCTACCAGGTGACGGAGTGTGTGGTAGAATAAATGATGGTGCATGTAAGTCACACATTGCCAAAACAGGACAGGTTCAATGGATCAGCTTGTTTTTTCTTGTCCTAGTTTGTAGCTTTGCATAGGTTTTCAGATTATTTTGATGTATTCCAGTTGTGTAGTGTTGGAGCCAAGTAGAGTGGGGAACCCTAATGGATTTTCTCTTTGAACTGGAGGAGCTGAAACTCATTTTAACATACATACTCAAAAGCCTTTGTGCACAGCTGAATCAAGGCTACTTTAACAGAGCTGAATTTATCAAATCTGGTCCATTGTGGAAGAAAGTGTTATAGCTACTAGTTTAAAAAAGTGATTATAAATATGAATACATTTTGAAGGTGAACTTAAGTGCAAATACAACAAATCTTAACATTTATATGTACTAGTAAGAAGTTTTATTACAGATTTACTGCTTCCTCAGTCAATTCTGTATTGCTTTCACGTCAGCCTTACCTTTTTGTGTTTTTTTGCCATCCATTTGTCCCAGTTGTTCAACATGTCCAACCATTTGGATTCCCTTTGTCGCAATACTTCAGGTGGTACTTCGCCTTGCCTAGAATCAATAATTTGCAGATTACTTTTAAGACTGGAAGTTCAGTAATAAGCTGGAAAACACTGCCAGTGAACTCTCATTTTTTTTGAAAAACGTCACTAATGACAGTTGCTTACATTTAGTAAGATTACAAAACTTTCTGAATAACTGGACACAAAACACAAGTGAAGTCAGTTGCTTATACACCTAAAAAAGAAAACTGAGTGATTCTATTTTTAAAAATCTTTTAAAATGCATAAATTTGAAACTGTTAAATATCAATGACTCATGAGCAGTATTGTAGGAAGAGATTGCACTGCTTAGTTACTATCAAATTTGTAGATTACAATAAATTGTGACTGTTCAAAAGAAAAACTTGTAATTCATTTATCAAATCTCAAACTTCTAAAAGCACTTCATATATATATATATAAATAAATAATCAGGTGGCAGGACCGTATCTCCAACACAGAAGTCCTCGAGGCGGCCAACATCCCCAGCTTGTACACACTACTGAGTCAGCGGCGCTTGAGATGGCTTGGCCATGTGAGCCGCATGGAAGATGGCAGGATCCCCAAAGACACATTGTACAGCGAGCTCGCCACTGGTATCAGACACACTGGCCGTCCATGTCTCCGCTTTAAAGACGTCTGCAAACGCGACATGAAATCCTGTGACATTGATCACAAGTCGTGGGAGTCAGTTGCCAGCGTTCGCCAGAGCTGGCAGGCAGCCATAAAGATAGGGCTAAAATGTGGCGAGTCGAAGAGACTTAGTAGTTGGCAAGAAAAAAGACAGAGGCGCAAGGGGAGAGCCAACTGTGCAACAGCCCCGACAAACAAATTTCTCTGCAGCACCTGTGGAAGAGCCTGTCACTCTAGAATTGGCCTTTATAGCCACTCCAGGCGCTGCTTCACAAACCACTGACCACCTCCAGGCGCGTATCCATTGTCTCTTGAGATAAGGAGGCCCAAAAGAAAAAGAATATATATATCTATGATCTCACAAGTAGTAATGAGATAAAATGAAGTGAAAGAGTTAATCTTTTTGATAGCTCTGGTTGAGGGAAAATGATGGGACAGCAGCTCAGCTTTGAATTGTGCCATGGATCTTCCAATTGTGGCCTGAACAGGCAGGTGATGCCTGTTTTCTCCATTTTCTCAAAACAACAGCAGCTCCAGCAATGCCAACCCCCAACACTGCACCAGAAAGGAAGTAGAAAGAATATCCTTAAAAACACAAGAATCCACATTATGTTTTGAGTAAACATACAGCATCGTTATTTAAAAATCTGATCGAAATGCCAGTAAAAGCAGTTTAGCTCCAAATGCCTAGACATCTATTAACATCACACTTCCCTTTTCTCAAGTGTCTCCATATTAGCTCAACTATTGGTTTGGGCCTTGTTCCAGGTCTGTTGAAATGTCACAGAAGTTACTGCACAGAAGACCGTTATTTGGTCCATCATGCCTGTACTTGCTCCTCAACTTAAAACTGTTCACTCAATCCATTTCTATCCTTTTATAGTCTTCCTTTTCAAATATTAACCGATTCCCCGAATAGCATTTGCCTCATTAGCTACTTAAAGCATGTCATGTTTCAAAAACCTCTGTTGGAAAAGTTTATTTCGGTTTCCTCCATCACTCTTTTGGTGATATCCCAGAGTCCATGTGCCCTTGTTACCATTTCACCAGCTCGTGGAAATGGTTCTGCACCTCTGAAGCATCTTGGGATGCTTTTCTAATGTAGCAGTGTTATGTAAATTCAAGTGATTTTGGTTAATCACCATTTGAAAGCCTTTCATTATTTTGGAAACCTTTATTAGAGCCATCCTTAATCTTTTCGGCTTCAGTGGAAAAATGTCCACGTTCTGAACCTTTCTTTAAAAATGTAACCTGGCATCATTGTAGTGAGTCTTCACTATGCCCTTTCCATTGCTTTAATATCCTTCCCATAATGGGATGTCCAGAACAACATGCAATACCCCAAGTATGACCTAACCAATATCTTGTACAAATTCAACATCTTCTGCCTGAGGTTTGGTTCTTGTCTGTACTGTTGGATTTTACATTCCACTCCTAACACAACCAGATGTATTTCGACTTGGTCCAGGATGTTCCTTTCTTTGTATACTCTTCAGATACAGAAGGATTCAGATGTTTCTCCCATTTTGGAATTCCACCCCACTTTTTATTGAATATTGGCATCATTATGACTGGATGGATTTGACATTGGGAAATAGTCGTCTAAGTGCCTTTTTTAAAAGACTTAACTATCATGGTTTGTCAGGCTTTAATTTTTTTTAGTTAAAGCATTTCTAAGCCAGTCAAAACAAAATGTAAACAAAGAAATGTTACTGCTTTTGCAGTTTCACAGAAAGCTAAATTTATTTGCTGTACAAGACTTAGTGGAAGTGATCATATTTACAAGATGGTGGTTTCATCAAATTAGGTCAGTTTTTTCACTCTGTACTTTTAGCTGCAAACAAGGATGTGCTGCTGTAAAACAGGATGCCATGCCAATTGTTGGCCCACAGGGGAAAAAAACTAGCTATTTCCTTTGCAGGACTACATACAACATTTCACTATAAACTGAACTTTCAACACAGCAAGTGGATTAGAATCCATTAATGTTTTACTGAGATGCATTACTTTTCTGATTAAATATTTATAGGTAGGATTCTAAACAGTAATTCACTCACTTTGTTGAAAAGCTTTTTCTGATTGACAGTATTCTGCACTCCTTGCTACTAAAACTGAAAACTGCAGAGACTTAAGTCAATGCAGTACCTTCACTTTTAAAGTAAACCTAGCAATGGAACCAAGTTGATCCTCTGTGGCAGCCTCATCCAGGTAGGTCAGCAGTATTCCAAGGCACTGTTAATTGACCACCATTCCAGGCGCATAGATAGGATATGAATGGTCACAACCATCGCTCAGGCTGGGATTCTTCCCACTTGGCGCCAGGCAAGTCTGCAAGACAATATCCTAATGAGTACTGTGGTCTCAACTAATAAGCTGCAGCAAATTTATTAATGGACTATGTGCGCATTAGCCAACAGTAACCCTTTGCCCATTAAGAGTTGCAATTTGCGCACCTAGGCATAATTTTGTTCTGTTTAGGTTAGGTGGGGTTTGTCCCTGCAGAGAGATTGAATGTACATTCCATATCAGGTAAAACGAAGCAACATACATGAATTTCTCAGCAGCGGCACTTTGAGACTCTGACGAATAGTGATGGATTTCCAAGAGTGCCAGATTGAGCTAAAATTCTCTCTTCATTATGTGCATCTGAATGCATCTTTACTAAAAGTCACATTTATTCATCACTGCACTTATTTTGAAGAGCACAGAATATATTATACTGTAATTCCAAGTTCATTAATAAAAAACATATTCCAATTCTCAATCACTTCCAAACACATTTTCCCAGCTGAAGTCAACACAAAACACTTAACAGTTCCAATCAAAAAGAAACTATTTTCTTTGCTAAAGAGGATTTGATCCTAAAAAGATACTGTTGTACATTAGTTCTAGATGGGCGATGGAACATTTATTTTTTAATTTAGACAAAATTTGTACTATGTTTGAAAACTGCAAAACTTTAGCTAGTTTCATTCATACTAGAATTAGAGATACACTAGTTTAAAACTAGAATGAGGTCTGAAATGATGTTCTATCACTTCTCATGTCCTGGAAATATACTTTGAAAAGGCAAAAGAATATTTGCAGTAACTTAAAATTAATGGACAGACAAAGTTTTCTTTTGTCCTGAGTACATTACAGAACATTTCATTTAAATAGGCTACTGAAGACAGTCCCAAAGATATACAGAGTAACCCAAAGTAAGAGAGCTAAAAACATGTATAACAAGGAGACAAAACATAAGGAAACGAGGCCGACATGTAAACTACCCGGAGATTACGGTCACAGATTTGTATTTATTTTCTCTTCTGTTTGAAACAGTGAGCCTTGAAGACAGACAGAGAAGCTTTTGCATTTCTGAAGCAGTGTGCCAGCTGCACTTGTTACCTAGGCCACAGCAGGAGAGAGAGATCACATGGTATAATATTTCGATTTGACTGTGTAAAACTGGCTAAAACCAGTTTAAACCAGCCACCAGCAAAGTGTGCTTGCTGAAGAAAAGAGCAGTTGATTTCTCAGCAGAAATTTCTACAATGAGCTACAGGCCCAGTTAATTGTCTAAGGAGGAAAAAAAGCCCTTTGAAGAAACCATTTGTATCACTGGAGTAAAGCTTCGATTGAGAGACTGTCGGTTTTAAATCCGAGTGGACATTGCTACACTCCTCGTTTAAAGAACTGTTTGACACCTGCTGCAGCCGAAGTGCTTTGAATGCCTATCTAGAACAGACTGTTTCATCAAATCCGTGTGAAGACTTCAAGAGGCATTTGATTATCTGTACACTAGGATACATCACCCAGCAGGAACGTAACCCACAGAGACTTATTTATTTATTCTCAAGAAACAGCTAATTTTTAAAAACACCACTTTTAAAACCAGTTAACTGTTAGTTTTTGAAAGTATGAGTGCGTATGGGGGCGGGGATTAGGTTAAAATAAATAAGGTCTTTAGACATAGGTTTGTTTTAATAATGTTTAAGATTTAGTTTTTTTAAATAGTTAATTTGTTGTTGTTTAAAGATACCTGGTTTGGTCTGTTTTATTCTGGGGGTTACTAGAGGGTTTAATTTGGCTGTTTTCGGTTGGGTGGGAAAACTTTAATAATATGCTGCGACCTGTGGAGTGATGGGACTGAATTGACAGTGCATTGCTTCCCGCCTCGATCGTAACATTATTGTTTGGCTGCATTCAAATGTTTGCAATTGGGGAGAACATGGGAACAAACTAACAGCACAGTTTCATAAGGCTAAATCATGGAGATAGGAAAAAAAGAAAATCTGTATTAAAAAGAGTTTGTACAGGACTTCAGCCTATAGATGGTTATCAGTATAGAGATATTTACAACTCATGTGAAATGTTTTCTACTCTTTTTAGCCCCAGATACTATTTCTAGCCAAGAGACTTAGCTGGCAACTTCCACCTAACCCTCACTTTTGCTGCTTTTGAGTTAGCTTTTAGGATGTGCACAACAATTTGGAGTGACTCTCAAATTTCTATCCTTGTGTAGCATGCCTGGCTTTCATGAGAAGTCAATGGCATCAAGTAGTGTTTCATTTTATATGTAATTTTCTATTGCTACCATGCACAAACAGGTTTTACTGTAAATTTGGGAAAATCCATAGGATTTAGATTATTGGATAAGTTCTCAAACTCTTTTTACATTATCCCTAAGTAAATAATGGAAAAAGGAAACAGCTTAAGAATTAAAATAGTTATCTGGGCTTAACATTCAAAAGGTTTCAGTCCATTAAAGAACAGACTAAATCTTGTACAATCGAAAACAAGTGAAAAAGTCTGCATACTGTTTCAGTAAATACCACAACCTTACTATAAGGACACATTAAAATGGTACCAAGCCTAAATTAAATGACATGACTGATGTGTGTGCAAAAAGGCAAGAAATTATAAAAAGAAAATGTTATTAAGTTCACAGGGCACTTGTAAATAGAATTTTATAAACGCTTACTTTTTATATCAGCCAACAATTTCCCTACAACACATTCTCTAGTCTCAAACTGGCCACAAAAAAAAAGCTGCAATTCAACTGATTATTAGTTTTTCCTGAGATGGAATGCCTTGCTTCCCTCAAGCACTACTTCGAAACCAGATTTTGAACTGACCAAACTTCCAACTGAAACAAGTGAGTTTCAGTTATAATCAACTCACTAAAACACATGACCTATCTTAAGGAATTAAGCATTAATCCATCTGAACTGTCAGGCTGTTCTTTAGTAAGCAGGTAATTATTCTTGAGACTTAAAACCTACTACAATAACAGAAAAAATGGACAAAAGATGCATCTATTTATACACTGCAACCAAAATAAACCACTATAAAGATGGATATACTCAGACAATTTTTTGCAGAGTCTAAAATTTCATTTGGAGGTGAAAAAGACATGGATGAGCACTTCTGTGACAGAAGGCAGAGGTGAAGGGGGTCAGCGTTATAAAAGTGGAAGCATTTGTGATGAAGAGTATATGGGGTCAGAAGGTCCAGGTCAGCCTGAAATAATAGCTGGAGGGTTGAAATTGGTGGCACAGTTAGAGTTTGTGGCAGGAGCCTCAGATAATGGCTTCGGTCTTCCTAATGGCAGAAACTTCAGCTTATCCACAACTAGATATTGGAAACACTCAGCTGCATCTCTTCAGGTTGCTCTCATATCTGCCAACACTACTGATTAAGACCAATAGCAGCACAGTGCTCACAGTTAGGAAATGGTGTGTGGCCTGTGGAGGGGTAGGAGGAAAGGGGGGGGGGGAAATGAACTCAAGTGTGTATGGTCCCAATTTAGAAAGCATGCAGATGTTGAATTTCTAACTGAATGAGTGAACAACTTCCCCAACCAAGTTGGCAAGCATCTTTACCTCCCCAATTGGTTTCCTACTGATAATTTGACTTGCAAAGCAAGTGAACAGAAACTTCTATACTATTAAAGGGTCAGAAACAGTGCTTGAAACATGCTTGGCATGGGCACTTATCGACTAACAGACTACTATATAGTCAATATATCATACTTTATTTAAAAAGTATACCAATTGTTAAATATTTGTAGGAAAAATACAAGCCTCAGAAGTTAACATTCCAAAACATGCTGACACATAACCTCAGAGAAACAAAGAAAAATGTTTTACGAAACACAACTTGCTCCTAAACCATTTCATGTATTTGAAGTGTTGTGAAAAATAGATATTTCCCAATCTAACATAAAACATTAAAATCCCAGGGACATCACAAGGAGCTACAATTGGTCTACAAGGCCATAATGGATCGGAAATAGTTTTTACAAAATTAACTAACCTTAGCTCACAGTTTCAGCCATTTTATCCAACCATGCATTCGCAAAGCTTGATTTTGGCACAAAGCAGCTTTGCATTGATACTAAACTTCGGGAGTATAAACTGGGTGTTTAAGATCAAATTCACTGCGAATAAGACCATCTCCTTCCATGCACCTCAGAATTTCACATTCGGCCCTTCATGCCTGTGCCGGTGCTTTGAAAGAGCAGTTCAATTTAGTCCCACACCTCAGCCTTTACCCCATAGCCCTGCAAATTAGTTCTTTTCAAGTACATGTCCAACTGTCTTTTAAACGTTCCTATAGAAACTTATTCCATCTCCCTAAAGAAATGTAGCTGTCTTGGTTATGTAGAAATGGGCTGACATAAAGATAACATGATATGGGGAAAGAAATTTCCCAATATTCAAATTTACTTATGACATAACTCAGGGGTATTTACTTTTATACTCTCACAAACGCATCATTGATATTATTTTCAACAATATCGCCAAATCATTTGGCTTCTTCATACATTCTAATAATAAAAATTGCCACCTCCTTTGCAAATTGATAGGAAATAATTTAGTTTAGGTTTACACTGTTTTCATGGGAAATTTGATCATTCTGCCTATTTTTCACCATAAAACAGCCCTGAGGGAAGTAAACAGTGCTTGAATTCTCTTTTACGGACATCTCCAACTCAAACTGAAAGGTGTGCTCTGTAAGTCATTTAAAGAAATGTTGTTGATTTACCTTACTCCTCATCACAATTGCAAAAAGTTTCAAGTGGCAACCAAGATGCTCTACTATCGCTTAGATACACCAACTTTACACTTCACTGTGTGCATGTAACCTTTTGATGACCCTGCTTGTCACTCCCCATTTACAGACCCACACCTCACCAGTAAGGTGCACCTCACACTTTAAGAACCCAACTAGACATTGCACCCACTGCCTCACAATAGAACAAACAGACATAGAATTTTCACACCTGGACCACAGGCATGTTTGGCATCTTACATTGGACTGCAACAGCATGAAATGATGCAAAAAATGAGCTGACTAAACTTCAAAGACAGCACACAAGTCAACAGCCAAAACAGTTATACATTACAAGTTTAGTCATCTGCCTGTTTTATTTTTTTCCTCAAAACTCTTGCATTTAAATTGGGCTTGATGAAAAACAGAAAAAAAAAATCACATCAGTGGGGATAGGATCAGGACCTGCAGGGGTATGAGGGACTGGCTTAAATTCAAATTTAGGTAGAGGTCAATAATACATACCTGACAATTGAATGAACCAATTCTCAAAGCAAGCATGTACTGATAAAAGGATCTGCAAAGAACAGAATTTCTAAGCAGCAGACAGCACACAATACATTCTCTGGATTATATTTTAATTATATTTTTAAAGTACTCCTTTCCACCCCATCCATTACTTTTCCAGGTTGTGCTATAGCATGTAGCACTGAAGAAAGGCAGACAAAGAGCCAGTTTCAACGTTTGTAAACAAGATGCTCAACATTGGGTGAACATATTTTAGGAAATGCACTAGTGATGAAAATGTGTGTAATGCTGAACAGCCAGATTCACAGGAGTCATGGAAACAAATGGTAACCTAAACTCAAACTTTACAAAAACTAAACCAACATTTAACACTGACAATTTCCCCACCCAATGCAAAGATTCAGAAAGAATTTAGCTTTGATTCTAAATTTGCCTATTCAATACAATGCCAGGCAGCCTAGGAATAACACTGGCAATACTATTTCATAAAATCATTCTTAATCTTAGTTAGCACGTTTTACGAAGTAACCAGTGAGTGGGGAGGAAATAACATCTTGGTTGCGACTTGAGGGCAATAAACCTGTCATGAAATGTTTATTAATATTAGTCAAATTCACAAGTGTCAAGGAATTTGAACTGCTTGCCAATTTTGCTGACTGCAGCAGCTAACTATGAAAAGGTGGGGAATTCATACTTGTTTTACACAGATAATTCTGTGAGACAAGATAATGGGATTAAAAGGACATGAGCTGGAAATAACTGATGCACGACATTAGCTGAAACCTAAAAACTAGGATTTAAAAAGTTTTACTCATTTTTTTCCTCTTTCCATCACTCAACATTTGTCATTTTGAATCCCACACATTCTCCACACTTCATGGTGCTAATATAACCAGTTAAAAACTGGATTGAAAATTGTTTTTTAATCCAGCTAAAGCATTGTTCATACTTCAGCAAATTATAGAACAGAACAGAGTCTGAAGCTGTTTGCGTTGATACTTCCTCTTTTTTTTTATTTATTTATTTAGAGATACAGCACTGAAACAGGCCCTTCGGCCCACCGAGTCTGTGCCGTCCAACAACCACTCATTTATACTAACCCTACAGTAATCCCATATTCCCTACCACCTACCTACACTAGGGGCACTTTTATAATGGCCAATTTACCTATCATCTGCCAGTCTTTGGCTGTGGGAGGAAACCGGAGCACCCGGCGAAAACCCATGCGGTCACAGGGAGAACTTGCAGGCAGTACCCAGAATCGAACCCGGTTCCCTGGAGCTGTGAGGCTGCGGTGCTAACCACTGCGCCGCCCTGTGCACTTTTGTGAAAAAGAAACTTTGCACAATATATGCTTGGCAGCTTGTGGTGTAGATAATGGTAAAGGTGTTGTGGAGTAATTGGGGACAAGAGTGAAAGTTCAGGGTTTCTCAGCACAAACTCCAAGCAAACAATGCCTTTACCATTATCTGGAGATCCTAATCTAAGAACATTTGAGTACTCACATACTTTTAGCTTTGTTTTAAATTTAATTCCCAACAGATCTTTCAATTAGAAGCGTAAATCAAAATGCTCAAGACAATGACAACGCACACCCCACTTTGAAGATTAAAACTATTTCAATGGTGTAGTATCCAGAATCGATTACAAAACTCCTGAAGAATCGATTACAAAACTCCTGAACCATGTCAATGTGGGGAAAAAAAAGGGAGAGATCTGGATTTAACCTGTAATGTGTACTACAGTAACCCCCAAAAAGGATGATTTGAGTACTGGATGTTTTGGCTGACATCTCTTGTCCCAAATTTCTGGGACCAATATGCAGAGTTATTAGATTTTTTTTTAAATTAACAATTCTCAGAAAAAAATCCTATGGGGCTATACGCAAGAACTAAACAATTTTCATGGTAAAAGCCACCTTAGGTCACTACCTCTTCTAATGCAGTTTAATTTTAATACAGTCAAACTGAACTATTCTGTACATCTTGTTCAGTCTTTTGTTCAAGTCATAAATGTTATGCAATTACTTGACTAATGACAAAAACAGTGCATAATGGCTATACAGGCCTCCTATATAAATAAAGTGTATCTGTGACTCTGGTCCATTACTTGCACATTAAATAATGGTCACATCAAATGGTCACATAGTCAAAGAATACAAAAGCTATTTTTTTTTTAATTGTAACTTTGGCCAAAGGAAAAGTTGGTGAATGGAGAGTTAAAACATTACATTCACAGTGAACAGAATTGTCCAATAGAAACTGACTAGTTATAGGTGTGGCTATAGCGACACATATTTCACATGTATATTTAAACATCCACCACAATTCAGTAACCAAGGAAGTAAAGAACTCACAACAAATCAAAAACACTTGCACACTACTTTTTGTCTCACCACTTTACAAAAAAAAAGTTTTAAAAAATAATATGCTTACGCCGTATGAATAAGTGTTGAAATCACACCTCCAATAGTTACTCAAGTTACTGATTCAAAAGAATATTGGTTAAAATTCCCATCCAGGACTTGAGCATATAAACCAGTGGGACATCTCAGTGAAGTATGAGGCAGTGCTGCATTGTCAGAGGTGCTGTCCTTTGGATGAAGTGTTCTCAGTTGCCTGTTCGTGTGGGCACTAAAGCTCCTAAGGTACTTTTTGAATGAGAAGGGAAATGTCCCATTGAATGAACCAACATTATCCTTAACTAGCACCTGCTAAAACAGATTAACTGCTCTTTCATATGATTGCTGCTTGAGAGACCTTGCTGTGTGTAAAATGGCTACCACATTCTGCAACATAGTAAAACTGATAGCACTGTGTCAGAAGTGCAGAAACATGTTAAGTCACTGCATAAATGAACGATCCTTTTGTTTTTTATTTACATGCAAAAGCTTCATCAACTGACTATAATCATTCCATTCAGCTGGTTTTGACAATGAAGAAAATGCGAAGCATCATGTCAGCACTCAAAGATGTGTGTCGTCTTCCTCTTGATTCACAAATAATAATTTATCAAACCCTGGCAAAAAATACAAAGATGAGGCACTAAGAGGGCTGAGGAAAAATGAACAAGCAGTGGGTCAGGACTAGGGACAATTATAATTGTCCAGGTATGTCCTGTCCACAAAAAGCAGGACAAATCCAATCCAGCCAATTACTATCCCATCAGCCTACACTCAAATCAGCAAAGTGCCATCAAAAGTGCTATCAAACAGTACTTACTCACAAAAAGGCCTGCTCACTGATGCTCAGTTTAGGCATCACTAGGACCACTTATTACAGCCTGGACAAAAGCATTTAATTGCAGAGATGAAGTGGGAGTTACTGCTTAGGAACCCTTGCAAATTTGAAGTCAATGGGAATCAACGGGAAATTCTTCATTGGTTGAAGTCATGTCTAGCAGAAAAAGAAAGTTGTGTTTGTTGGAGGCCAATAATCTGAGCCCCAGGACGTCTCTGCAGGAGTTCCTCAGGACAGTGACTTCGGCCCAACTATCTTCAGCTACTTTGATGGACTTCCCTCCATCATAAGGTCAGAGTTTGCTGATGATTGCAGTGTTCAGTTCCATTCATAATTCCTCAGATGATGAAGCAGTCCAGGTCTTGCTGCAGTCAGGTATGGATAACATCCAGACTTGGGCTTATAAGTGGCAAGTGACATTCACACCACACAAGTGCCAGACACTGATCACCTCCAACACTCGGGGAGGCCTCCACTGACCAGAAACTTAACTGGACAAGCTACATAAAATACAATGGCTGGAAGTGCAGTTCAGAGGCTCAGTATTCAGTGACAGGTGACTCAGCTCCTGACTCTCAAATAAAACTCACAAGGCTTCTTCATCCCCTCCTAGACTGTAACCTCTACCAACTAGAAGGATAAAGGCAAGTTACCCTCCAAATCACACACCATCCTGACTTGGGAATATATCATTCCTTCGTCATCATGGGTCAAAAGCCTGGAACTCCCTACCTAAGCACTGATTGCAGCGGTTCAAGGCAGCGCCTCACCACCACCTTCTCAAGGGCAATTAGGGATGGGCAATAAATGCCAGCCTTGCGAGCAACACCCACATCCCACAAATGATTTTTTTTAATTGGCAGAGAAAAAAAATCCAGATCTGCCCACTTAAAAAGATAGGGTAAACATTAATGGAAGAAGAGAGATTTTTTGATTATTACATTTTTAGCATTAATTTCTTGCACTATAGGCTAACTGTTACTACTTTGAGCAAATTATCTTCAAATTTCAATATGCACTGAGTTTTCTACCATAAAGCATTTTCAGAAATACATCTGCAGTGATGTTTACTATATAGAATGAAAGATATACAGAACCATGACATTTCTTCATTCAGTTTTAAACATTTCAATTGCAATAACATGGTTTCTTGCATTACGACAGTGACTACACTTCAAAAAGTACTTCATTGGCTGTAAAGCGCTTTGAGACATCCAGTGGTCAAGAAAAGCACTATATAAATGCAACTCTTTCTCTCAATAGGGCTCGGCACTGTACAGCAGCATTTCTGTAAACCTTTCCAGGAATTCCTATTCTCAATGACGGAACTAGGGCAGACAATTCTGTTCTCTTTTCCTCCTGCTGCTTCTAAATTTGCTATGAAAACAATCTAACACGTATTCTAGGAGACCTGGTGGAGCAGCATGGCATGGATACAAATCTGTATTCATTAGCGTTGACCCCACGAGCTTCAGACGCAGGTGTGGCTCCAGTGGTTTGTCCCGAACAAAGGGTAAACAGACCACAAGTACAGAAAGGTGCTTGAAAAATATTTCATTTGCAATCATAGCAGCACAGGAAACAGTCTTGCAGGAAACTGTCTGCTCATCCTCCAAACCAATAGTATATGAAAAGGCAGGAGTAGGGGAAAAAAATTCAAACCTGGATCAAACCAACATGAACAAAAGTTTCTTTATTAATATTTCATTAGCTGTCCTGACAGCTCAGTTGTTAAAAGCACAGGTTCAATTCCAGATGAGTGCAATATTAAGATCTCTCAACCAAGGTGACATTAAGGATGTTATAATAAGCCACAAGATCCCTACATTAGGGAAAGCTCTTGTATCTGATTAACATTTAGTAACCCTTACTGGAAAATGCAAGCACGATGTGTGGACTTATGCTGTGATCTCCTTCCGCCCTCAAAAAGGGCAAGTAGCCATTGAGCACATTATCTTGGCTCACTTGATGAATGGCCATGCGGGAAAAGACTGGAAAGCAACTACCACTGGTGAAATTGTAACTTGACTGAAGTCACCACCTAACCTTGGGAAGGGGGGGGTGGGGGGAGGTGGAGAAGAGGGGGTTGGAAAGGAATAGGAGGGGGGGAAAAGGAAACCAAACCAGAAATATTGTTTTATTAAAAAGTTCTCATTCTGCTTTAGTAACTGACAAATTGGCTAAGAATAAATCTCCCTGATTATTCTCCAGCATCAATAGAACAGGATTGGTCATGTTGGCTGTAACAAATGATATTTACACTGAGGCAATTAGTTTTTTCAATGTTTGCACCATAAGGAACAAAGCTCCAATCAAATGCATGGTCATTTCTGGACAGCAGTGTATGCCTCAAATCATACAACAATTCTACAAGACTAGAATGTCAAAAAAAGGTGTTAAGATCTAAATAATTTTGGCAGATTTTAGAATTTTCCAAAAGAGAGCCAAATGCCACTTTTTAAAAATACTATTCAATTTTACTCTTTTTACAAATACAGAAGTAGCTTTGCCTTAATAAATTAGGTCATACCGTCTATACACCACTTCACAATTCACATTTTCATCTCTAACCTTATTGCCTTGGTCCTTCAATCTAGGTTTCTGAACAAGTTCACAAACCTTATCCAAATCTTCCCTTAAAAAGATCCTTTTACAAACAAAGTAATTTATTTTAAATTTCCCCCCAAAAAGCATATTTATGCAGAGACTTTCAGGCAAGTGCCTATTATATGCCTGGTGGCTTTCTACCACCATAAGCAAAAACAGGGCTCAAAATATGCATTTTTCCAGACTTCTTGGAGAGAAGCGCCAATTATTCCCACGTCATCACCAGAACGACTTTAAAAACATTGCTCAGCAGGTCTGGCAGCATCTGTGGAAAGAGAAGCAGAGTTAACGTTTCGGGTCAGTGACCCTTCTTGTTCGGAACAAGAAGGGTCACTGACCCGAAACGTTAACTCTGCTTCTCTTTCCACAGATGCTGCCAGACCTGCTGAGTGATTCCAGCATTTCTTGTTTTTGTTTCAGATTTCCAGCATCCGCAGTATTTTTCTTTTACTAAAAACATTGCTGTTTTTTCACACCTCCTCAAACTGAGATTTCCCATTATTTTGTCCATGTTACCCTTTCCTTGGGATTTTCCAAGTGGTTCAGATTTGTTTTTTCTTCCGAAAAGCCCTCGTTTGTATCCCTGACATGAGCAACGACTTCGCCGATGGTTTAACTTTTATCCATGCTTCATTGGGGGGGGGGGGGGAAGATATGAATAGTTACTTTACCACCCAGTCAATTGTCCAACTTTGGGCCAGGTTTTTATGTACTCAGCATTGATTGCGGGAAAATAACGTGTCACTTCAACAACAACAAAAATACAAAAAAAAATTCCTCAGGAAGTACAGCTTGGGGGGGGGGGAGAAGACAAAAAAAAGTTAAGATTGACCAACTAGCAGGGAAAAAAACTTGGAATTTGCATCATTGACGTTGGACCACACAAAGAGAGTGAACTGAGGAAAGTTTATGAAAAACTTTGTGGTTGCAGTTTGCATCAGTGCTGCGGCTGCGATTTGTGTTTGGAAGCAGAGTCTGGATTGTGGCTGGGACCGAGTACTGGAGAAAGAGAAAATCCCTTCATACTCACAGCTCGCCCGTGTACTGCGCACCACCGACGAAGCCGTACTTGTCGATTTTCTGGTCCCCGTTAACGAAGCCGTTGATCTCGGAGTCGGAGCCGATCGAGCTGAGGTCTCCCCGGAGGCCGGAGTCGGGATCGGCCGCCAGGCTCTCGGTGGTCCCCGTCGGAGACGCCGCTTCGGGCGCCGCGTTCAGGTCGTCCTCCCGGCTCTTCTTCATGGCTGTGGGCCCTGGGCCTGGTGCCAGTGCGGAACTAATCTCTCCTCCTTCACCGCCGCCGCCCCGGACTCTCAGACGCTCTCGGCGCCGCTCAGCTTTTCCCAGGTCCCGCCGCGTCGCTTTCCAGACTCCAGTTGCATCGCTCGCTTTTTTTTTTAATTAAAAAAAGGCCAACCGGTTCTCCGGTGCTGAGAATCGCCGCAGGTGGCCCAGACCCAGGAGGTAGTTGGTAGCCCGGCAGCAGGATCCCTTTTACTGGCCACCAGTCAGCGACTCTCTCGCTCGCTCGCTCGCAAGCCCAAAAGATCCTCCCGCAACGGTAAGCAGCTGCGCATGCGTGTCCTGGCTCCAGGCCCCGCCCCCAATCCCTGAGCGCAAGGGAAAGTGCTTCAGGGCATGTTACTGAAATAATAAATAACAGATAAGCTTATCTTCACTTAACCAACTCACACACAAAATCCACAGCATCTGAAGCAGAAAATAGCATCCTGGCTGACGGGTGAAAATTAAATAGACAACAGATTATTACTCCTAGAGATAAAAAAAAAGAACTGTAAATGTTCATTCCACAAAAGATTGATGAATACTTTTTGTAACTTAATGTTTTTCAAAAAATATATTTTTTCATAAAATTTGTAAAAGTACTTTGAATAACTGTTCAAATTTGAAATTACATGAAGTGCACTACAGTTCGATTTCTTTCATGACACTCTGAAGTGCCTCTCTACACTTCCAATTACAGGTTATATTGATAATATACACTTACATTTCATGTCGCATACTCTGTGGTGCATACACCCCAAAGGATTTTACTCAGCTTCTAGCCACTCTGTATACTATGGTGAAAGGGCCTTAGACTGTGGCCTTTCCCCACTTAGCCTTTGCAGCAGCTATCCCAAGCTTTAGTGCATCCTTTAGCACATAGTCCTGGAACCTGGAATGTGTCAGTCTCCAATACTTGGTCATTAACAGCTGTTTGCACTGGAAGACCAGCAAGTTTCTGGCAGACCAAAGAGCATCTTTTACCGAGTTGTTGGTCCTCCAGCAGCAATTGATGTTTGCCTCGGTGCACGTCCTGGGGCACAGCCCATAGAGCACAGAGTCCTACGTTACAGAGCTGCTCAGGATGAACCTTGACAAAAACCACTGCATCTCTTTCCACACCTTCTTTGCAAAGGCACATTCCAGAAGGAGGTGGACGAAGGTCTCTTCCCAACAGCAGCTGCCCCGAGGACAGCATGCGGTGGCGCTGAAACTCCAGGTGTGCATGAAGGATCTGACGGAGAGGGCCCTTCTCACCACCAGCCACGCTACATCTTGGTGCTTGTTTGAAAGTTCTGGTGATGAAACATTCTGCCAAATGACTTTGACAGTCTGCTATCTCCTTTTCCTACAGGGCCTCAAGGACTTTACTTGTGGACCAGTGCCTGATAGGCTTGTGGTCAAAGGTTTTTTTTTGTAGTTTCGTAAATATTCTTCTTTTAAATCTCCAATTGCTTTTAACTGTTAGCCAGTATTTTTTTTTATAAAGCACGGCATGATCCAGCTCAACCTCCTATCAAAGTAGGAGATCATAGAAGATAAAATGCCTGGGCCAAATGGATTGCATCCATGCATTTTAAAAGAATCTGGGGAAGAGATAGCAGAAGCATTACTACAAATATTTAATAATTCATTAGAAAAAGGTGTAATGCCAGAGGACTGGCAGATAGCTAACGTAATAGCTATATTTAAGAAGAGGATAGACCATGTCCATGGAATTATAGACCAGTCAGCATAACATAGGGAGAATAGAAGAACATCTAGAAACAAAAAATATAATAATGAATAGTCAACATGGATTTCAAAGGGAAAATCTGCTTGACCAACCTTATTGAATTTTTTGAGGAGGTGACAGAGAGAGTAGACAATGTTAATGCATTCGATGTAATTTATATGAATTTTCAAAAAGCCTTCAATAAGGTGCCCCATAATAGACTAATGAATAAAGTCAGAGAATGAGGAGTCAGGGGACAAATGGCAGAATGGATTGCTAGCTGACTTCAAGACAGAAAGCAGAGAGTGGGAGTAAAGGGTAGTTACTCAGTGATAGAAGGTTGGTAGTGGTGTTCCACAAGGATCAGTGCTGGGACCACTGCTGTTCACAATTTACATTAATAATTTGGACTTTGGAATCAAAAACACAATTTCTAAATTTGCGTATGAGACCAAATTTGGGGGATTGTCATTACTGAGAAGGACTGCAACATATTACAGGAGAACATTAATAAACTGGCAGGTTGGGAAATAATTGGCAAATGAATTTCAATACAGATGAATGTGGGATATTACATTTTGGTAGGAAGAGTAGGGAAGTCACTTATTACTTGGAAGGTGAGGTCTAGGTGGGGTATGAGAAGAAAGGGATTTCGGAAGTACAAATACACCAACTGCTAAAAGTTGTGCCACAGGTTAGCAAGGCCATAAAATAAGCAAACCAAATGCTAGGGTTTATTTCTAGAGGGATAGAATTGAAAAATAGGGAAGTTATGCTAAACCTGTATTGAACCTTGGTTAGATCATACTTAGAGGTACTGTGAGGTACTGTGTGCAATTCTGGTTGCCATATTAATAAAAGGGTATAGAAGCACTGAAGAGGGTGCAGAGAAGATTTATAAGGATGATAACAGAAATGCAAGGGTATACATATCAGGAAAGGGTGAACAGGCTGGGCCTCTTTTCTCTTTGGAAAAAGGCTGAGGAGTGACCTAATAGAGGTCTTTAAAATTCTGAAAGGTTTTGATGGAGTGGATACAGAATGTTTCCAGTTGTGGGGAAGAACATAATTAGAGGCCATCAATATAAGATAGTCACCAAGAAATGCAATAGGGAATTCAGAAGAAACTTTGCCTAAAGAATGCTGAGAATGTGGAACTCGCTACCACAGGGAGTGGTTGAAGTGAATAGTATAGATGCATTTAAGGCACTGACACGGAATACAAAAGTCCGAGTGTATCAAGCCTGTGTCCTCAGTACCTTGCTCTACGGCAGCGAGGCCTGGACAACGTATGTCAGCCAAGAGTGATGTCTCAATTCATTCCATCTTCGCTGCCTCCGGAGAATCCTTGGCATCAGGTGGCAGGACCGTATCTCCAACACAGAAGTCCTCAAGGCGGCCAACACCCCCAGCTTATACACCCTACTGAGTCAGCGGCGCTTGAGATGGCTTGGCCATGTGAGCCGCATGGAAGATGGCAGGATCCCCAAGGACACATTGTACAGCGAGCTCGCCACTGGTATCAGACCCACCGGCTGTCCATGTCTCCGCTTTAAAGACGTCTGCAAACGTGATATGAAGTCCTGTGACATTGATCACAAGTCGTGGGAGTCAGTTGCCAGCGATTGCCAGAGCTGGCGGGCAGCCATAAAGGCGGGGCTAAAGTGTGGCGAGTCGAAGAGACTTAGCAGTTGGCAGGAAAAACGACAGAGGCGCAAGGGGAGAGCCAACTGTGTAACAGCCCTGACAACCAATTTTATCTGCAGCATCTGTGGAAGAGTCTGTCACTCTAGTATTCGCCTTTATAGGCACTCCAGGCGCTGCTCCACAAACCACTGACCACCTGCAGGCGCTTGCCCATTGTCTCTTGAGATAAGGAGGCCAACGAAGAAGAAGATTTAAGGGGAAGCTAGACAAGCAAATGAGGAAGAAGGGAATAAAGGGCGACAATGATAGATTTAGATGAGGAAAGATGAGAGGAGTCTCGAGTAGAGCGTAAACACTGGCATGGACTGGTTGGGACAAATAGTCTGTTTCTGTGCCATATATCCTATGTAATCCTATAGAATCTTGCAATGCCTGTGCTGGATCTTTGAAAGAGCTATTCAAATAATCCCACTCCTTTCTCATAGCCCTGAATTTTTTTTACTTTTTAAAGTATTTATCCAATTCTATTTTGTAAGTTACTATTGAATCTACTTCCACCACCCTTACAGAGAAAAAAAAAACTCCTCATCTCCCCTCTAGTTCTTTTGCCAATTAGCATCAATCTGTGTCCTCTGGTTACTGGCCCTCCTGCCAGTGAAAACAGTTTCTCCCTATGGTTTATCAAAACTTTCATAATTTTGAACACTTCCATTAAATCTCCCCTTAACCTTCTTTGCTCCAGAGAGAACAATCACAGCTTTTCTAGTCTCTCCACATAACTGATGGTACCAGGATAAGGGACATTATGTGCAGTTTTTTCATACCTTGACGATAAATTCTAACAAAAAAAGACCATGCCTCAAATTTAAAATTCTTGTCCTTGTGTTTAAATCCTTCAATGACTTCATCCTCTCTATCTCAGTAGGTTTTTCCAGTGCTAAAACCTCTTCCTGTTCTTTCTATTCCTCAGATCCCGTCCTCTTCGTCCCACCAATGGTGAGAACACCTAGGGCCCAATTATTTTCAAGTAAAATCAACATCCTCCAGGTTGGGTACACTATACAAATGATGCCCGTCAGTGCCTGCCAATTATGGAAGGCTTCTTTTAATTGGTGGACACAATATTGAGTGTACTTCAGGGTCACCTGACCATGTAGCAAAACTACAAATGGGATGCATCAATGCAAAGCATCAGAAAGAGGTCAAATCGTATACATGTACTATTTCTATGAAGTATTACTTCAGCTGTGGCTCAGCAGTAGTAACATTGACTATGAGTTAAAAGATTATAAGTTCAAGCCCCACTTCAGATATAAGCACATAATTGAGCTTGACACTCCAGAGGTGTTACCTTTTGAATAAGGGCTTAAACCAAGGTGCAGTCTGCCCTGTCAGGTAGATGTAAAAGATCACATAGCATCATTTGAAGATGAGCAGGAGAGTTCTCCTGGTGTCCTGGCCAACATTTGTTCCTCAACAATGATAACTAAAGCAGATTACCCGGTTATTTATATCATTATTGTATGCAGGACCTCGCTGTGCACAAATTAGTCAATGTGTTCCCCTACATTACAATAGTGACTACATTTCAAAAGTATTTTGTTGGCCGTGAAATGGTTCAGGACATGCTGAAAATGTAAAAGACGCTATATAAATACAAGTTATTTCAAGGAGCACTTTTCCACCTTTGTGTTTTTATTATATTTTCAAGATGCATATTTACATATATATTTTATGAAATCATTGTAATGCGCTGGAATAGCCCTATTAGAAAACATATGGCTATGGCAAATTAGCACAAAACAAACACAAGACTAAAGATCCCAGTTTTTTACCCACACCGCCAGTACCCTTGTAGAATTTCAGCCCCTAAATTTACCCTTTGGTCCCTGTCATTGGTTTTTCTTTAAATGATTTATAGCACATGCATAAACATAAGATCTATGAGAGCATTTTTTTAAATCACACACAAAATATAAGGATTGTAGCACAAATAATCTGTCTCTGAATTCAGTTGATGTTCAGCTATTACAAGATGTAATTGAAACAACTGCTTTGCTTTGCAATCATCTTCCCCATATATCCATTTTAAAAATAATTTACTACAGGGCAGAAGGAGGCCGCTTTATTTATTTTAATCTGGTTAATTTCCTGTGGGTAGGTGTCAATAGTAGAAATCAATCTTTTCATTTGTTCTTGACCAGTGGGAAACACTAGCAAGGCTGCATTTATTGCCCATTCCTAGTTGCTCCGAGGAGATAGTGTTGAGCTTTCTCCTTGAACTACTGCAATCCTTGTGGTGATGGTGCTCCCAAGATGGTGTTGGGTTGGGAATTCCAGGATATTAGTCCAGTGACAATGAAGGAACAGCAATATATGTGTCCAAGTCAAGATGCTGAGTGACTTGGATAGTGTTCCCATGACACTACTGTCCTGTTCTTCTTGGTGGCAGAGGTTGTAATGGAGGGACATGTTGTCAGAGTAACCTTGAGTTACTGAAGTGTATCCTGTTTTGTTTGTGAAGCAAGATAATCTTACTATGGGCTGCCTTGTTTAGCTCATAAGATAATGCTTATCGTTGCAACAATTTGGACATCACTGTCCAAATTCCTCTAGCATTTTGAACTTAACAGCTATTTTAGAAGCACTCACAATCTGCAGAAAATTGCATGCATCCGACAAAATGTTCTGCACAAGTGTTATGAGTTATGGTCTCAATAACAATAAGCTGTAATGGCAGTTGAAAGCAGTGCTGGAATTGTGACGATTTCATTTATGTAGGAACTGTAATTTAAAACTGTTGCAATTTGCTTCAAGAATGCCAATGGGAAATAGGCACTGAACCTGAAACTGACAGATTAGGAGGGGTGACCAATAGCTTGGTTGCAGAAATGGGTTTTGAAAGTAGAAGAGAGAGGCGGAGAGGTGGGGGAGTTTAGGGAGGATATTCCATCAATAAGAAAAGTTTGCTGTAATGGTGGGACAAAGAGATGGGGTGCACAAGAGGCTGGAGTCAGAATAATGGGTGTCTCATGAAGCTTAGTAGGGATGGAAGAGAGTTTAGTGATAGGATGGGGTGAGATCATAGGGGGAGTTAAAATGACTATGAAGATTTTAACTTTGATACTTTGGGTTGCAGCAGCCAATGTAGATCAGTGCGTACAGGGATGATGGGCCAGTGGGACTTAATGTAGGACAGGAAACATCCAGCAAAATTTTGGATAAATTGGAATTTTTGCAGAGTGAAGAATGGGAGGTGAGCAAGAAGAGTGTTAAGATGGTTGAGTGATTATTTATGTGGGATTCATCACTCAATGATTACTTCCAAACTATGGAAATAATTGCCTTCGTATGCTTGTCTATGAATTATATGATGCAGTCACTGCATAATTGGTAAGATAATTAGATCATAGTAGATATGTAGACAATATCCACAGTGTGTTGGTAGTGTATATGCTTGCTGTCACTCAATGATATCTTTTCCATATTTCGTTGCTAATTAGTCTGTTTGTTTTCAATATAACATATCTTTTTTTATGATATAAGACTTTAAAAGAGTGGTTACTGTTTTCAACACAAATGCCAATTACTTTGTGTCATATCTTAAAGTTATATCAAAAGTTTCATATATCCTGTATATATAATAGTCATACAATAATGTATAAAATAGATCTGCTGTGTCTGTTTTGTCATTTTCCCTATTTTGTTTCCCTACTGTGTCCACACTGTCTTCTGCAACTGGGAGGCTGGACATCATTAGTTCTGCTTCTTGATTGTTCCATTGAAGGAATAATTGAGTAGTGCAGGAAAGAATTCCGCTATTGGTTTTCCTTTCCTCCCTAAAACTGGCAAACTGGTGGAGAAAAGTGAGAACTTTTCAACAATTCATCCATAAAAAGAATCTAGCAGATTTAAAGTATTTGGTAAGGGAAGCAAAAGTGACATGAGGGAAACCTTTTTCATGCAGCGAGTGGTTAAGGGCTGGAATGCGCTGCCAGAGAATGTGGTGGAGGCAGGTTCAAATGAAGCACTCAAAAGGGAATTGGACAGTTATATGAAAAGGAAGAATGTGCACGGTTTAGGGGAGAAGACAGGGGAATGGGACTGAGGGAGTTGCTCTTTCAGAGAGCTAGTGTGGACACAATGGGTCGAATGGCCTCCTTCTGCACTGTAATGATTCTGTGATTCTGTGAAGTTCCTACATTTATTAACTGCCTATTAATAAGTTAAAGGCAGACACTAAGAATACTGCATTATGACAGAATTACATTAACGTTATGGTATGGATAAAATTGAGCTCATCGCATGTGCACTTCTGAAAAGATGTAACAGCATTGGAAAATGCTCCAGCAGAGGAAACAAGGACAATCAATTGGTAAATTAATGACCTATGAAGAGTCTAAGGCATCTAAATCTGTTCTTTTAAAATCATGAAAGGAATTAAAGGGTCAGCTGTAGAAGAACTATTTGTATTGCACCACAGTCAAATAGCCTGCCATTATGGACTTATATATCAACTAACATGGAAGAAATATGGGTATGGTATTGGAGGGCTGCTGGCACCCATGGACCCATACCTCAGCCCTTAAGGAGAAGAGGAAAACATTTGAAAAAAAGCTTGTTAAAGTATGGTTGAGATGTCTAAAAGCTCTGCCACTTACAGTGGAGCAATGGGACCAGGATGCAGAGAACACCAGAAAAGTAAAGGAAACAAGTTAGTACTAGAGAAGATGACAGAGATAGTATAGGATGAAGCGGTGAAGGGATTTGTAAATGAACATAAGGATTTTAATTCCCATGTGGGTCAGTGACGATGGGAGGAGTGGTGTAATAGGCAAGCATGATTTAATGTGGAACATAATATTGGTTGCAAAGTTTTGGACAAGTTGGGAGTTTGTGAAAGGTTGGAATGTTGGTGAGTCGGGCATTGGAGAATTGCGGCTAAAGATGATAAAAGCATGAATGAGGGTTTACATGGTAGTGGGGTGGGTGGAGGTAGGCAATATTGAGAAGGTGGAAGTAAGCAGTTTTTGTTCAGATGAGCAAGTAGCTAGGGAATGGAATGGAGTTAGCGACAGAGGAGCTTTTTTTTGTGGAGCCTGAAAGTCAAGCTGTGTGATGAAATAGAGGTGGTTGTTGGATTAGGGAAGTGGTGGAACAGTAGAGCAAACGCATTGGAGTTCATTGAGCTAAGTGTACTGACTGATGATGTCATTGAGGCATGTAAGTGAAGAGAAGACCGAAAATGGAGCCTAAATAAAGTGAATTAGATTTATCTACATAGCTTCTACAAATACATAATTATAATTACATGGATTACTTTCATTACTAATAAGTTATTCATTGGGATAATAAGTGATGATTTTTTAAAGAATATAATTGAAATAATTTGAAGTTTGGCAAAATATATTTTAATTTTGGTTTAGACTTTTGGCTCCTCCTACAGGATGTTCCAACATCAACAGCCACAAAGCTATATTTAACATTGTAAAAATATACAGTCTATTTCAGGAAAGGAAGAATCTGTATAGTTAGCACAAGAATCCTTTGTCTGCTTCCTTATCCATTGCTAACTATGCATATGAGCCTATTCTGCCAAAAAGATTAGGCAGAATGTTCTTTTTTCTTTGTAATGCCAGAGGACAGCAGGATCTAATATTTTTAAACATCTCGCCATAATATGTAAAAGAGTGTTATACAGCTGTGTTTCCTCAATGAAACCAATTCTTCACATCAGATGTTCCTATTATATGCCTGGTCTAGCGTCGCTGTTCTAAAAGAATCTCTCTTAAATTGCATAATGTAAGCTTGGCAACCATAATGGAAAATATGAACTGTACTTGTAAAACTCCAGCATAAAAGCTTCAAAAAGGTATTAAATATATTATAAAACAAAATTTGGGACTACATTGAAAGCTCTTATATTCTCTTAGTGTTCAGATGCTTTTTGTAAACTTTACTCTTGTGGTATATAACCTAATTCCAAACTTTTGAGCATACTTTTGCTTCTAATGCATTCATAGGTGTGTATTCTGTATTTAACACATACAAAACTTGCTAACCAAGATGTAACATACAATTATTGTCAAAACTAGTAAAAATATTGACTTGGTTTTGCACAGGAAGTGCCATTTCATACAAGTGCATTCTTTAACACGTGTTCGCCATCTGCCACTCACTTATGTGAGCAAGTTAAGTGTGAGAATAAAATGGGTTTTCCCATTTTATATTCATAATGACTTTTTCGCTCACATGATAGACCAAAAGAAAATATAGCCTATGGAGATTATTCCACATTGCCACAAAACTAAGACAGCTTTCTCAATTGACCTTCACTTCAAACAACATCTCACTTCACTTTCCAAAGTAATAAAGTTGTTGTGGCAGTAACTAATTTGCACTGTTTACTGGTGCCCACAAAGTGCTGATATTTTGGCTGTACCGCAAAGGTTGTTTGGTTGGCATCCTTCTATCTACAAAAGATGATGGACATGCAGTAAACAATCCATTTAGGTGTGGTGTCTTCTCTTGGTGCACCTTTGCTGGTGACTGTGAAGGCCAATCGTTGAGAGGCAGGTTTTGCCACAAGTGCTGCACGTGAAGCTGCCAAGTGATGCTGTGAGTTGTTGTTTTTGATGTTGGCGAATGTTGCCAAGCTGCTGTAGCAACTGGTTGTCATGGTAGTGCACACCAGTCCACAGGATGTGTCGCTATTTCCCTCTTTCACCAGCTAATGACTCCCAGGTGTGATAGTCGAAATTTAGGGACTTCATGTCAGCTTGCAAGCATCCTTGAAGGTAGGTGCTAAGTAAAAGCCAAGTACCTGGAGGGAGGCATGAGTCACATGGGCTAGTCCTGCGCATCTCCAAGCAGTTACGCAACATAGGCAAAGTACTGGGAACGGGTGTAAGAAATAGCTGTCTAATAACCTTGTAAAATCTTAAGAAAGTGGAGGATGGAGCTTAAGAAAGCAATTAGGAGAGCAAAGAGGGGACATGAACAAGCTCTGGCTGGTAAAAGTAGGGAAAATCCCAAGATATTCTACAAGTATATCAATGGGAAGAGGATAATCAGCGAAAGAGTAGGACCCATTAGGGACCAAGGGGGAAATCTGTGGGTGGAGCCAGAGGACATTGGTAGGGTGTTGAATGAATACTTCACATCTGTCTTCACCCAAGAGAATGAGGAAGTAGATATGGAACTCAGAGAAAGAGAGACTGTGAGGTTTTTGAGCAAATTGTCATAGGGAGTGAAAAGGTATTGGAGGTTTTGGCAGGCTTAAAAGTGGACAAATCTCCAGGTCCGGACAATTTGTGTCCCAGGATGCTGTGGGAGGCGAGGGTGGAGATTGCAGGGGCTCTGACCCAAATTTTTAATTCCTCTCTGGCCACCGGGGAGGTGCCAGAGGACTGGAGAACAGCTAATGTGGTCCCACTATTTAAGAAAGGTTGTAGAGATAAGCCAGGGAACTATAGACCAGTGAGTCTCACGTCAGTGGTAGGGAAACTATTGGAGAAAATTCTGAAGGAGAGAATCTATCTCCACTTGGAGAGGCAAAATTTGATTAGGAATAGTCAGCATGGCTTTGTCAGAGGGAGGTCATGCTTGACAAATTTGATTGAATTTTTTGAGCATGTGACCAGGTGTGTAGATGAGGGTAGTGCAGTTGATGTAGTTTACATGGATTTCAGCAAAGCCTTTGACAAGATCCCACATGGGAGACTTATCAAGAAAGCAAATGCACATGAGATACAAGGTAACTTGATAAGGTGAATTCAAAATTGGCTTAACTGTAGGAGACAGAGAGTGATGACAGACGGCTGCTTTAGTGACTGGAAGCCAGTGTCCAGTGGCGTACCACAGGGATCTGTGCTGGGTCCCCTATTGTTTGTCATTTATATAAATGACGTAGATGACTATGTGGGAGGTAGGATCAGTAAGTTCGCGGATGACACAAAGATTGGCCGAGTGTCTTGGGTTACAGGAACATATAGACGGGATGGTCAAATGGGCAGAAAAGTGACAGATGGAATTTAACCCTGAAAAGTATGAGGTGATACACTTTGGAAGGAGTAATGTGACATGGAAGTATTCAATGAATGGCCTGGCACTGGAAAGTTCCAAGGAACAAAGGGACCTTGGCGTGTTTGTCCATAGATCCCTGAAGGCAGAAGGGCAGATTAATAGGGTGGTGAAAAAGGCATATGGGACACTTGCCTTTATCAATCGAGGCATAGATTACAAAAGCAGGGAGGTCATATTGGAGTTGTATAGAACTTCGGTAAGGCCACAGCTGGAGTACTATGTGCAATTCTGGTCACCACACTATAGGAAGGATGTGATTGCACTGGAGGGGGTGCAGAGGCGATTCACCAGGATGGTGCCTGGGATGGAACATTTAAGCTATGAAGAGAGGTTGGATAGTCTTGGGTTGTTTTCGCTGGAGCAGAGAAGACTGAGGGGTGACCTGATCGAGGTGTACAAGATTATGAGGGGCATGGACAGGGTGGATAGGGAGCAGCTGTTCCCTTTAGTTGAAGGGTCAGTTACTAGGGGACACAAGTTTAAGGTGAGGGGCAGGAGGTTTAAGGGGGATTTGAGGAAGAACTTTTTTACCCAGAGGGTGGTAACAGTCTGGAATGCACTGCCTGGGAGGGTGGTAGAGGCAGGTTGCCTCACATCCTTTAAAAAGTACCTGGATGAGCACTTGGCACATCATAACATTCAAGGCTATGGGCCAAGTGCTGGCAAATGGGATTAGATAGACAGGTCAGGTGTTTTAATGCATTGGTGCAGACTCGATGGGCCAAAGGGCCTCTTCCGCACTGTATTATTCTGTGATTCTGTGAAAATTAATTGAATATTTTAGAAATAGCTCTCTCTCTTATTAAGAAAGATTCCATAGCAGTCTGCCGGGCTGATAGACACAGGACAGCACAGGCCTGTTATCTCTGCCAAGGATATGACTCTAGCACAGGCTCTGGAACAAGACATTCTGAAAGCTGATAAGATGGAGCCTCACACCCTCTCTAGGCAAGTGTCTGGCAGAAAACAAATGGTATCTGGCAAGCAATAAGCCACAAGGTGATTTGCGTGGCAGATTGATGGGCATGGGAGGCCGTTACTTTTAGTACCTGTCCCTTGGTGATTGGGCAATTGGAATTGAACAAGTGATTGAACAACTGAGTGCGATTTGAATGGAGTGCTGGGAGTTCAGTGAGTTGAGGGAATCTTAACCTCTTTCTAAAAGTCTGATTTTGTTTGTATTTAACATTTAACTGTAAGTTAATGGCCAGAATTTTACCTTCATAAATCATGCGTCCTCTGAGGCGGCCGAGCTGAAAAACAGCGGCCGATATCATTGGGTCGGGTCCCCGACGTCATGATGCTCAATCCCCATCTTACACTGGTCAGACGGCGGGCGAGATGGAGGCACCATTCGCTGTCTGATTTGCAGCAATTAAGGGCCAATTGAACTACTTTAAAATCCAATTGACAGCCATTTTACGCGGCTGTCACATTTTACACCTGGCAAACAAGTCAAAGGGGGAGTCGGGAACCCGGCAGCTTGAAAAGAGCGGCAACCACTGTGTCAGTGAAGGAGTTGGAGGTACTGGATTTTTGTGCATTGTTTGCAAGGTTGGGGCTGTTATTGCTGACTCACCAGGGTTCACCTGAGTGAGTGAAACTCCTGGTCGGGCCACAGCATCACTGATTTATTCTGTGTAGGGGAGGGAGGTTGTGAGTGCCTGTCCTTGCAGCAGGCAGCAAATAGCTGTTCTCATTACATCTTTGGGACACAGCAGCCATGGGAATTGTCCACTGGAGGCGGCTCATCTAGTGAGGAACACTACGCCACAAGGAGGGACAGGAGGATAAGTGGCCAGGGAAAAGAAGAGTTAACAATGTGAGCATTGGTCCTATAGAAAGTGAGATGGGGAATTAATAAAGGAAAATAAGGAGATGGCAAATGAATTGAACAGGCATTTTGCATCGGTCTTCACTAGAGGATACAAGGAACATCCCAGAAAAAGCTGTAAATCACGAAATGGAAGGGAGGGAGGAACTCAAGAAAATTACAATCACCAGGGAAGTGGTACTGAGCAAATTGTTTCAGCAGCGGGCTTTAAATATTAAAAAAATATAGAAACTCTTACAATCTTTTTTTCCTAGCTGGCTTTCTCTCATACTTAATTTTTTCCCTCCTTATCAATCTTTTCGTCATTCTTTTCTGTTAGTCATAGAGTCGTACAGCATAGAAACAGGCCCTTCTGCCTACCGCCTCCATGCCGACCATAATGCCTATCTAAACTAATCCCACCTGCCTGCATTAATTCCATATCCCTCTATGCCTTGCTCATTCAAGTACTTGTCCAGATGCCTCTTAAATGTTGCTACTGTTCCTGCCTCCACCACCTCCTCTGGCAGCTCATTCCAGATACCTTTTATTGTTTGTGTGAAAAATTTACCCCCTTGATCCCCTTTAAACCTCCTTCCTCTCACCTTAAATCTATGCCTTCTAGTTTTAGTCACCCCTACCATGGGAAACAGACTCTGGCTATCGACTCTGTGTTCTTTATATTTTGTCCAATCATCTGACCTGCTGCCCATCTTTGCACAATTATATGTTTTTTCTTTAAGTTTGATACTATCTTTAACTTTTTTAGTTAACAACGGATGGTGGGTCCTCCCCTTGGAATTTTTCTTTCTCTTTGCAATGTATCTATTCTGTGTATTCTGAAGTATCCCCTTAAATGTCTCCACTGCATCTCCATTGACCTATGCCTTAACCTAATTTTCCAATACACTTTAGCTGGTTCTGCTTTCATGTCCTCATAATTGCCCTCATCTTGGGGTCCTGAAAGAAGTGGCTAGTGAGATAGTTGATGCATTGGTTTTAATTTTCCAAAATTCCCTAGATATGGGGAAGGTTCCATTAGATTGGAAAATGGCGAATGTAACTCCTTTATTCAAAAAGGGAGGAAGACAGAAAGCAGGAAACTACAAGCCAGTTAGCTTAACATCTGTCTTACGGAAAATGTTAGAAGCTATTATTAAAGACGTTATAGCAAGGGCACTTAGAAAAATTCAAGGTAATCAGGCAGAGTCAACATGGTTTTGTGAAAGGGAAACCATGTTTAACCAATTTATAAGAGTTCTTTGAAGAAGTAACATGTGCTGTGGATAAAGGGGAACCGGTGGATGTACTTAGATTTCCAGACGACATTTGATAAGGTGCCACATCAAAGCTAATTGCAGAAAATAAAAGCTCATGGTGTAGGGGGTAACATATTGGCATGGCTAGAAGATTGGCTAGCTAACAGGAAACAGAGAGTAGGCATAAATGGGTCATTTTCTGGTTGGCAAGATGTAACAAGTGGTGTGCTGCAGGGATCAGTTCTGGGGACTCAACTTTTTACAATTTATATAAATGACTTAGATGAAGGGAAGGGAAGTATTGTTGCTAAATTTGCTGATAACGCAAAGATAAGCAGGAAAGTAAGTTGTGAAGAGGACATAAGGAGGCTACAAAGGGATATAGATAGTTTAGGTGAGTGGGCAAAGATCTGGCAAATGGAGTATAATGTGGGAAAATGTGAAACTGTCTATTTTGGCAGGAAGAATAAAAAAGAAGCATATTATCTAAATGGAGAGAGATTGCAGAGCTCTGAGATGCAGAGGGATCTGGGTGTTCTAGTGCATGAATCACAAAAGGTCCGTATGCTGGTTCAGCAAGTAATTAGGAAAGCTAATAGAATGTTATCATTTATTGCAAAGGGATTTGAATACAAAAGTAGGGAGGTTATGCTTTCGCTATACAGGGCATTGGTGAGATCACATCTGGCGTACTGTGTACAGTATTGATCACCTTATTTAAGAAAGGATGTAAATGCGTTGGAAGCAGTTCAGAGAAGGAGTTTAGAAGAGTAAGAGACGACTTGATTGAAACATATAAGATCCTGAGGGATTTTGACAGAGTGGATGTGGAAAGGATGCTTCCCCTTGTGGGAGAATCTAGAACTAGGGGTCACTATTTAAAAATAAGGGGTCACCCATTTAAGACAGAGATGAGGAGAAATTTTTTCTCTCAGGTTCGTGAGTGTTTGGAACTCTCTTCCTCAAAAGGCAGTGGAAGCAGAGTCTTTAAATATTTTTAAGGTAGCGGTAGATAGATTCTTGATAAGCAAGGGGGTGAAAGGTTATCAGGGTAGGCGGGAATGTGGAGCCGAGGTTACAATCAGATCAGCTATGATCTTATTGAATGGCAGAGCAGGCTTGAGGGGCCGAGGGGCCTACTCCTAATTTATATGATTGACATGGGATACTCACCAGCCCCTAGAAATAAAGTATATAAACAGGTGCTCAGCAGGGAAATCTTCAGAGTTCTTCAGACAGAAGCAGAGGAGAGCTTCCTGAAGTGGAGTCTGTGCTGGCTTTTGCCTCACACTTTGGCTACCTCAAGAAGGCTGAGGATCCTGAGGACCAAAGATACCACCAACACCTCACCTGCCTCATCCATCAGGGAGACTGCCACCACCATTCTGTCCCACCATACAATTCGGGATTGGTAAACTTTTCAACCTGGATGTCTTTTCTATCTAGTTTATGCATCATCATATTTAAACTGCTGCTTCTTAATAAACTACTTTAAAACCAGCTATGACTTCAACCCCCTTTTTGGGTAATCTATGACTTCTGAACCAAATCCTACACAGGTCACCTGCTTGCCTTTGCTGCCTGAAAATACTGAGAGGATATGAATTAATTTTAGATTTTAAAGTTGAAAAGATAACTATCACCAGTTTCTACCTCAGTGAGTTGGTGTTCAATTAATTCATTTATTATTGAAATATTGAAGTTGGAAGACTTGATCTTACTCCTAACAGGAACTGATGCAGCTCCTCAATCATATGGCTCATTAAAAACTTCATAGGTAATGGAAAGTTTGTGTACACACAGTAAACTATCACTAAACCACTGAGTTGAGACAGAAAATAGTACATTATTTTGCAGAGGTATAACATCCCATGTTCTTCTGTTAATTTCTCCTCTCTTCTACTTATCCCTGCTCCTGTAGGTGTTGAGTCTTGCTGGGGTATACTCCAATGACCATTTTTCACATGTGAACCTAGAGGATGAGTATTGGCAATTCTCCATTTCTCTTCCACTCACGTCTCTCTCTCTCTCTCCCTCCCTCTGTGCCTCACACATGTTTCTTTACAGATGTACTCAGTTTGTTATTTTCACATTAAAAAAAAAAGGGCATACAGTCAGATAGAAGCAAATATTAACCAGGTCAGAGCTGGATACTATGCCAGACAGAAGAGGGTAATGCCCAGGGCCAGTGGGTAGATATTGTACAGGAGTTCCTACAATATCTATGACGGAGACAAATGATGGGTTATGCCCTTGTTTGGCAGGAAGCATGGGGCTCAAGCTGGAGTGAGGGTTTCCTGGTCCCAACTGCCGACTATGGACGTTCACTCTCGCTACACCTCCATCCCCCACCAGGACGGTTTGAGGGCTCTCTGCTTCTTCCATGAACAGAGGCCCAACCAGTCCCCATCCACCACCACCCTCCTCTGCCTGGCTGAACATGTTCTCACATTGAACAACCTCTCCTTCAATTCCGCTCACTTCTATGTGTACTCGCACGGGTCCTACTTATGCCCGTCTTTTTGTGGGATATGTCAAACATTCCTTGTTCCAGTCATACTCAGGCCCCCTGCCCCAACTCTTTTTCCGGTACATTGATGACTGTATTGGTGCTGTTTCCTGCTGCTGCCCCGAACTGGAAAACTTTATCAACTTTGCTTCCAATTTCCACCCTTCTCTCATGGTCCATCCCCGACACTTCCCTTCCCTTCCCCGACTTCTCTGTCTCCATCTCTGGGGATAGGCTGTCTACTAATATCCATTATAAACCCACCGATTCCCACAGCTACCTCGACTACACTTCTTCACACCCTGCCTCCTGTAGGACTCCATTCCATTCTCCCAGTTTCTCCGTCTCTGACGCATCTGCTCTGATGATGCAACCTTCCACGACAGTGCTTCTGATATGTCTTCCTTTTTCCTCAACCAAGGATTCCCCCACACTGTAGTTGACAGGGCCCTCAACCGTGTCTGGCCCATTTCCCGCACCTCTACCCTCACCCCTTCCTCCCAGAATCGTGACAGGGTTCCCCTTGTCCTCACTTTCCACCCCACCAGCCTCCACATCCAAAGGATCATCCTCCGCCATTTCCACCATGTCCAGCGTGATGCCACTACCAAATGCATCTTCCCCTCCCCTCCCTTGTCAGCATTCCAAAGGGATCATTCCCTCCGCGACACCCTGGTCCACTCCTCCAATACCGCCAACACTCGGCCCCTTCCCACGGCGCCTTCCATGCAATCGCAGGAGGAGTAATACCTGCACTTTTATCTTCTCACTATCCCAGGCCGCAAATACCCCTTTCAGATGAAGTACTGATTTACTTGTACTTCTTTCAATTTAGTATACTGTATTCGCTGTTCACAATGTTGTGTGGTCTCCTCTACTTTGGGGAGACCAAATACAGATTGGGTGACCGCCGTGCAGAACACCTCCGCTCAGTCCGAAATCATGACTCCGAGCTTCCGGTCACTTGCCAGTTCAACACTCCCCCCTGCTCTCATGCCCACATATCTGTCCTGGGCTTGCTGCAGTTTTCCAGTGAACATCAATGCAAGCTCGAGGAACAGCATCTCATTTACCGATTAGGCACACTACAGCCTGCCAGACTGAATATTGAGTTCAATAATTTCAGAGCATGACGGGCACCCCTTTTTATTTTCAGTTATTTTTTCTTTTTCTTTTAGTTTGTTTCATCATTTTTTTTGTTACCATGTGCCTGCCCACTGTTTTTTAATGTATGTGCTTTGGGGCAGGGCTGTTCATTTTTTCTGTCAATTAACACCCTCTCTGCACTAACGCTTTGTCTCTCAGCACACCATTAACATACTATTTGCCTTTGCTCCATGACCTTCTGGTCAGTTATTCACTGTGACCCTGTTCTAGCAACACCTTCCCTCTTGTTATATCTTGCCCCACCCCTGCTTTATTTGCTTAAAACCTATTACATTTCTAACCTTTGCCAGTTCTGATGAACGGTCACTGACCTGAAACGTTAACTCTGCTTCTCTCTCCACAGATACTGCCAGACCTGCTGAGTATTTCCAGCATTTCTTGTTTTTATTTCAGATTTCCAGCATCTGCAGAATTTTGCTTTTATTATCCTGGAGTGAGGGAGTTGGGGATGGAAGGCAGTAAACACAGATTCTTAAGTTTTATAACACAGGATGCCATTCAACCTATTATGCCTTTGAATTATTTACTTCATCCAATTTCCCTAAATTAAATTTTATTTCCTTAAATGTTTACCAACTTCCTGCTATTTTGTATTGGTCTGATGAAACATTTTTTGGAGCTACTACAGTTTGAGGAATAAAGGAAGCCTGGAACGTATTTCTCTTCCCTTCGCAGTTCACTTGGGGGATTTAAAAAAATTGTTTATTCATTCATGGGATGTGGGCGTTGCTGGCTACGATAGCATTTATTCTTCTTCTTCTTCTTCTTTGGCCTCCTTGTCTCGAGAGACAATGGGTATTGCCCATTCCTAATTGCCCTTGAGAAGGTGGTGGTGAACTGCCTTCTTGAACTGCTGCAGTCCTTGGGGTGTAGGTACATCAACAGTGCTGTTAGGAAGGGAGTTCCAGGATTTTGACCCAGCGACAGTGAAGGAATGGTGATATAGTTCCAAGTCACGATGGTGTGTGGCTTGGAGGGGAACTTGCAGGTGGTGGTGTTCCCATGCATCTGCTGCCCTTGTCCTTCTAGATGGTAGAGGTTGCAGATTTGTAAGATGCTTTCATAGGAGCCTTGGTGAGTTGCTGCAGTGCATCTTGTAGATGGTACACACTGCTGCCACTCTGCTTTGGTGGTGAAGGGAGTGAATGTTGAAGGTGGTGAATGGGGTGCCAATCAAGCTGGCTGCTTTGTCCTGGATGGTGTCAAGCTTCTTGAGTGTTGTTGGAGCTGCACCTATTCAGGCAATTGGAGAGTATTCCATCACATTCCTGACTTGTGCCTTGTAGATGGCGAACAGGCATTGGGGAACAAAGATGTGAGTTACTCACTGCAGAATTCCCAGCCTCTGAGCTACTCTTGTAGCCACAGCATTTATGTGGCTGGTCCAGTTCAGTTTCTGGTCAATGGTAACCCCCAGGATGTTGATAGTGGGGGATTCAGCAATGGTAATGCTATTGAACATCAAGGGGAGATGATTAGATTTGCTCTTGGTTGAGATGGTCACTGCCTGGCACCTGTGTGGCACGAATGTTATTTGCCACTTATCAGCCCAAGCCTGGATGTTGTCCAGGTCTTGCTACATCTGGGCTGCTTCAGCATCTGAGGAATCGAGAATGGTGCTGAACATTGTGCAATCATCAGCGAACATTCCCACTTCAGACCTTATGATGGAGGGAAGGTCATTGATGAAGCAGCTGAAGATGGTTGGGCCTAGGACACTGTCCTGAGGAACTCCTGCAGTGATGTCCTGGGACTGAGATGATTGTCCTCCAACAGCCACAACCATCTTCCTTTGTGCTAGTTATGACTCGAATCAGCAGAGAGTTTTCCCCAATTCCTATTAACTCCAGTTTTGCTAGGGCTCCTTCATGCCATACTGCCTTGATGTCAAGGGCAGTCACTCTCACCTCTGGTGTTCAGCTTTTTTGTTCATGTTTGGACAAAGGCTGTAATGAGGTCAGGAGCTGAGTGGCCCTTGCCAAACCCAAACTGAGTGTCAGTGAGCAGGTTATTGCTGAGCAAGTGCTGCTTGATAGCAGTGTCAACAACCCCTTCCATCACTTTGGCAATGATTGAGAGTAGGCTGATGGAGTGGTAATTGACCGGGTTGGATTTTTCCTCCTTTTTGTGTGCAGGACATACTTGGGCAATTTTCCACATTGCTGGGTAGATACCAGTGTTGTAGCTGTACTGGAACAGCTTGGCTAGTTCTGAAGCACAAGTCTTCAGTACTATTGCTGGAATGTTATCAGGGCCCATAACCTTTGCAGTATCCAGTGCCTTCAGCTGTTTCTTGATATCATGTGGAGTGAATTGGATTGGCTGAAGACTGGCCTTGTGATGCTGGGGACCTCAGGAGGAGGCCGAGATGGATCATCCACTTGGCATCTCTGGCTGAAGATGGATGCAAATGCTTCAGCCGTGTCTTTTGCATTTATGTGCTGGGCTCCCTGATCATTGAGGATGGGGATATTTATAGTCACCTCCTCCCGTTAGTTGTTTAATTGTCCACCACCATTCACAACTGGATGTGGCAGGACTGCAGAGCTTTGATCTGATTCATTGGCTGTGGGATTGCTTAGCTGTTTAGTATGCTCTGTTGTAGCTTCACCAGGCTGACACTTCATTTTGAGGTATGCCTGGTGCTGCTCCTGCACTCTTCATTGAACCAGGTTTGGTCCCCCAGCTTGATGGCAATGGTCGAGAGGGGGATATGCTGTACAATCCTGCTGCTGCTGATGGCTCACAGCACCTCATGGATGCCCAGTTTCGAGTTGCTAGATCGGTTTGAAATCTATCCCATTTTGTAAAGTGGTAGTGCCACACAACACGATGGTGGGCACCCTCAACGTGAAGGCAGGACTTGGTCTCCACAAGGACTGTGTGGTGGTCACTCCTACCAATACTGCCCTGGACAGATGCAACTATGACAGGCACATTGGTGAGGACAAGGTCAAGGTTTTTCCCTCGTTAGTTTCCCCACCAACTGCCGCAGATTTAGTCTAGCAGCTATGTCCTTTAGGACTTGACCAGCTGTCTGTAGTGGTGCTACCAATCCACTCTTGGTGATGGACACTGAAGTCCCCCACCCAGAGTACATTCTGTGACCTTGCTACCTTTAGTGCTTTTTCCCTAATGGTATTCAACCAATTGGGGACGCGGTAGGTGGTAATCAGCAGGTTTCCTTGCCAATGTTTGACAACACCCAGGGCAACTGCACCCCCAACTGTATACCATTGTGCCCGTAGGACAGGACATTCCCAGGGATGGTGATGTCAGGGGCATTATCTGTAAAGTATGATTCTGAGAGTATGACTATCTCAGGCTGCTGCTGAACTAGTCTGTGGGACGGCTCGCCCACTTTTGGCACAAGTCCCCAGATGTTAGCAAGCAGGACTTTACAGGGTCGCCAGGGCTGGGTTTGCTATTATCGTTTCCAGTGCCTAGGCTGATGCAGGGTGGTCCATTCGGTTTCATTCTTTTTGATACCTAAACACATTTTAAGATATTTGAAGACAATTGAAGACTAAAGCTATGTATATAAAACAAAAAGCTGGTCACACTGTTAATATTTACAGGAGACAGTCAGGAAGTGGACACTTTGGGCATTTCCAATCAACCAAAATGTTTGAGAGATAAGGTCAACCCTTTGCTGGAATATCTTGGTTCTATTTATGTCTCTGTGGTTATAACAGCTGCCTGTTTCGAGATGTTGATTCAAAGCAACCATTCAGAAAAAAGCTATTACAAATTCACTAAGTACTGAACTGCACAAATTAGCTGGCACATGTACAACATTTGAAGCTGCATCTTTTTTAATTGACACCTTTGGCAATGACAAATGTTTAGCACTATTTGCCCAATTTTAACGGTGATAAGCAAGGATAGTATAAATGTTGACGACTGGATATAAGACTGTTTAAATTAAATATTCTAGATTAACTAATTAAACTGTAGGAGAAGAATTAGGGGATACAGGTTCAAACTAGAAAGTAATTTTAGGACTGATAACAGGAAATTCTTATTCAGACAGTGATTAATGTGCAGAATAAAGTTGCAGATAGAGTAGTGGAGGAAGGAACTCTGGAATCATTGAAGAAGCAATGGGATTCGACAATGGGAGGATATTCGGATCTCTTTGAATGGATGAATTAAAACATATCCCAATCACATACGCCTGCCTTCAGAAGTGAAGAAAAATACATTTTAAAAAATGTAATTGTTGTAAATTATAGCCCAAAGACACAAAAACTGATAATTTTATTAAAAATATTCAACAGAAATCTAAACACAAATGCAATAATCTGATAAGGAGCAAAGATGATAATTTAACCAATGTGGGCTTTGTGTGAATGCAGATGTCAAACCCAAAATTTAGTTTAATCTCTTCAACTTTGCAGACTTTTTGATAGTCTATCATACTGAACAAACTACATGCAATAAAATATGCAAAGTACTAAACGGTTAATGTTTTTTAAAAAAACCTTTAACTTGTTTACAGAATTCTTTTTATGTATGCGACACAGTTGCATTCTTCTAAATAAAAATGTTGCAAGTCTGAATTGCCTGTTAAATGTGTTAACAATTTTAATATTTTGAATCTTAAGGATGTATAGTTTGATTCACATTCCCATTTATGTGTAAAAAGACAGTCCAATTGCAGCAAGGTGCTACTTCTTTCGACCTCCTCGTTCTTTGAAGGCGAGGTGGATAACTGAACCACTGGTCACGTTGTAGTAGGCCAAAGAATTTGAATCTTTAATAAAGATACCCTGAAACAAAACAAAAACACTGAAGTCAGACTGCAAAGAGAATTTAGTTTCTTTCTCAATGGGACAGAAGAGTTATATAACCTTCAGCTGTACCGACTTATTGGTAGCACTAAACAGTCATTCCTGGAAAACTGCAAGGTCATTAGCAATTCAAGTGGAAGGCAGTAAACACAGTAATAACATTTCAAACAAAAAGTTTAAGTTATGCATTGAAATCCAAGCAAAGGTTGTACAACATTACGCAATACTCAATGGAACTGGAATAGTTCCTTACTCCTGGATCACAGTATATGTTACACATTTATGTGTACATAGTCTCACAGTTCATCAGTTACGACATTTTAGACTTAATATATAAAGCTAAAGACTTTCCAAAAGTATTAGTAGTAACAGAAGCATGTACATAAATGTAAATGGAACAGTTTTCTCTCAATTACAGCTGGATATTGTACATTGAGATATACCATGCATACCTCATATTGAAGCTTCTGTTTACCAGCAGGCATTCCTGTAGCCTCATGGATTTTCACCTTGACAACAGACACCTGAAAAAAAATTAACAAACTGATATGCATCTCAACAACAATTGATTACAAGTCAAAAAACGATACTGGAAGCTCATGTAAATAACAGCTGAAGCCAATTTTAAAATGGCGTGTGCAATCCAATAAGGAATTCAGAAGAAACTCTTATCCAGAGATTATTCAGATGGACTAGTTGAGGCGAATAGCATAGATGCATTTAAGGGACAGGTAGATAAATACATGAGGGTGAAAGGAATGGAAGGATGTGCTAAGAGGGTTAGATGAAGTAGGGTTTGAGGAAGCTCATGTGGCGCATGGACCTGTTGGGCTGCATGGCTTGTTTCTGTATGTAAATAACTTGCACGACAGGGCAAACAACATATGGAAGATTAAACCTTGAAATATCAAATATTTATTCCTTTTTCAATGCATTTTTAACACATTATTTTGCTACATGAAATTAACCAGAACTCATGTTGCCATTCATACAAATCGCACATTTTTATAGCATATCCATACCTGATCTGTTAGAGGGAGGGTGAAAATGAGTACTTGGCCATTCAGCTTCCATTCCGACTTATCCTGCATGTTAGGTACCTGTATTTTGACTGTGACTGGACCCTTAAATTAAAAACAATTGATCACATTTGGAGTTGCAAATTTGCTTTTTTAAATAAAAATTTAATCTTGTATACACTCTTATTAAAATGCAGTTACTTTCTGTTATGTATGCAACAGCGTTACACAGCTACAATTTTTCAACTAATTCAAAGAAGTAACAGTACCAAAAGCATACATGTAATGTGCTCTTCATGTTACTTTGAAGAATTGAGAATGCTAAGTGCTAAATTTGAAGAAAATGGAAGATATTTGATAGCAAGTCCCAAAATGAAATTAAACTGTCGGTAGAAAGCATAGTAAATCAAAGCCATGAAAAGTGCACACACACATGCAAATGTTGGAATAAACTAAAAATAGAAAAAGTCTGGATTAAAAAAATGTTAGTCTGTGCTAATATAAGCACTTTGGCCATTTTAATATGATGCATATTTAGCATAATTGTGCATTAGTGATTGCACTATCAGAAACTTATTTTTGAGAGGAAAAACAAAGATTAGGAGTATACATTCAATAGAAAGACACCTCGGGGTTCAGATACATAAATCCCTGAGAAAGAGAATGCAGATAGATAAAGCCATCAAAAAGATCAACAGCATTCTAAACAGATGTTTAGAGTACTAAAGTAAATGAAAATGATAAATTTGTACAAAACTCTAGTTAGGCCACAGTTCAAGTAATCTGTGCAGTTTCTCGTTATTGAAAGGACATGAAACCAACCATCAGCCTGTTGCGAGACAGGTTAATTTTACCCTACTGATGTGTTGCTGCAATAGTAATCTTACTCAGTACGAGAAGAACTGCAGGTTCAGACACTTGGTGTATGTGCTTGGTTGAGGAGCCAATGGTGCAAAGTTACCATCTGATGGATTATGACTGAATGCCTCCAAGTCAGAATCCCCCTAAACAGAACAATACCCTAACGCTGCGGGGCACTGTTTTGCCTGGGATAGCCAACTCTGGTCAGTGAGTAGTGCTGCTTGATTCAGAGCTGGAGTGGGGCTAGATGGGAAGGGATATGGGGATAGTGCAGGAAAATAGGTAGATGATCAGCCATGATCTAGATGAATGGCAGAGCAAGCTCAAGGAGCCATATGGCCTATTCCTGCTCCTATTTTCTATTATCCCATAGAACATGTACAGTCTAACTTGACCAGAATGAGAGTTGGGATGGGAAACTACAGTAAGGAAGAAGGATTTGAGATACCGGTACTACAGACAATTTCAACTGGAGCAGGAAAGGGATTTAATAGAGTTTAGTTTAGAGATACAGCACTGAAACAGGCCCTTCGGCCCACCGAGTCTGTGCCGACCATCAACCACCCATTTTATACTAATCCTACTCTAATTCCACATCCCCACCTGTCTCTCTATTTCCCTACCACCTACTTATACTAGGGGCAATTTATAAAGGCCAATTAACTTATCAACCAGCAAGTCTTTGGCATGTGGGAGGAAACCGGAGCACCCGGAGGAAACCCACGCAGACACAGGGAGAACTTGCAAACTCCACACAGGCAGTCCCCAGAATTGAACCCGGGTCGCTGGAGCTGTGAGGCTGCGGTGCTAACCACTGCGCCACTGTGCCGCCCAGGTTTTTAAAATTATGAAAGATTTTGATAGAATGAATAGGGAAAGACTACTTCCTTCATTTGGGGAATCAATTTAAAAATTTCACTGTTAACCAAAGAGTTTCAGAGAAATTTATTTCTGCAGAGTGTGGTTGGGAGCATGGAAAGCTTTGTCACAGAGAGTGGTTGAAGTAGAGATCATTATACCATTCAGTGAAAAATTGGATGAATACTTGAAACAGAAGTACTGAGGGGATAGATACAGGAGGGGTTATGGTAAGAGATCAGAGCAGTAAATTAGTTTCAGATTGCTCCAGCAAAAACTCAGTAGACGTGATCGGCTGAATTACCTCATTCTGCACTGCAAACTTCTAAGGTTCTTTTTTTTAAAAAAACAATGTGATGCAGGGAACTTACTTTTAAATTTGATTAAAAAACAAGTCCAAATTATTAAACTATTATTGTGGGTTCATAAATTTATTCAAGTACTGCATGTTCCTCCCCTAATGCAAGAAACCATAAGTGTGGTGAGAGAAAGCTTAAATTTAGTGAAAATTCAATACAATGTTTTTTTATTAACTAGTAGCAACTTAGGTGAATAAAAACATTTGCTAGCCAGCTCAGCAACAGACTAAGGTTAGACAAGCAAGATCATGGGCACTGCCCTAGCATGTCCTTAAATTTGAATTTAACTTTAAATTATTTGGCTTTATTCTTAAGCAGTGGGTATTATATACCTTGCTTCTTCGTAGAAACTCTTCCTCTGGGATAAGATTATCCTCGCTTTTCATCTTTTTGGTTGCTGGCTCATCATCTAGTGGTGGCGGAGGACGAGGAAGTGAAGAAGGAATTGGGGCAGGAACCACTGGAGGTGCAGGTACAAATGCTGAATGCAAAAGTGAGAGAAAAGAGCCATTTTAGAACTTCGAAGTCCTTCTTTTGAAACATAATACCCCATCTAATATTAAAATAAAAATATCAATAAACCATCTATGTAGCTCACATTTTGTACAATTCACTTTGAGGAGTCACTTTTCCATGCGTCAGTTTTGTGCCCTATTTGATAAAAAAAAATCACGAAACCCAATTACCTGCAACCCAAGGCTCAGAAGGCAGCTCACCACCACCTTCTCAAGGGCAATTAGGGATGGGCAATAAATGGTGGCCTAGCCACCGACGCCCACATCCCATGAATGAATAAAAAAAGTGTCTCGTCTCTAACAATCAATTTCACTGATTTACCCAAGTATCAATTTCAAGAATGCAGAGCAATTACATTACCTTAAAGGAACAGAAAATGACATTTTAGCATCAACATATGTTGCGCATTATATGGTATAATGTCCCTGTCCTCAAAATAATGCATTCTCAACTTACTGTAAGGAACATTAGAAGGAAAGAATATACATTTATATAGGATCCTAGTAAGTGTAAGGCACAGAAAGAGGCCACTTGGCCCATCGTGTCTGTGCTGGCCAAAAAACAATCCATCTATTCTAATCCCACCTTCCAGCATTTGGTCCGTAGCCCTGCAGATTACGGCATTTGAGGTGCATATCCAGAATCCTTTTGAATGAGTTGAGGGTCTCTGCCTCAACTACCCTTTCAGGTAGTGAGTTCCAGACCGCCACCACCCTTTAGGTGAAAAAGGTTTTCTTCATCTCCCCTCTAATTTTTCTACCAGTCACTTTAAATCCAATTCTGAAGAAGGGTCTCTGACCTGAAACGTTAACTCTGCTTCTCTCTGCACAGATGCTGCCAGACCTGCTGAGTATTTCTAGCATTTCTTGTTTTTACTTTAAATCTATGCCCCATTGTCACTGACCTCTCTGCTAAGGTGAATAGACCCTTCACCTCCACTCTATCCAGACCCCTCACCATTTTGTACATCTCAATCAAATCTCCCCTCAGCCTTCTCTGTTCCAAGGAGAACAACCCCAACCTATCCAGTCTTTCGTCATAGCTGTATTTTTCCAGTCCTGACAACATCCTTGTAAATCTCCTCTGTACCCTCTCTTGTGCGATTACATCCTTTCTGTAATGAGGTGACCAGAACTGCACACAATACTCAAGTTGTGGCCTAACCAATGAGTTATACAGTTCAAGTATAACCTCCCTGCTCTTATATTCTATATTTATATAATAAAGGAAAGGATTCCATATGCCTTCTTAACTACCTTATCAACCTGTCCTGCTACCTTCAGGGATCTGTGGACACTCACTCCAAGGTGCCTCACTTCCTCTACACCTCTCAGTATTTTCCCATTTATCGTGTATTCATTTGCCTTGTTTGACCTCCCCAAATGCATCACCTCACACTTCTCCAGGTTGAATTCCATTTGCCACTTTTCTGCCCATCTGACCAGACCATCAATATTTTCCTGCAGCCGACAGCTATCCTCCTCGCTACCTACCACACGGCCAATCTTTGCCTCATCTGCAAACTTCTTCATCATGCCCTCTACATCTACGTCCAAATCGTGAATATATTCCACATAAGCAGAGGACCCAGTACTGAGCCCTGCGGAATGCCACTGGAAACAGCCCTCCAGTTGCTAAAACATCCGTCAACAATTACCCTTTGTTTCCTGCCACGGAGCCAATTTTGTATCCACCTTGCTACATTTGCCTGGATCCCATGGGATTTTATTTTTTTTTAACCAGTCTGGCACGTGGGACCTTGTCAAAAGCCTTGCTAAAAATGTAGACCACATCAACTGTCCTACCCTCTATCTTCCTTGTTATTTCTTCAAAAAATTTGATCAAGTTGGTCAAACAAGATCTTCCCTTATAGCAACTCTAAGAACCTCAGGATGTCCCAAAGTGCTTCACAGTCAATTAAGTACTTCTGAAGTATAATCACTGATGTAGGAAACAGCAGCCAATTTGTGCACAGCAAGCTCCCACAAACTGAAATAACAAACGATCAGATAATCTGTTTCTGGTAGCATTGGTTGAGAGATAAAACGTTAGCCAGAACACCAGGTGAATTCTCCAGCTTTTCACAAGTACCATAAGATCTTTTACGTCCAACTGAGAGGGCAGATGAGGCCCCAGTCTATCATATCATTCAAAGGACTGCACCTGTGAAAGTGCAGCACTCCCTCAATACTGCACTAAAGTGTCAGCTTGGATAATGCAGTCCAGTATCTGCAATGGGGCTTCTAACTTTCTAACTCAAGAGGTGAGTGTGTCACCACAGGCCCAAGGCTTACACCTTACAGAAGATTGCTAGTTTTTCTTTTCTAAAAAAGCTTATTTTTATTAGTTAATTCCGCTTGCTGCTTCTCAAGAGCAAAAAAAAAGCATCTATCTCTCCATCTGCTTCTGACCCATTCCATAATTCTCAACAGATCTGCAATGAAGACCATTTTTCCATGTCAGACAAATATACTGCTAATGCTGTGATGTTCCTTTCGTCTTGTGCAAGTGCTAGATGGAAACCTTGGCTGAGAAACAAATAACAAAACATTTGGATTCACATTCACAAACAGAGCTAGAACGGAAAATTGTAAAGTCTTTGAAAAAACTTTACTTGCTGGTACCACCATTGGTGGCGGGCGTGGAGTTAAAACTGGTGGTCCCGATGGAGGCATTGGTACGACATTGATTCGAGGTCCAGGGATCATTGGTGGCATGGGAGCCGTTAAAACAGGTCCAGGTGCTAATCGGATAACAGGAGACATTGGTGGCCTGGGCAGAACAGGCATTGATGACATAACATTCCGCACAGGTGGAGGCATCTGAATAATAAAAAAGCAACATTACAGTTGTATTTTATTTGTGTGTGTGCGTGTGTGCGTATATATATATATATATATATATTAAAAAATTACATCTTAATGCATTTCCTGTCTCCAGAATCATAGCTCCTGTTACTTTTATGATAATGTAATCACATCCTGCTAGTAATGGCACTGTAGCACTTAAGTTTTGCTATTCAACTATAAATAAAAAAATCAAAATATTAAAAATAAGAATTGAAAGAGCAATTTCAGAACAGGGTCTGAATTTACATCTGGGTGCCCTGATCCAATTACCCCCTGCTTTCTAACCACATCTCAACTTGATCTTGATTGCCTTATGTGTAAGGTATTGCAAGGTCTTCTATTCTATATGAAGTGTTGTAAGTCTAACTTCTAGCTGTGTTATTGAAACATTATGAATCAGAAGATGCAACTGTCACATTTTCTTAGATAGCTAGAGTGGCTGGGTAGACGATTTTCAACAACTGTTGTTAAACATTTTCTGCTCGTGCGATAGTCTCCTTTATATTTTATTATAAAAGATTGAAAATCCAAGTGAATTCAGATAGCTTTCTTAATGGCTCGTTCTTACGGATTTCCTCTGCTGATGCTGGTAGAGTGAATCAATATAATTGTTACTTAATACATGAGTTACATGGGACAATGTATGTACTGTAATAGAAAATTGGTTCATTAACAATCCTATATTTGAAACCTCAACAAGACAGGTGGAATATGGTACTGTTCCAGCTATTTAATACTGAAAATCAAAACAGCTAATAATTAAATAACAGGCCTGTGGCCAATTTGATTTAAGTGTAGAGTCCTAACTAAGGCCCAGGAGTTATATACTGGTAAAGTAACAAGATATTTGTGTACATTATTGTTGCACACAATGCTGAACACCTGAACATAAAGTAAATGTAAATAGAACACTTGTAACCATTGTCAAAATGTAGTGTTGTAGTGGTTTGAAACTGCATTGCGTACTCTAGAGGCTGCAGTAGAACACACATGCTAGAAAAGTGAAAGTGAAACGAAGACAGGATAAATAAAGACGCCTTTGTGTTCAGCCGCTGCAGTCTTTGTCTCTCTGTCTTTGCCCCATATCCTATACTAATATCAGCTAAACTTCACTCAAGCCCTGGGGCCACCACACAAAACATTTGCTAAACTTACAGAAGGTGGGCGGGGCATTGATGTGATCGGTGGAACATTCATTGAAGGATTTGATCCAGATGAAGGAGGTGGGGGCTGTGGTAAATCAGCAGGTTTGCTGGGTCCAATTTTCTCTTTGGTATCATCCTCTGGAACCAATCCCTTGGCCTTGTGGATTGCTTCAATCTGTTCCTGCAGAGTGATGTTGGCTTGTGCAGCTTGTTGCGTACGTGCCATACTGCCAGAATGACCATCCCAAGTAACCTTTGGCACAAGAGAGATCAATGAGTATAATTGTAGATTATTGGCTTGTTTATGTATTTTACAGTTACAACCAATTAACAGCATGCCGGCAATATTAATCAATCACTTCACAGCAGAACAGATTTACATCAAGTTACTTTGCCTTCAGTTTAGAGTTAATCTAGACCAGGGTGGTCCAAAATACAGCCCAAGGGCCAGGATCCAGCCCGCCAAAGGTTTCCATCCAGCCCGTGGGCGTACTTCAGAAATTAGAAATTTTCCATTGGCTTCTTCTTCCCGACTGGCTTTTTAAAAAAAAAAAATCGCAAGTCAGTTTCACAGCTGACAGGTAACAGCGGTTCTCCAACTTCAGACAGTTTCGGGGTTTTCTGGCGGCTTCAGATTTTAATTAAAAAGGCTGCTGGGGGGGGGGGGGGGGGAAGTGTGCGGGAGAGAGAAGGCGGGTGGGGGAGATGCGGAAGAGAGAAGGCAGGTGGGGGTCAGATTATAATTAAAAAGGGGGGAGGGTGAGGGGGAAGAGTGGGGGGGGCAAAATGCGAGGGAAAGAGTGCCGGGGGGGGCAAAATGCGAGGGAAAGAGTGCCGGGGGGGGCAAATCGTGAGGGAAAGAGTGGGGGGGGGGGGCAAATCGTGAGGGAAAGAGTGGGGGGGGGGGGCAAATCGTGAGGGAAAGAGTGGGGGGGGGGGCAAATCGTGAGGGAAAGAGTGGGGGGGGGGGCAAATCGTGAGGGAAAGAGTGGGGGGGGGCAAATCGTGAGGGAAAGAGTGGGGGGGGGCAAATCGTGAGGGAAAGAGTGGGGGGGGGCAAATCGTGAGGGAAAGAGTGGGGGGGGCAAATCGTGAGGGAAAGAGTGGGGGGGGCAAATCGTGAGGGAAAGAGTGGGGGGGGCAAATCGTGAGGGAAAGAGTGGGGGGGGCAAATCGTGAGGGAAAGAGTGGGGGGGGCAAATCGTGAGGGAAAGAGTGGGGGGGGCAAATCGTGAGGGAAAGAGTGGGGGGGGCAAATCGTGAGGGAAAGAGTGGGGGGGGCAAATCGTGAGGGAAAGAGTGGGGGGGGCAAATCGTGAGGCAAAGAGTCAGTGGGGCAAATCTTGAGGGAAGGAATTGGGTGGCAAATCGTGAGGGAAAGAGTGGGGGGGGCAAAACGTGAGGGAAAGAGCAAGGGGCAAATCGTGAGGGAAGATTCGGGGGGGGGCAAATCTTGAGGGAGAGCGTCGGGGGGGGGGGGGGGGAATCGTGAGGGAGAGTGCCGGGGGGGGGGGGGGGGGGCAAATCGTGAGGGAAAGAGTGTGGGGGCAAATCAAGAGGGGAAGAGTGGAGGAGCTGGGGAGTGGGTTGGACCGGGAGAGAAAGGTAGGGGACAAACAGAGAAAGGGCAGGTGGGGGGGGGACACCAAGGGAGAAATGGGAGAGCAGGAGGAAACCGAGGAAGGAAGGGGGAGGGGGGAGTGAGGGGGCCGAGAGAGAAAGGAGGGGTGGGGGGGGGGGACCGAGAGAGAAAGAGGGGACACACAGACTAAGAACAACAGTGGGAGAGGGGGAACAAAAGAGAGTGATCTAGATCACTCCTGACAGATGGCCATCTGTCTGGAATACTCTGCATTGCTACAAGTGTGCCAGCAAACACTGACTGCTTGTGCAAGCAAATAAATGCCACGTATCTCACTAAAGCAGTTTCCAAAAGAGTGAAGAAAAAGTAAGCAATTAATCTCATTTAAAGCTTCTTCACAAAAGTGCACATTTGTTGTTATTTTGATTAATAGTGAGATAACCATTTAATGCCTTTATCTTTCCAAAATTGTCTGACCAGCCCCCTATGTAAGACAAAAATTGTAATGTGGCCCTCCCCCGGACCAGGCGACAAGGCTGGACAATCCTGATCTAGACAAACTAATATTGCTGCCTATTTTAACTGAGGCAATAGACAATTACTGTTTTAATTTTGAATGTTTTCCCAAATTGAACAAGTGGACCACATCCATTATCAGTGCTCTGCATTGTACTGCCACAGCACTTAGCATAATTTAATTTCCTTTACACATTGTACTTTGATAATAGAATGCATCCCTATAATTTGGTAAAGACATTCAATTACAACATCGTTACTCATTCTCATATAATCGTTACTGTTTTAGTGGGAGAGAACAGTTGCTGAATGAATTTGTGTGTGTAAACTGCCAGGTGTTTGTGTGCAGTTTATGCAAGGGAAAAGTTATGGTTACTGTTGTGAAACTGCAGTATTAAGAAGCAACAGGAAATCTGCTCCAAAACACCATGAGAGCAATGACTGGGTTATCGAGACTCTAACAGTAACGTGTGTTTGTACCTTCTCTTCTGGTTTCTGAATTTCTTCCTCACCAATCTTCTTACCAATGGCTGTTTCTTCCACACCAAAGATATCAGTACGTCGTTCAGCCAGCTGCTTCAAACTACTTTCAATATCCAGGCCTGATGGAGAAAACAGCTCAGATCAAAAGATGGTTCTATCCTAATAAATTATGTAAATAAGATACTCACATTAAACTTACAGAATTTTTCACTAAAATTGTTTTTGGGACTGACAATTAAATGAATGTTTTGCTCTAGTGACATTAGGGTAGGCAGCATTCCTCATTAATAAGTTAATGGAACAAACTTAACATCACAACAGGCCACAAAAAAATCTGTGCCTATGCTGCCATTAATTTGCCGTTTTAAAGCAAAGAATACACTAACAAGGGGCAATAAACAGATAGACTGCAGGAAAATTTAGGATTGTTCAGTAGGAGGATTAACTGAAAGAACAAAGTGCTTGTGCTGTGTCACATTCAGTTCCTAGTCTAAGTGGTGATGTGGTGAGGAGGTTCTCCAAATGACTGAAAACATTAAAAAGGTACTCTTGCATATCCTCTACTGGCTGGCTACAAAGTAGTACTGGTAGAAATGTTCGGTTGTTTGCAGAATGTGTCCTCACAACTAGGCGTAATATGGGAAGATCAAGAGGAAAAACTGGATTTGTACTACAAAAAGCTTTTAGAAATATATTTAAATAATTTTGTATTTTAAAACTGTATATATATTATAGTAACAGATGGCGATAAGTACACTCAATCGTATGTATGGGGCTTGGGTGGGGAGGGGTGGGGTGGATTTCCTGGAACAATAATTACAGTCACAACCAAGAAGCAAAACACACAACTTTTTATGTTGATGAATAAACCAAAATTATCTCTGGAAACAAGTTCCTATTTTGGGCAGTGCTTCCTCTAGCACGACGAGTGATACTTGCCTGGAGCATACACTTCATCTTCACTCTGCTTCTCTCTAATGGAGCGTTCACGTTGCTCCAACCAGCGAGGATCCAGCAGCCCAATACGCATGTGCTCTTGCATTTTACTGGCAGGAATCTTTTCCCCAGTGATTGGAGAGATGAGATATTCATCAGGTGCAGGTGTACCAGCCACTGGTTTTGAAGCTACAAGAATATAAGGAAAACATCTATGATTATTCTTTAAAATATTCAGTAATTAAGTACAAGAAACAGAAATTGATACACATATTAAAGAACAAATTCAAAAAACATTAAGTAGATTTGTTTCTATACATTTCAAAAGGGAAAGTATAGAAACTGTGAGCTGCCAGATCAAGCACAGGTCAGAAAAAGGACTGCAAAATTGTAATCCTGATTTTGCACAGAATAATTCTTACACTGTCAATTTATTTGTCTTTACATCTATAAAGTAAAAATGATGCCTGATGCCTTAAAGAATCATTAAGCAACATATGCCTCTTTATTAAAAATTATTCATGATTAAAATAACTTCAGGTTGGACAGCTGCTTTAACCCGCATATGAAATAGTAAAATATGCATACATATATACTATAAAACAGAGCTGGTACAGAAACCCTAAATTTGGCTTTAAAGAAGCAACACTGAAGCAGTTTCTGTCCTTAAGCACGAAGCACTTTCTAAACAACCTGAATGACAACTTGTCAACTGTACAACTGAACAATAGACCTGCACTAGCGAAATAAATATTCTGAACTGATATAAGCACCTTATCTTGTCGCATAAACATCTCAACACTTTTTCATATACTTACTCTGAAGCGTTACTGACTGTTACTGCTATGAGATAGAGGTTGCTATGGGGATTGTTGTAAAAACCCAACTGGTTAACTGATGTCCTTCAGAGAAGGGAACCTGCCAATCCTACATGTTCTGGTCTACATCTAAATTCAGTCCCACTCTAGATGGTTAGCTCATAATGCCCTCGTGGCAACTAGGAATGGACAATTAATGCAGCCTTGCCAGCATCACCAAAATCCTAAGAAATATTTTTTTAAACAGTAGATCCCAAAAACAGCAAGAGATGAATGGTCTGTTTTTCTGGTGGTTAGTCTCTAAGTATTGGTTAGGACACTGGAAGAATTCACTCCTCTTCTCCCAATGCTACCATGGTGTCCACCTGAAGAGACTGATGGGACCTTAGTTGGATATGAAAGACAGCATCTTCGACAATGCAGCACCCCCTCACTAAAGTGTCACCTTAGATCAGTGTTGACCAATACCTTAGACAATATTCACATATGAATAATTAGGAATCCTGATGTGGTTTACTGTATTCCTAATTAGCTAAAACCAAGTGAGAGACACCGTCCTTGGTCACGTAATTGCAATACTCTTTGGCAAAGTGCACGCTTGTGTACTTTAACCTTTGTGTGCGCTTGCTGGTAAAACGAAGAGTGTGCGCAAGTGTTTCTTGATCTTTGGGTGCTTTACTTCCTTGGTTCCTGAATGGCAGTTGATGTTTGTTAAGTAAACATAGACCTGAAGTATATTTACCTACATTGAATGCATGTAAGGTATTTCTCCTGTGGCTAGTCAGCAATTTTACAGGCCTATATTATCAAGTCCTTTCATGGGGCTTGAATCCATAAATTTCTGGCTCAGAGGCAAAGGTGTTACAAACTGAGTTAAGTTGACACGTGCTATAACTTCATATGAAATCCAACTTTGCTGGCATGGGGGCGACTGGGTTTGAGGGAATGTCCTTTAGTGCACAGTACTGGCATTCATTTGCTTGGAGCAGTGGAGTGGTAGCAGATAGGAACTGGAAGTGGTGTTAAAGACTGGGGAGAGAGGATAACCTGGGAGCTGTAATAAAAGGGGATGGAGCCTTGAGCTACGCAGAGATCAAATGTTGCAGCATACAACTGGGGGGAGGGGAAGTAAAGACAATAATGCCAGTCTGAAATTGGAGGGGAGGGAGAGTGCCAGACTAAACTGTGGAAGCCAGAATTTATGATGTGATGTTGCACTGTGACAAATCATTTGCTGCAAAATTGAAACTACTTCAGAATCAAACTGCTGGAAAGACTTCATTGTCATGAATGGATTTGCAAAGAACCTTTGATTTCCAACAATGAAAATATATTCTTACGGATTAGCAGTTTACAAAAAAGAAACCAGTGTGGTGTTAGCTTTATACTCATAAGCATGCAAGGTCCTAGTGAGTTTTATTGTCCATGACAATAGTGGCTTATTCTCCATAAACTAATGGCTTTGGATGCCTGCATTATTTATATAAAACAGAATGTTTAGAAAATGCCAATTACATTCATTTCTCTCTTCACTAACTTTATCAAATTCACCATTGTGAATTTTGCAAGTGGCTACAGTGGTCCATGCCAATATCAAGGAAGTTAGTCCAGAATTGATGGCAGTGGGAGAAAAATTGCAATTTAAAAGACAATAAAGATATTAAAATAAACAGCATTCACGTCATTATAAGTAAGTAGCATTAAAAATACAAATCAAATCACTCCTGCTTTAACAGGTTTTTTGCTTCAGAGATGTTCTGGTTGTAGCTTAATCCTAAGTGAGCACTGCATAAAGTGAAATACTCGTAAGACATTGTTTTTGATTTTTCAGAGTTTGTTACTACGTAGGCTGACATCTCAATGATCACTGATTTCTCAATTTCTCTAATTTTATGCTAGACAGATCAAATGAATAGGAAAATGATAAAAGATATTCAAGGGAAAATTTGGCATTTAATGAGTAGTTATAATATCAAGGAAGCACTAGATTCAAGAGAAATAGAGTGAGTAATTTAATGATAATTTTATAATAGAAACTATACTATACTATACTACAAACTAATTCAAGAAAATGGTCAGTTTTGTACAGCAAATAAATTTTGTTTCATGTTCCATTCCATTACCTTCTTCCAAGCTAACAATGCACCCTAGTGAATATAACTGCATCAGATGAATAATTGGCTTTCAGACCAATCAAGACCACATATGCAACTTAACCTACCCTTAGTTTTTGTAGACTCACCTTTGGGGTCATAGTCCTTCCTAATGATAACCTGGTCTGGAGTAGGAGGAAGTGGTGGAGGCATTGGATTATCAGGAGGAGGTGGGGCTTTCTGACCTTCGTCTTCTTCATCTGATCCCTAAGAGAAACCATTATACAGCAACATAAATGTGTAAATAAAATCCATCTCATTGAAAATATGTTAAACTAAAAGTTGACATTTTTCCCATTGTTTTTTCTGTTTTGTTCTGACTTGGGAGAAAGACTTACAGCTCCCACATATCTAGCAATACCATTTCTGATATGGTCATTGGAATATGGATGACCCACGCCATTTTTTTCCCCAACTGCTTCTGGGGAAGTGCTGTACCTTTGACCAAAGGCACAGTTAAACTGAAGAACTCACTATATGGTGATCCACATGCACAAAAAATGATGTGCCACCTTGTTTATTTTAAATTATGCTTGTGATTATATGTCATGCAATGTTCAAACAACAAACAAACGTTATCCTAAGCAATTTTAGGTCTGAGCTCTCTTTGAAGCAAACTAACAACTAATCACACTGAGGACACCAATTCACTAATGCTCTTCCCTCTGCTGGCTATCTCATTCTGTGGATATCATTTCCAAGTAATAGCTGCTTGGTGGTACCTCCAGAGTTGGCAAGGAGTCAAACATCCAGCTGAGAAAAGTTTTAAACCTACAATGAATCCAGTCATTTAAAAGAATACTTGAAACAGAATCCATGAACAAATACCTAGGGCAAAGAAAACCCGTCTGTTCTGCATTTGAATTGGCTTGTTTTTCCAAACTTACACAGCTAGAGTGTATCAGGTAGAGTAAGTTTGCCTAGAAACATTGAGTCACTTAATTAAAATCTTAAAACTGATCTTAAAACTCTGAATGATAAAATTTCTTTGGCACCAGTATCAAAAGTAAGCTATATTTTGAAACACAAAACTCAAGTCAGTCCTTTTGAAACACACTATGATTTATGTTACAAAGTAAATTTTTAAAAGGTAAAAGGAGTTCATTGTGACACCATAAATATCAAAGATCTAAAAATTTTTGTGTTTTCCAAGTTCGTTACAAGTAAAATTCAGTATTAAGTTAATTTCAGGTTTTCAAAAACTTATTGCAGCCCAGCCTCTACCAGTCATGGATGAGCTGGACATACAGCCAACCAAATCGGAACTCAGTGATGCTAATGATTCTCCAGCCAGCGGAAAGGCCCCTGGGAAGGACAGCATTACCCCTGAAATAATCAAGAGTGCCAAGCCTGCTATACTCTCAGCACTACATGAACTGCTATGCCTGTGCTGAGACGAGGGAGCAGTACCCCAGGACATGCGCGATGCCAATATCATCACCCTCTATAAAAACAAAGGTGACCGCGGTGACTGCAACAACTACCATGGAATTTCCCTGCTCAGCATAGTGGGGAATGTCTTTGCTCGAGTTGCTCTGAACAGGCTCCAGAAGCTGGCCGAGCGAGTCTACCCTGAGGCACAGTGTGGCTTTTGTGCAGAGAGATCGACCGTTGACATGCTGTTCTCCCTTCATCAGATACAGGAGAAATGCCGTGAACAACAGATGCCCCTCTACATTGCTTTCATTGATCTCACCAAAGCCTTTGACCTCGTCAGCAGACGTGGTCTCTTCAGACTACTAGAAAAGATTGGATGCCCACCAAAGCTACTAAGTATCATCACCTCATTCCATGACAATATGAAAGGCACAATTCAACATGGTGGCTCCTCAACAGAGCCCTTTCCTATCCTGAGTGGTGTGAAACAGGGCTGTGTTCTCGCACCCACACTTGTTGGGATATTCTTCTCCCTGCTGCTTTCACATGCGTTCAAGTCCTCAGAAGAAGGAATTTTCCTCCACACAAGATCAGGGGGCAGGTTGTTCAACCTTGCCCGTCTAAGAGCGAAGTCCAAAGTACGGAAAGTCCTCATCAGGGAACTCCTCTTTGCTGACGATGCTGCTTTAACATCTCACACTGAAGAGTGCCTGCAGAGTCTCATCGACAGGTTTGCGGCTGCCTGCAATGAATTTGGCTTAACCATCAGCCTCAAGAAAACGAACATCATGGGGCAGGACGTCAGAAATGCTCCATCCATCATTATTGGCGACCACGCTCTGGAAGTGGTTCAAGAGTTCACCTACCTAGGCTCAACTATCACCAGTAACCTGTCTCTTGATGCAGAAATCCAACAAGCGCATGGGAAAGGCTTCCACTGCTATGTCCAGACTGGCCAAGAGAGTGTGGGAAAATGGCGCACTGACACGGAACACAAAAGTCCGAGTGTATCAGGCCTGTGTCCTCAGTACCTTGCTCTATGGCAGCGAGGCCTGGACAACGTATGTCAGCCAAGAGCGACGTCTCAATTCATTCCATCTTCGCTGCCTCCGGAGAATACTTGGCATCAGGTGGCAGGACTGTATCTCCGACACAGAAGTCCTCGAGGCGGCCAACATCCCCAGCTTGTACACACTACTGAGTCAGCGGCGCTTGAGATGGCTCGGCCATGTGAGCCGCATGGAAGTTGGCAGAATCCCCAAAGACACATTGTACAGCAAGCTCGCCACTGGTATCAGACCCACCGGCCGTCCGCTTTAAAGACGTCTGCAAACGCGACATGAAATCGTGTGACATTGATCACAAGTCGTGGGAGTCAGTTGCCAGCGTTCGCCAGAGCTGGCGGGCAGCCATAAAGACGGGGCTAAAATGTGGCGAGTCGAAGAGACTTAGTAGTTGGCAGGAAAAAAGACAGAGGCGCAAGGGGAGAGCCAACTGTGCAACAGCCCCCACAAGCAAATTTCTCTGCAGCACCTGTGGAAGAGCCTGTCACTCTAGAATTGGCCTTTATAGCCACTCCAGGCGCTGCTTCACAAACCACTGACTACCTCCAGGCGCGTATCCATTGTCTCTCGAGATAAGGAGGCCAAAAGAAAGAAAAAAGAAAGAGCTTATTCAAGGAGCAGCTACTGCGTGTCCTTGATAAGTATGTACCTGTCAGGCAGGGAGGAAGTTGTCGAGCAAGGGAGCCGTGGTTTACTAAAGAAGTTGAAGCGCTTGTCAAGAGGAAGAAGGCGGCTTATGTTAGGATGAGACGTGAAGGCTCAGTTAGGGCGCTAGAGAGTTACAAGCTAGCCAGGAAGGATCTAAAGGGAGAGCTAAGAAGAGCAAGGAGAGGACACGAGAAGTCATTGGCGGATAGGATCAAGGAAAACCCTAAGGCTTTCTATAGGTATATCAGGAATAAAAGAATGACTAGAGTTAGATTAGGGCCAATCAAGGATAGTAGTGGGAAGTTGTGTGTGGAATCAGAGGAGATAGGGGAAGCGTTAAATGAATATTTTTCGTCAGTATTTACAGTAGAGAAAGAAAATGTTGTCGAGGAGAATACTGAGATTCAGACGACTAGGCTAGATGGGATTGAGGTTCACAAGGAGGAGGTGTTTGCAATTTTGGAAAGTGTGAAAATAGATAAGTCCCCTGGGCCAGATGGGATTTATCCTAGGATTCTCTGGGAAGCCAGGGAGGAGATTGCAGAGCCTTTGTCCTTGATCTTTATGTCGTCATTGTCGACAGGAATAGTGCCGGAAGACTGGAGGATAGCAAATGTTGTCCCCTTGTTCAAGAAGGGGAGTAGAGACAGCCCTGGTAATTATAGACCTGTGAGCCTTACTTCGGTTGTGGGTAAAATGTTGGAAAAGGTTATAAGAGACAGGATTTATAATCATCTTGAAAAGAATAAGTTCATTAGCGATAGTCAGCACGGTTTTGTGAAGGGTAGGTCGTGCCTCACAAACCTTATTGAGTTTTTCGAGAAGGTGACCAAACAGGTGGATGAGGGTAAAGCAGTGGATGTGGTGTATATGGATTTCAGTAAGGCATTTGATAAGGTTCCCCACGGTAGGCTATTGCAGAAAATACGGAAGTATGGGGTTGAAGGTGATTTAGAGCTTTGGATCAGAAATTGGCTAGCTGAAAGAAGACAGAGGGTGGTGGTTGATGGCAAATGTTCATCCTGGAGTTTAGTTACTAGTGGTGTACCGCAAGGATCAGTTTTGGGGCCACTGCTGTTTGTCATTTTTATAAATGACCTGGATGAGGGTGTAGAAGGGTGGGTTAGTAAATTTGCGGATGACACGAAGGTCGGTGGAGTTGTGGATAGTGTCGAAGGGTGTTGTAGGGTACAGAGGGACATAGATAGGCTGCAGAGCTGGGCTGAGAGATGGCAAATGGAGTTTAATGCGGAAAAGTGTGAGGTGATTCACTTTGGAAGGAGTAACAGGAATGCAGAGTACTGGGCTAATGGGAAGATTCTTGGTAGTGTAGACGAGCAGAGGGATCTTGGTGTCCAGGTACATAAATCCCTGCAAGTTGCTACCCAGGTTAATAGGGCTGTTAAGAAGGCATAGTGTTAGCTTTTATTAGTAGGGGGATCGAGTTTCGGAGCAACGAGGTCATGCCGCACCTGGAGTATTGCGCGCAGTTCTGGTCACCGCATTATAGGAAGGATGTGGAAGCTTTGGAAAGGGTGCAGAGCAGATTTACTAGGATGTTGCCTGGTATGGAGGGAAGGTCTTACGAGGAAAGGCTGAGGGACTTGAGGTTGTTTTCGTTGGAAAGGAGGAGGAGGAGAGGTGACTTAATAGAGACATATAAGATAATCAGAGGGTTAGATAGGGTGGATAGTGAGAGTGTTTTTCCTCGGATGGTGATGGCAAACACGAGGGGACATAGCTTTAAGTTGAGGGGTGATAGATATAGGACAGATGTTAGAGGTAGTTTCTTTACTCAGAGAGTAGTAGGGGCGTGGAACGCCCTGCCTGCAACAGTAGTAGACTCGCCAACTTTAAGGGCATTTAAGTGGTCATTGGATAGACATATGGATGAAAATGGAATAGTGTAGGTCAGATGGTTTCACAGGTCGGCGCAACATCGAGGGCCGAAGGGCCTGTACTGCGCTGTAATGTTCTAATGTTCTAAAAAAAAATTATTTCAAAGATATAACACTCATCCTGTCAACAGACCAGCTCCTTTTGTTAGTTGGCTCACTTGTCATGATTTGAATGAAATAATAACTTGTATGTACACCAAGGTTGAATGTTATCAGCAAGGCTCTTTTGACAGAACCTTCCAAACCCACAACCTCTATCACCTAGAAGGACAAGGGCAGCAGATGCATGGGAACATCACACCTGTAAGTTCCCCTCCAAGCGACAGACCATCCTGTCTTGGAATAATATCACCATTCCTTCAACGTTGCTGGGTCAAAATCCTGGAACTCTCCTCTTATTCACAAGACTTTTTTTTTAAACCAGATTAAATAAAGCTTGGCATTATTGTAGTTATAACTTTTCTTCGTTTTCCAACTTTATCAATGGACAAACAGTACCTTTGCATACTATTCAATAATTCCTATTTTATAATCTGTAATCAGTTAGGTCAGTTATTCTGGAAGGGGGGGGGTGGCAAAATTGAAAGCTAACTTGCTAACATCTCCTCTTGGGTAATCAAACTGAACTATGAAATATTCACTCATACAAAGTATCTTTACATCAAAAACCAGGATCATTTTTAACACCATACCTCATCCATATCCTGTACTTGTGTATCTTGATCCAACTGGGATGGAGTCTCTTCTGGCTTATCCTCTGTTTCTTCAACATCATCATCAGATTCCACCTCCATTTCAACCTCCTCACTCTCCCCAAACTTCTCATATCTTTCCTGCATTAAAATACGAGCTCCAAGCTCTTCCGGGGTAGTTGGTGGAGGGAAATGCCCTGTAATTGGAAAAGCTAATTACCTGGTGAACTTAACTACTATTACATATCTAATTTTCCCTTCCTCTCCCCCATTACAGTATTTTCTTCTTCAACCAGAAGTAGAAATTCTGTTCCATTAATGGCCAACAGACGTGCACTTCTGAAGATCAGAATTCAGTCATCCAAATTTGCTGAAGAAAAGCATCAAACACAATGAATTACTTTGAAATGCAGTAACTATTGTTACGTAGTCAAACTTGGTAGCTACTTTGTGCACGGCAAGAACCCTGGTTCAGAGAATATACACCAGAACGTCTACTATTTTTAAATAGTGCCATGAGATTGTTAACAACCATCTGAACCACTGGAAAAGGCAGTATGAAGTGACAACACCAAATGATGCAGTTCTGCGAAGGAATCTATCTCACCTCAGGGGACTCTCTGCTAGTCATGCACAAGACGACCAATCAGCATCACCGACACATACTCAAAGACGAAGAAACAACAAGCAACACACCAACTGGAATTAAAAGCTAGTCTAATGATGGCCATGAAACCATTGTCGATTGTTGTAAAAACTCATCTGGTTCACTAATGTCCTTTAGGGAAGGAAATCTGCTGTCCTTACCTGGTCTGGCCTACATGTGGTTAACTCTTACATGCCCTCTGAAATGGCCTAGCAAGCCACTCAGTTGCACCAAACTGCTACGAAGTCAATAAAAAGGAATGAAACCGGACGGACCACTCAGCATCGACCTTGGCACTGGAAATGACAACGGCAAACCCAGCCCTGTCGACCCTGCAAAGTCCTCCTGACTAACATCTGGGGGCTTGTGCCAAAGTTGGGAGAGCTGTCCCACAGACTAGTCAAGCAACAGCCTGACATAGTCATACTCACGGAATCATACCTTACAGACAATGTCTCAGACACTGCCATCACCATTCCTGGGTATGTCCTGTCCCACCGGCAGGACAGACCCACCAGAGGTGGGGGCACAGTGGTATACAGTAGGGAGGGAGTTGCCCTGGGAGTCCTCAACATTGACTCCGGACCCCATGAAGTCTCATGGCATCAAGTCAAACATGGGCAAGGTAACCTCCTACTGATTACCACCTACTGCCCTCCCTCAGCTGATGACTCAGTACTCCTCCATGTTGAACACCACTTGGAAGAAGCATCGAGGGTGGCATGGACACAAAATATACTCTGGGTGGGGGACTTCAATGTCCATCACTAAGAGTGGCTCGGTAGCACCGCTACTGACCGAGCTGGCAGAGTCCAAAAGGACACAGCTACTAGACTGGGTCTGCGGCAGGTGGTGGGGGAACCAACACGAGGGAAGAACATACTTGACCTCGTCCTCACCAATCTGCCTGCCGCAGATGCTTCTGTCTATGACAGTATTGGTAGGAGTGACCACCGCACAGTCCTTGTGGAGATGAAGTCCCGCCTTCACATTGAGGATACCGTCCATCGTGTTGTGTGGCACTATCACCGTGCTAAATGGGATAGATTTCGAACAGATCTAGCAATGCAAAACTGGGCATCCATGAGGCGCTGTGGGCCATCAGCAGCAGCAGAATTGTACTCAACCACAATCTGTAACCTCATGGCCCGGCATATCCCCCACTCTATCATTACCATCAAGCCAGGAGACCACCCCTGTTCAATGAAGAGTGCAGGAGGGCATGCCAGGAGCAGCACCAGGCATACCTCAAAATGAGGTGTCAACCTGGTGAAGCTACAACCCAGGACTACTTGCATGCCAAACTGCGCAAGCAGCAAGCGAAAGACAGAGCTAACCGATCCCATAACCAACGGATCAGATCTAAGCTCTGCAGTCCTGCCACATCCAGCCGTGAATGGTGGTGGACAATTAAACAACTAACTGGAGGAGGTGGCTCCACAAATATCCCCATCCTCAATGATGGGGGAGCCCAGCACATTAGAGCAAAAGATAAGGCTGAAGCATTTGCAACAATCTTCAGCCAGAAGTGCCGACTTGATGATCCATCTCGGCCTCCTCCTGAAGTCCCCAGCATCACAGATGCTAGACTTCAGCCAATCCAATTCACTCCGCGTGATATCAAGAAATGACTGAAGGCACTGGATACTGCAAAAGCTATGGGCCCTGACAATATTCCAGCAATAGTACTTAAGACCTGTGCTCCAGAACTTGCCGCGCCCCTAGCCAAGCTGTTCCAGTACAGCTACTACACTGGCATCTACCCTGCAATGTAGAAAATTGCCCAGGCATGTCCTGTACACAAAAAAAGCAAGACAAGTCCAACCCGGCCAATTGCCGCCCTATCAACCTACTCTCAATCATCAGTAAAGTGATGGAAGGTGGCATCAACAGTGCCATCAAGCGGCACTTGCTTAGCAATAACCTGCTCAGTGACGCTCAGTTTGGGTTTCGCCAGGGCCACTCAGCTCCTGACCTCATTACAGCCTTGGTTCAAACATGGACAAAAGAGCTGAACTCCAGAGGTGAGGTGAGAGTGACTGCCCTCGACATCAAGGTAGAATTTGACGGAGTATGGCATCAAGGAGCCCTAGCAAAACTGAGGTCAAGGGGAAAACCCTCCACTGGCTGGAGTCATACCTAGCACAAAGGAAGATGGTTGTGGTTGTTGGAGGTCAATCACCTGAGCTCCAGGACATCACTACAGGAGTTCCTCAGGGTAGTGTCCTAGGCCCAACCATCTTCAGCTGCTTCATCAATGATCTTTCTTCAATCATAAAGTCGGAAGTGGGGATGTTCGCTGATGATTTCATAATGTTCAGCACCATTTGTGACTCCCCAGATACTGAAGCAGTCCGTGTAGAAATGCAGCAAGTCCTGGACAATATCCAGGCTTGGGCTGATAAGTGGCAAGTAACATTCGCGCCACACAAGTGCCAGGCAATGACCATCTCCAACAAGAACAAATCTAATCATCTCCCCTTGATGTTCAATAGCATTACCATCACTGAATCCCCCACTATCAACATCCTAGGGGCTACCATTGACCAGAAACTGAACTGGAGTAGCCATATAAATACCGTGGCTACAAGAGCAGGTCAGAGACTCGGAATCCTGAGGCGGGTAACTCACCTCCTGACTCCCAAAAAGCCTGTCCACCATCTACAAGGCACTAATCAGGAGCGTGATGGAATACTCTCCACTTGCCTGGATGGGTGCAGCTCCAACAACACTCAAGAAGCTCGACACCATCCAGGACAAAGCAGCCCACTTGATTGGCACCCCATCTACAAACATTCACTCCCTCCACCACTGACACACAGTGGCAGCAGTGTGTACCATCTACAAGAAGCACTGCAGCAATGCACCAAGGCTCCTTAGACAGCACCTTCCAAACCCGCGACCTCTACCAACTAGAAGGACAAGGGCAGCAAATACATGGGAACACCACCACCTGCAAGTTCCCTCCAAGTCACACACCATCCTGACTTGGAACTATATCGCCGTTCCTTCACTGTCGCTGGGTCAAAATACTGGAACTCCCTTCCTAACAGCACTGTGGGTGTACCTACCCCACATGGACTGCAGCTGTTCAAGAAGGCAGCTCACTAACACCTTCTCAAGGGCAATTAGGGATGGGCAATAAATGCTGGCCTGGCCAGTGACGCCTACATCCCATGAATGAATAAAAAAAAACTGAGGACTGGGCTCCCAAACACAATCTTCAGGAGGAGAGAACAGACAGCTCGAGAACACACTCACAAATCATTGTCACAAGGTCTGGTCGAGTCAGCCAACGGCCAGTATGGTTCCAAACGTAGAAAACCCTTTGAAGAAGTGTTCCAAATGTTCATGTTATAGTTGAATGTTTTATGTAAATAGTGTTATATTTGTCAAATTTCTTTCTATCTCATCAGGATTGCTTGTTCATATACATACTAATGTTGTACTATATGGGGTTGTTATTTAAGGGAAGGGATAATGTATTTGTTGGTATATTAAATATCATTTAATTGATGTTTATGCTAATATATGTTATCACAGGAAGTGATGCAATAACACGATGCACTTCCCCTGCAGTTCGCACATGTAAGCTGAAGCAACACTAAGTCTCCATTAAAGCTCTGCGTTCTAAACCTTTATACCTGCCCTTCAGTTTTGTTTGTATTAGTCTAAAAAGAGATAATATAACAACAACTGGTTAGGTTAAGGGTGGAACCAAGCAAGGGCAGTTGCATCACATTGGACAATGGAGGAGGAAGTAATTGACTGCGTTGAAGGCTGCAGACAGGTTACAGTTGAAACACTCAAGTGCCAGGTAATGACCATCTCCAATAAGACAGAATCCAACTATCTCCCCATGACATTCAATGGCATTACGATTGCTGAATACCCCAACTATCAACATCGTGGGGGTTACCATTGACCAGAAACTGAACTGGACCAGTCATATAAATACTCTGACTACAAGAGCAGATCAATGACTGGGAATTCTGCAGCGAGTAACTCACCTCCTGACTCCCCAGTGCCTACCCACCATCTACAAGGTGCAAGTCAGCAGTGTGATGGAATACTTTTCACTTGTTTGGATGAGTGCAGCTCCAACGCTCAAGCAACTTGACAACATCCAGGACAAAGCAGCCCGCTTGATTGGCACCCTATCCACCACCTTCAACATTCACTCCACCACCGATGCACAGTGGCAGCAGTAACATCTACAAGATGCACTACAGCAACTCACCAAAGCTCCTTTGACTGCACCTTCCAAACCAGTAGGACAAGGGCAGCAGTTGCATGGGAACACCACACCTGCAAATTCCCCTCCAAGTCAGATACCATCCTGACTTGGTACTGTATCGCCGTTCCTTCACAGTCACTGGATCAAAATCCTGGCACTCCCTTCCAAACAGCTCTGTGGCTGTCCCTACACCACATGGACTGCAGCGGTTCAAGGCGGCGGCTTACCACCACCTTCTCAAGGGCATTTAGGGACGGGCAATAAAATGCTGGTCTCGCCAGCGACGCCTACATCCCGTGAAAGAATAAAAAGAGGTCCAGGATTGGTAATGCCTCCCAATCACAGAGAATACCATTACACAACTTCAATTAAGGATGTTTTCATTCTGGAGGAGGGGGGGAAATCTAAATGGAGAGATTCAAAAAGGACGTTGTGGGAGAAACGAGAACAGATATAGGAGGCAAAAATATATTCAAGGCTCTTGGAAGAGGAGAGAGAGATGGGAAACATGTACAATGACAGCTGGCATGGGGCCAGGAGTTAAGTGGGAATGGGTCGAGTGATGAGTGGGTGTGTTTCATGGATGTGCTGAGCTTGGCGAGGGCACGGAAAAATGATGTCCTGAAATGAGAGAGATAGTGTTTGGGGGGGGGCGGGGCCTCATGATTAGGATAGGTGAGGAACTGAAGGAAGGTTTGGCTAAGACGGGGAAGGGGAAAAAGCGGCAAAAATAGCTGAACGGATAGTTTCCACCTTTCCATGAGCTCCTCATACTGTCGGAGATGAAGTTGGAAGAGATTGGAGACTGGGGTTTAAGAAGGTGCTTGGTAGCACAGAAAAGGATCCTGGTCCATCTAAGCCCTCCAAGATGATCCTAGAGTCGTGGACGGTTTTGGCAGAGGACAGCAAAGCACAGTAGAGCTTCACATGATTGAAACAGATAGTGGTCAAGTCATTTGTGTGCTAGATATGCTCAAATTTGCATCCTTGGAGAATGAAGACAGAGGTTATATTGGAGGAATGACTGGGATGAGATAGTGAACATCTTGCTGGATCAAGGCATTGAAGGTGAAAGTGAGACAAACATCAACAGCTGTAGAGGTATAGTGCAGAGGGGCAAAGGTTACGCTAATTAAATATTTTCATCATAAATCTAGTCCCACCAACTGCACATGAAACAATAATAGTTTGCAACACTAAATACTTATATGACGATATTCAATTTTCACAAGTTTGACTATAATGCATTAGATTGCTTGCTTACTAAAAATACTGTTTATTTTAGCAAGAGCAACTACCTTTGCTCCTGTTCATTGACCTTCAAAGTATTAGTTTTCTTAAGGCCACTGGCTCCTACTTCCTTGTTCAATGTCAGGACTGTCATGTTTGTTTCTTCACATTTCTTAGCAAGTATCAGCCTCCTCTTTGTAGTCAGCTCACTTCACTCTCCTTTCACCAAACACTTTGGCTGAATACTTCTCGTCTGTATTTACCATGGAGAAGGTCATGGAAGCTAGTGAGTTCAAGGGAGGGAACAGCCATATCCTGGAGCATATCAACATTACAAAGGAGGTGGTGTTGGGAGGTTTTGAAGCGCATCAAGGTGGATAAATCCCCAGGGCCTGACCAGCTGTATCCTAGGATGCTATGGAAAGCAAGGGAGGAGATTGCTGGGGCCCTGGCAGAGATTTTTGTATCATTATTAGCCATGGGTGAGGTACCGGAAGACTGGAGGATAGCTAATGTTGTGCCTTTATTTAAGAAGGGCAGCAGGGATAAGGCAGGGAACTATAGGGCAGTGAGCCTTACATCAGTGGTGGGAAAGTTATTGGAAGGGATTCTGAGAGACAGGATTTATATGCATTAGGACAGGTAAGGTCTGATTAGGGATAGTCAGCATGGCTTTGTGTGTGGGAAATCATGTCTCACGAATTTGATTGAGTTTTTCGAGGAGGTGACCAAGAGGATTGACGAGGCAGGGCGATGGAAGTTGTCTACATGGACTTTAGCACGGCCTTTGACAAGGTCCCACATGGTAGGCTGGTCCAGAAGGTTTGAACACATGGGATCCAGAGTGAGCTAGCCAATTGGATACAAAATTGTCTTGGTGATAGGAGGTAGAGGGTGATAGTGGAGGGTTGTTTTTCAGATTGGAGGCCGGTGACCAGTGGTGTGCCGCAGGGATCGGTGCTGGGCCCTCTGTTGTTTGTCATATATATTAATGACTTGGATGTGAATGTGGGGGGCATGATTAGTAAGTTTGCAGATGACACCAAAATTGGTGGTATAGTGGACAGTGAAGAAGGTTGTCTAAGGTTACAACAGGATATAGGTAAACTGGGAAAGTGTGCAAGGGATTACCAAATGGAATTTAACATAAACAAGTGCAAAGTGATGCATTTTGGGAAGTTATACAGTGAATGGCAGGGCCCTGGGGAGTGTTGTTGAGCAGAGAGACCTTGGGGTGCAAGTACATAGTTCCCTGAAAGTGGCAACACAGGTAGACAGGGTGGTAAAGAAGGCGTATGGCATGCTTGCCTTCATCGGCCGAGGCACTGAGTACAAGAGTTGGGACGTCATGTTACAGCTGTACATAACGTTGGTTAGGCCGCACTTGGACTACTGTGTGCAGTTCTGGTTGCCGCACTACAGGAAAGATGTGATTAAGCTAGAGAGGGTGCAGAAAAGATTCACAAGGATGTTGCCTGGTTTGGAGGGCTTGAGTTATAAAGAGAGATTGGATAGACTGGGTCTGTTTTCCCTGGAGCAAAGGAGGCTGAGAGGGGACATGATAGAGGTATATAAAATGATGAGAGGCATAGATAGGGTAGATAGCCAGAGTCTGTTTTCCATGGTGGGGGTGACTAAAACTAGAGGGCATAGATTTAAGGTGAGAGGAAATAGGTTTAAAGGGGATCAAAGGGTAAATTTTTCACACAAAGAATAGTGGGCATCTGGAATGAGCTGCCAGAGGCGGTGGTGGAGGCAGGAACAGTAGCAACATTTAAGAGGCATCTGGACAGGTACTTGAATGAGAAAGGCATAGAGAGATATGGAATTAATGCAGGCAGGCGGGATTAGTATAGATAAGCATTATGGTCGGCATGGACGTGGTGGGCTGAAGGGCCTGTTTCTATGCTGTACGACTCTATGACTCTATATGCAACATAAATTACCCAGATTATATATTAATTTGGCTAACTCTTAACACTATAAATGAGTAATCTATTACGCGATGGTACGGTCATAAACTTACATGGAATTCAAATTGGAACATTTGAAATGTTTGTTGTGGATGGGGGATTCATTATAATATATAATACACAGGGACCATTCCTTATTGGTGATTTTAGGTGTATTTCATACATTCTAAAAGTTAAATATTGCCATATACTGATTTTATAAAAATAATTTTTTTCCTTATTTGAACCATCTTCCCTGGTTACAACAATAACTTGTGTTTAAAACTTAGAATGAGCAACTTCCATGCTAAAGGAACTTAACTGTTATTTTTCATTAACATTTCAAACAAATTTACTGTAATTGCAAATGCAAGTTTAAAAAATATTCAAAGCAAAGGATGCTGGCAATACAGTAAAACTGGTTAATTTTAGAATGATTGCGTTCATCAGTGTTTAAACCTAAATCCTATAGTATGGTAATAACATTACCTTGTTCACTGGGCTGGAAGTCAACAGTTTCCACCACCACAAAGTCATGCCAGTCAATCTGAGCATAGGCTACTCTCTCCCTTTCCCGCTCTTCCTCTTCTTTCCTTCTCTCACGTTCCTGAAATTTGGCCCATTCAACTCGGTATCTAACCTACGTCATACAAACTAAAATTATTTGCATGTAGATATATTGATCCACATTCCTTTTATGCATACAGACTTCCTAGTCTTCTATAATCCTTGAAATGAAACTTTTATAATCACAGGAAAAAAATCACATCATCAAATAACACACGTGGAAGCTGATCCCATGAAGGAACTGAGAGCCATATACCAAGTTTACAAGATGTGCATATTCAAACTTTCAGATAACACAAAGTTGGGTGGCATAGTAGTGTAGATGGGAGTAACAAGTTGCAAAGGAATATTGTTAGATTAAGTGAGCAGGCAAAATTGTGGGAGATGGAAGTTCAATATGGGGAAGTGTGAGGACATCCACTTTGGACTTATTTTCTAAATGGTGAGAAGGTAGGAACTGGAGGAGTAGGGAGATTTAGGGGTCCAAGTACAGAAATCACTAAAAATTAGTGGACTGTTACGAAAAGAAAAGGCTATGGAATGTTGGCCTTTATCTCAAAGGACCAGAACACAAAAGGATGGAAGTTATGTTATGGTTATAAAAAGCACTGGTTAAACCCCTGAGAGTACTGTGTTCAGTACTCGGCATTTTACCTCAGGAAAGATATAGTGCCTTGGAGTGGGTGGAGCAGAGATTAATCAGAATGAAACCAGGCCTAAAAGTGTTAAATTGTGATGACAGGTTGTATAGACTCAGTTTGTATTCCCTTGTGTATCGAAGATTAAGGTGCGATCTATTTGAGGTGTTTAAGATGATGAAAGGAGTTGATAGGGTCGATAGAGAGAAATTATTTCCTCTGGTGGGCGAGTCCAGACCATGGGGGCATAACCTTGAAATTAAAACCAGGCTGTTCAGAAGCGATGTCAGGAAGCATTTCTTCACACAAAGGGTAGTGGAAATCTGGAACTCTCTCCCAAAAAGCTGTTGAGGGTATAAAGTGATATAGAACCAATGCAGGTAGATGGAGTTAAGACACAGATCAGGTATGATCAGGTTTGAAGGGTTGAACTCCTATGTCCCACATCTGGAATTATAATACCTCGGACAATATGTAGATGGGAAGAGGCCAAAGACTGATCTCTGGGAACTCCAGAGGGAGTGTGAGGGCACTGGATAAAACCACATTATTTAGGAACCTTTTTCAATATAATAAAGTTCCAGAATCTAAAAACACATTAATTGCCCAAACTAGTGATGTATAAAGTTATTGTCTTGTGATACACTATTATACGAACCGTTTATTAATTACAGTCGTTTCAATGATGTAAGCAATTAATGTCTCTGGTGAAGTTTTGTTCACATAGTAATATTTACTGTCTCACCTGATCTAAAACTTCTTTAGGATTTTCAGCTTCTTTTTTCAGTTTATGAAGCAATCCCTTTGGAGGTATTAAGATCTGAAAAAAAAAAATTTCTTTTTAACAAAATCTTTCATAGGATGTGGGCATCGCTGGCAAGGCCAGCATCTGTTGTCCATCCATAACTGCCCTTGAACTGAGAGGCTTGCTAGGCCATTTCAGAGGACAGTGAAGAGTCAACCACATAGCTGTGGGTCTGCAGTCACATGTAGGCTAGACCAGGTAAGGACAACAGATTTCTTTCCCTAAAGGACACTTGGGAACCAGACGGGCAGATTGGTTTTTACGACAATCGATGATAGTTTCATAGCACCATTATTGAGACTAGCTTCCAGTTCCAGATTATTAATTGAATTTCTTAATTTTATTAAATTTAAATTCCACCAGCTGCTGTGATGGGATTTGAACGTGTCCCCAGGGCATTAGCCTAGGCCACTGGATTACTAGTTCAGTAACATTACCACTATGCCATCAGCGCACGGTTAAAATCAGTATACATCTGATAATAATACGGCTACTCTGGCATGGTTGGCTAAGTCAAGAGTTGCCCAGTTGCGTGCTGTATTTCCCAATACATTATTAATAAGTCCTGCTCAAATTCCAGTATTGACCCTGGATCTTATCAATTAAAATCACAAAAATACTAGCAAAAATTGAACTAAATCTTGCTGCAACAACTTTCTATTATGTGATGAATCTTGTACCTTGAAATACTGCGGTATAAAATTACAAATTCAGCTAAAGGTTAAATTCTCCAGTTTTCCACTTACAACTCTTCAATATTGCAACGGTGTCTCTGACGCTGGAGTTTTATTAAGCATGTTATTTTATCACCTGAGGTTTGTTAAAACTATGTATTCCCTAATACCTTTTTTTTTGTTAAGAACACATGCTTGTTGCCCTCAACTGAGGACAAAAGTAAATGTTCATGGCATTTGGAAACATATGAAAGCTAATACTTAAAATTCTAATGTCTGCAATGGTAGCAAATATATATATATTTTTTAAAATTGTTGTATTTATAAGCTTCAACCAGATATTTCTCATGTGATTTTGTATGCACAAAATTCGCTTTGTGGCACTGCCCACAAATCAAAAATTAGCCAATGTTGCTGTAATACTTACTGGGATTGACAAGCCCTTTTGTGTTCTTCTAGTCTGTTCTACTGAACTGCATGAACGTATTAATAAATCAAAGTTTATCAAATGTGAAGGTTAAACAGTGGCTTCAAGTCAACACAACAGATTTGACCTGGTTAAAGAATTTCAAAACTATACCTCGTTTATGAAAAGGTGAACACACTGGTAATTCTCTTAGTAAATACAACCAGCCAAGTATCCATAACCAATGTGTAGTACAGGTTTTGTCTAACAACTACAGAGCTGTAGTACTGTGACACAAAAACTCAAGAGCTGGGAGCATACTGCCTACGTTATACCTCATATATACAATTTGAAGTTCAAAACTGGGAATGTACATGATGTCATAATTTAAAAGGGTTATCAAATTAAAGTGATGGCATTACCATCAATGTGGAGTTCTGAAAGCTAAGTCTATTTGTATGTGTTATCTAGCGATTTCAACACATTTTTCAATAAAATTGGATATGCATAGGACTTTGAAGCGACATTTTGCATGCAATTGATATGTATTCACTTATTCATTCAAACATTTAGAAAACAGGTCAACAGAGAAACACTGCAGCTGGGAGATTTTCTCTCTTAGCGTGGAGTAATCGAATTTAAAGTAGCCAGTCACATCTCAAATAAATATGAAAAATACATGGACCTTATTTATTAACATGTAATAGATTTCCTTGTTCATCACAAACATTTACAATGGCAAGAAAAGTACATTTTGGATTACAGAACACATTATATATGTTAAACTTCTATTTCTAACCTATTACATCTATCCTCGGCCCTGCGGGATTTGTTTCCCTTATTAAGTACTACTGCACAACTGTAGACATGTTATTCTAGCACTTTCAACCTATAACCACTGAATTTCAAAAACCAATCCTATCAAGACGATTATTTTGGCTTGATCCACATTGCTTAACAATTATACATGATGGATTCTATTCGTAGCCTTTAAATACCTTAGTGTACTGCTCCACTAGTTTGGTGAAATAGTTGAACAGACTGTGCTGTGGTCGCAGAAAGTCAAACTGATAGTTACGTTGCTCTTTCTGCATCAGCTGAGTCAAAAACTGTCGACCGTTTCTTGCAACAAATTGAGCGGTCAGCTTCACAACATCCAGATCAAAGGCTGAGATTGATGGGGGATCAGCAATGAATTCAAATTCAGGTGGGGGTTCTTTTGGGACAATTGTTTCCTGAATCACCTGTGCTTGCACCTGTTTAATGTATACGGAAAAAAAAAAATTCTCAGAATTTATAATTTCTCAAACATGATTGAATGGAATTATAAATTTTTAAATAGAAACTTGAAACTACAAAAATATAATTTATTGAATAATTGATAAAAATACAAAAGGGAAACAGAATATTTCATCTTTAAACGTTTCTGTGATATCACAATAAATCTTCAACAACATTTGTCTATTAAATAAGACAGATGCGCATTTTCCTCTTTTGATCCATCCATTGTCTCTAAGTTGTCAGACTCCTTGTCCTACATCCAGTACTGGCTGAGCAGAAATTACCTCCAACTAAATATTGGGAAGATTGAAGCTACTGTCTTCGGTCGCCGCCACAAACTCTGTTACCTAGTCACTGACTCCAATCTTCTCCCTGGCAACTGCCTGAGCTGTAACAGACTGGTCACTACCTTGGTGTTGTATTTGACCCCAAGATGAGCTTCTGACCACATTGCAGCATCAGCAAGACAACCTATTTTCACCTCCATTATCAGTGCCTGACTTTACTCTGGCTCAGCTCATTTGCTGCTGAAACCCGTATCCACACTTGTCACCTCTAGACTTGACCATTCCACGCTCTCCTGGCCGGCCTCCCATCTTCTACCTTCCATAAATTTGAGCTCATCCAAAACCCTGCTGCCCATATCATAACTCACATCAAGTCCCATTCACCTGTTACCTCTGTGGTCGCTGACCTATATTGGCTCCTATTCTGGCAACGCCTCAATTTTAATGATGAAAAGTTACAGACCTGAAACACTAGCTCTGTTTCTCTCTCCAAGCCTGCTGAGTATTTCCAGCGTTTTCTGTTTTTATTTAAAATTTGCACCATTGTTTTCAAATCCCTCCATGGCCTCACCCCTCCCCACTTCTGTAGCTTCCTCCAGCACTTCAGCCTCCAAAATCTCTGCGCTCCTCCAATTCTAGCCTCTTGCGCAACCCTAATTGTATTCCCTTCAACATTGGTGACTGTGCTTTCAGCCACCAAGGCTCTAAACTTTGGAATTCCCTCCTAAACCTCTGTCTCTTTAATGCTCTCTCCTCCTTTAAGATGCTCCTTAAAAACTACACCTTTGACCAAGCTTTTGATCACCTGTCCTGGTATCTCATGTGAATGCTCCTAATGCTCCTGTGAAGCGCCTTGAGATATTTTGTTACATTAAAGGTGCTACATAAGTGCAAATTCTTATTGTTACTGTCAGAAAGGTCACTCACCTTCTGTGGCAGCTGCTGCTGTTGCTGCATAACCTTTGGTATAGCAGCTGAAGGTTCTTGACCTTTCCCCTCCTTGAACTCATTAACTTTGTGCCGGTAATATGCATGATAAGGATCATTAGGATTCAAGAAGTTAAACTTGGAGTTGTTTATTTCATTCTGACGGATACGGGCTTCAAATTCTGGGCCATTTCTAATCAACATAAAATAATTTGCATATTTAAGCTCAGAGGATCACCGCAGAACAGTGACTACAGACACACATCTTTCTGGATGTGATACTCACCTGGCTACGAAACTCGCAGTCTTGTCAACAATGTTTCTGACCTCAGGAGGAGGGTAGATGATACCAACAATGGGTTTGGAAGTTGCTGATTCATCTTTTGTTTCTTCTGGCAACTTTAAAACAAAAATAAACAACTGCCACTAATCTCTTCAAGCACCTTAACATTTCTTTTATTCAAAGTTTATGCCTGCTGATAACCAAGAATCAGAATACACTGTAGAAAATGTGCTTTTGCCACATCACTAAAAGAACCTCTGCAGCACATTAACCTTTGAAGGGGTGTTCATGCTATGCTAGGATAGCAATATGTTATGGTGACTTTTGCTGGTGACCAAGCTTTTTTTAAGGAGAAATTACTGGTATCTGCTATCCAAGATTAAGCCAGTCTGTTCGCAACCTTGGTGTCACATTTAGCCATATGATGAGCTTCCAACCTCATATTCATGCCATTACTAAGATCACCTATTTCTACTGACTTCGCCCCATTCTCAGCTTATCTGCTGCTGAAACTTTCTTTCATGCCTATGTTACCTCTAGAATTGACTATTCCTGGCTGGTCTCCCACATTTTACTCTACATAAACTTGAGGTCATCCAAAACTCTGCTGCCCGAGTCTTAACTCGCATTGTCCCATTCACCTATCACCCTTGAACTCTCTAACATACAGTGGGTACTGGTCAAAAATTCTCAACTTTGTTTTCAAATCCCTCCATGGCCACACCCCTCCCTATCTCTGTAATCTCCTCCAGCCCCACAAACCTCAGATATTTGCACTCCTCCAATTCCGGTCCCTCTGCGTCCCCGATTTTAATCTCCACCGTTGGTGGCTGCGCCTTCAGTTGCCTAGGCCCAAAGCTCTGGAATATCTTCCCTACACCTCTCTACCTGGTGTTTCTCCTTTAAAGACACTCCTTAAAACCTACCCCTATGACCAACTTTTTGGTCATCTGACCTAATATCTCATGTGGCTCGGTGTGATATTTTGTTTTATAATGCTCGTAAAACACCTTGGGCATTTTATTACATTAAAGGCACTATAAAAATATAAGTTGTTGTTATCCACCCAAGAGCTCAAACCTATGTTTGTCAGATGTCTAATCATCATGGCTGGAGTCAAGATTAATTTGGCTCCAAGATCACACATCTGGCAATGGGAGACTGGAACCTAGTTGATTGCCTGTGGCAGTCTAAGTAAACTAATATTTTCACCAGGTAGGTTTATACTACTCCAGAGCACTACTGATAATTGACCTGTCAACCTGTCTTATCGATGGGCTAGGCCTGTCACCGGGGTATGGAATTCTTTCCAGTCAGCTGCAGAAAATCCTACTAGTCAATGCTTTAATTTGTAGGATGACCTAGCTGGACAAGCAGCAAAAATATTTGTGCATTCTGGTGGTAGGCTGCATGATTTTAGATAATCAAAATTCAGCAATACCCCTGTACATACCAATGGGTCTTACTTTTGCTAATTTTTGCTTAAATTCTTCAGGGTTAGGATTATGTGCATTTTCTCAGGAATTTATATGTATCCCATTTTGGGTAAAAGGAAACTGTACTTGGATGGGTTTCCTGATAGTTGGTGAAAAGACTCTTTAGCAGAGTGATGGAATTTTATACATTAAACACGTAGACTAATTGAAAGTAAATATTTACTGAAGTATTAGGGTAGAGCACATTTAGACCATATGAACTCCAAAACATATAATTCCACTACATTTTAGTTGTCCTGCAATATATTTTCTTCAGCTCCATCTTCCCCAGCCAAGATTAATGGACAATATTTTCTGACAATATTCAACATTATCAATTCTGTTCTCAATATGATTGGTACTAAGTGCAGCATAACATGCCAGGTTGATGTCCTCCCATTTTCCTTCCCAACTCACTGGAAAGCAGCTAGCCTCTTGTCTGCATCTACTTTAATGACAAATGTAATAATCATCTATTAGTACTTACCACAGAAGCTACACTATAATCTTCGAACCTCATTTATTGTTTTACAATATTCTGTAACTCCTATTTAATTGCACCCTTTTTATTTAAACTATCTCTTAATAATGGGCGGCACAGTGGCGCAGTGGTTAGCACTGCAGCCTCACAGCTCCAGGGACCCGGGTTCGATTCTGGGTACTGCCTGTGTGGAGTTTGCAAGTTCTCCCTGTGTCTTCTCCGGGTGCTCCAGTTTCCTCCCACAAGCCAAAAGACTTGCAGGTGGATAGGTAAATTGGCCATTATAAATTGTCACTAGTATAGGTAGGTGGTAGGGAAATATAGGGACAGGTGGGGATGTGGTAGGAATATGGGATTAGTATAAATGGGTGGTTGATGGTCAGCACAGACTCGGTGGGCCAAAGGGCCTGTTTCAGTGCTGTATCTCTAATCTAAAAAAAAAATCTAATGCATCTCCCTTCATCAACTGCTCACAGATTTATGTGGACTGGGGGGGGGGGGGGAGATCTAGGAGCAATGTATAACCTTACTGACAATGGAGCCGATTTTAACAGAAAATAAACACAGCTCCTTATGAATCTGATCAGACTGAGATAAATCAATGACATTTGATGAAAGGTCATCAATTTGAAACACTTACTCTGTTTCTCTCTCCACAGATGCTGTCTGAACTGCTAAGTATTTCCAACACTTTGTTTTTCTTTGACATTACCCCAGTGCATATTTGTTACTTTAACATTTGTTCCTATCGGATTGTTCCTAGGCTCAGCTCGCATCACTAGTGGGAACTATAAGTGGCAGCCTGCACGGCAGGATAACAGATGCTGGCTCTCAGTCCAGGGTCCGAGGCTGAAGTGGGTGCGAGTGCGATTGAATGCGTGTCCCAGGCTAGGCCTGTACAGCTGAAGGCCTTGAGCTGGCGAGAGGCCGGGAAGAGGACTCCACATTACACTAGCAAGAATGGCGATAATGCCGATTTTTTTCTTTGTTTTAAACTTACCTGGTTATTTTCAGCCTGCGGTGGAGGCAACACCTGCACCGGTCCAGCCGGCATAGCTCCTGAACCGAGAGAACGGACAGAACCTCAAACCGTCGCAACAACGCGAACAACAAGATGGCGGTCGCAGAGCGCACCCTGAATACAGAGGGGGGGGGGGGGGGGGAGGTCTCCGTCATGTGGTTCTTCATGCACATTTAATTAGGTTCACACTTCCAATCACTATTTCGGGATCAATATCTTGGAGTAATAATATTTTTGCTGGTGATAATATTTTTATAAAATCAGGTTTGAATGGGTAAGCCATTTTTTGTTCTGAATCCCGGTTTGAATGGCACAGCCCTTACGCCCTGTGACGATTCCACGCACGTAAAACGCGCAAACACACGTCACGTTAAGTGCGTGCGTCCATGACAGCACACGATAAACATTGAGAAGGAAGTTAACGGTCGGCCGCAGGTAAAGTTTTGCCCTCGTAACTATTCAACGGTTCATTGTTTCTTTAATTTGGAGCAACGAGCATTATAAAGGCGGCCCACAGGGTTGGAGACACCGATTATAGTCTCCCCTGTCTCCTTGCTGGCACCGTTTGATGCCTCACCCAACCTACACTGCTTTATCTGGTAGTGAATATCAGCAGCTTGTTTAACCATGGGGGACACTGCAGCCAAACGTTATCCTATCCCCACACAGTTATAATGGTTGGAATTTCTGTAAATAAAGCATGGTGTAAGTTATTTGTATATTTATTCATCCATTACTTTTATTTAGTCATATTCTGTATTCAAAACATGTTTAGTAACTTTGGGCAATAATTTAAAAGTATCATGAAAATATCCTATAAACAAATCCTGTGCATGATTTTTCTATTTCTGAAATAGAAATATTAGTACTAGTGTGTAATGTGAAGATATCTGTACCGTCATGCATGTTACTGTTGTGAGCTATGAACATACATTATCACTATGGATGACATAAAATTCTGTCGGAATTTTTTGGCAGCAACTGCCAACACATTGAATATTGTTATGCTATGTGTGTGGACTGATACACAGAATCTGTAGACTATTTTGTTCATTAAGTACTGTGAAAAATACTTTTATTCTGGTTGCAGATATTTTATAGGACATTTTATATTTTATTTTGTAGGACAAAGTAAGCAAGATGCCATTCCCATTACATTAGGATTTGAAGGTCATATTTATTTATAAACTGTTGAAACAGCATCCTTAATCTATTTATTTTCTGTTTCTTGCAGATTAATTGTGCTTGTGGAGCTATGAAATTATTGTAGTGGCACTTACTTTATGATGGAATAGCAGTTTAAAATTACAATGAAGAAAAGTTTATAAAAGATGATATAGTGCCTTGATTCCAGGACTTTAAAAATGACACTTCTTCTGGGAAATCAAAACTGTTTGGATGGTTTGCGCAAAGATGTCACAGATGTACAAGGGATAATCATAGATGTGTTTTCACGAGTTGGTGCAGTCCGTTATCCATCATGGAAGTTTCCAGATAGAACGTCGTGCGATTTGGATCTTGTCACTTTACTGAAACGTTTTGATTATGTCGAAGATGACCCAGAATATACACAACACTCTCATATTGTGCTGTTTGAATTGGTGATTGACAGGTAAGATACAAGTTGTTCTTTGTCTTTTCTGCAGAAAGCACTGACCATGTTTGTTAGAATTTATGCTGGCAAGATCCACTGTACACCCAATGGTTATTCTTCATGGACATGGAGGGCTGCATTTTTAGGCCCTAATGGGGGTCGACATGGAGGCAGGCAGGTGCAAAAATTATCAGTGCTAGCCAGCGTGTCGGTTTTACATCTGTTACGACCAAGGTGGGAGGAGTGCATAGTCTTTCTCTAGTTCCACTTCTCCACAGGTCACAACATATATTTGAATGTGTACCCAATTACCAATACGGCCAATTATATACCCTTTTTATTTCAGAATAAAATCCACCAACCAGGTTTCTTCAATAAACAACAAAAGTATTAATTTATTATAAAACAAGACTTAGTCAATAAAGATGCAAAGTTTTAACACACAGTTTGAAATATGACTGTGTACATGTGTGTGTATGTATGTGTATATAGTCCTGCAGGCCCCCACCTGCCAAGAGTGAGGCACATTAATTTCACCACATGGACATTAAATTTCAAATTGTTGCTGGGAAGAAGAGAAGGCCTGTTACAAGGGGTTGCAGGCCCCTGGCTGGAAGTACATTTTTGCATATTAACAGACACTGCTTGGAACAAAGGAGCTATCCCCTGACCCACCCAATACACACGGTCAGAAGTGGTTATACCAGTCACGTGACAATCCTGCTGGCCAACTTCGGGAGTTTTAAATTGTAGAGACAGTGTTTGAACTGGCAGAAAGTTTTTGGCTCCTGGAATGAAAAAAGCCTTTCCTGTTTGCTCCCATCTCTTTCTCACCAGCTTCGGAATCCATTGAAGATACATGAACCCCAAGAGAGAAAAGTCTCCTACAGTGAACAAAGTTTAAGAAGAATACTGGGCCCCAATGAAAAGCAAGATCTACCTACAAGCAAGGACTATACAGTGAGCTCAAAGACCCGTAACGAAAACTCTTCAGACATTGCCTCAGACTTTTCCACTTTATTTCTTCTGTTCTTTTCTGTCTGTATTTGCATGTGTGTATTGCGTATGCATGTTAGTGTGGGCGCGTCATGTATCCATAGGCGTCAACTGAATTAGAGTTTAAGTTTTATATAAAATGTCACCATTCGTCTTTAAACCTAAGAAAGCCCGTTTGTGCTCGTTTCTTTACCTTATAATTGGAAAGCAGTGAACAAGGATTCACCAAGGGGGAGCTCAAAACACACTGTGTTTAAAATTAAACCCTATTACAGTAAGACCAGGTGAAGGCTGAGAGAGGCTGACACCTTTCTCACCTGGTCATAACAATATATTCCCTTCTAAATACCCAACACACGCACACTCCGTTTAAAGGAAAAATAAAGCTGCCTAGGCCAAAGTACTTGTTAATTCTTGAAGAAAAGGGACAAGATATGCTATGTTCCAGATGGCATATAGTCAGATCTCTGAGTACACGTAGATGGGCCACTGAGATCTTTTCAGAAGCAGTTTTATCAGGAGATGTTGAGAGGAAGTCTTCCAAAAATTTCTCAAGAGAAATGCGGCATCAGCGTTACAGCTATCACACACTAGATTTTTTTGCAGGGTTTCTCAGAGAGGTGGAGAAAAGATGAGCTGGCTGTTTCTTATAAATGGCTACAAACCCAACTGACTCAAAACCGTATTCAAAAATGAAACCCACTCTTGAGCACCATAAATCTTGACATGTCACTTCTCTTGTAAACAACTCCCATTGTCAGAAGGCACCTGTTTACATAGCTGAAGACACGTGACATCATGTTGTTTTTAAACAGAGTCCTTCCAGCGACCCTTTGTAAAAAAAAAAAATAGTCCAGCGTCTCTGGAATCACTTTAGTCCTCCAATGAATCTATCTCCATGAGTCCTCAAAAAAATATTTTTAAAAATAGATGCACTTTCATAACACATCGTCATTCCTGACGCCAGCGATTTTTCCTCAGGACAGGGGAAGTCAGGCTCCAGAAACTCACTCAATTTGGAAATGAGTCCAATTAATATTATTGAGCTCATTGTCATCTCATTAAGGGCTGGTTTGGAATTTTGATGGGGGCGCATGGGTTGCACAGTGGATCAGGGACAGTCCAGGTGCACGGAGGCAGCGACACATCAGGGAACCACCATGGCCTCGCCATCAACTTAGATGGGCCCATAAACAGGTGCAAGGCTGAGAGGGGCTCTCAGCCATTGGCACAGAGGTGCCATCGAGTGTACAGAAGTTGCGGGGAGAGTGGTCTGAATGCACTTGGCTGTGGAGGAGTTCAGTTTAGTTTAGAGATACAGCACTGAAACAGGCCCTTCGGCCCACCGAGTCTGTGCCGACCATCAACCACCCATTTATACTAATCCTACACTAATCCCATATTCCTACCACATCCCCACCAGTCCCCATATTTCCCTACCACCTATCTATACTTGGGGCAATTTATAATGGAAAGTCTTTTTGGCTGTGGGAGGAAACCGGAGCACCCGGAGAAAACCCACGCAGACACAGGGAGAACTTGCAAACTCCACACAGGCAGTACCCAGAATTGAACCCGGGTCGCTGAAGCTGTGAGGCTGCGGTGCTAACCACTGCGCCACTGTGCTGCCCTGGAAGGTTGTGACCTTCCTGGCAATAAGAGGAGGGAGTTAGGGTTCCAGAAATTATTGTGAGTGCAGCTGAGTGCAAGTAAGCCAACAGCTGGTGATGGGTTTACTGTTCTGAGATATTGGGTCAAGTGGCAATGAAGATCAACAACCTAAGAAACTCTTGTTGTGAGGAGGGAAGAGGAGAGGGACGAGGGGCAGAAAGGCAACAGAGGCCATACCCTCAGCATAGCGTGTACAGCCGAAACAGGAGCCACCTGGTCATGTTGGAGAACCTTCACCGGAGGGGACTGTGCCTATCCAGGCAGATGGTCAGAGATTTGTGCCCTTGTAGTAGAAAACCTCACACATCACAGTAATGCTCATCATGTCCTGCCAGTAGTCATCAAAGTCACTTGGGCCTTGAACTTTGTCTCTGTCTCCTTCCAAAGATCAGCAGCTGACTTGGTGGCCTCTCGCAAGTGGCAGCACATCACTGCATCTCGCAGGTCACTGATGCCTTCTTTGGGAGAGCTGGGCAGTATGTACAATTTCAAACAGATGGGGTCTTACAGGCACAAAGGGCAGTGGGATTCACTTCCATCGCTAATTCCTGCAGGTGCAGGGATCATCGATTGCACCCGTGGAACTCCGACATGTGGATACACATCTGCTGCTGCTGGCCTGAGTAAAGCCTCCTTTCTTGTGACTCCCAAGTTCCTGCATCTACGCCCAGCTGAGCCTGGCTGTGACTGGCCTCCATCCACTGAGGGGAACTGCTCACAGTTGCCTCTGCCTCTGTCACCTCCTCCTCGCTAGTGACGAGCTGTTCACCCAGTGCCACCTTTCTAAGTGCGCATGAGGACCCACTGATGTGACTCCATCTGGGCCGGTGGAGGATGTGCTTATAGGATATGACTGTGATGGCTCTGCTGTCTTGGTCTCTTGGTTTGACCCCAGTGCCCAAACAGGTCCTGTGGGAGACACAAGAAGGTAAACATGCAATTAACAGCAAAAGCCTCTGCAGTGCTGAGGCTTCCCAATGCAGCTCAGTCTTTAGTATGCTGTCAGACAGGAAGAAATGCACTCCACTCCCTTCAAAAATAGCCTGCAAAATCTTTTCACCCTCTCCTCCAGGTATGCCCATTTCTCCTTCCCCAACTTGTTCCTGTGGGGCTACCCTGGTGATGTCCATGGCTCCCTCCTCCATGGCAGTGACGATGGCCAGCTAGGACACCACCTGCAGTGAGCACACTGTCCCTAGCATTATGTGCCCTTTTCTCTTGCAAAGACAAAGGAGAGAGAGATAAGGCCCTCCTGGCCTCTCTGTCCAAAGCCAGTGGCTCATACACACAAGAAACTGCATGTATTAGTGCTGGCAAGTCCCCTTCAGCGCTAGGACTGCGAGCCTTGCTGAGGGGTCAGTAAGTATCCCGGGCACATATTCCTCATATGTTCAGGAGCAGCATGTGCCCTCAGGCTCCTCAGCTGGTGTATCTGCTGGAGGTTGCATACCCATGGGCTTGTCATCAAGTCTCACGTTGGAGTCGGAGTCCGGAGACACAGAGAGAGCAGCACGGCAGGAGCGGAGGTTTAAAAAGCACACCAAAAGCCCAGAGACGGAGCGAGAGAGAGGAGCACGGCGGGAGCAGCAGGAGCGGAGCAGGGAGAAATCAAAGTGACATCAGAGTGACGTCACAATAAACAGTGAGAGCAGGAAAACAGAGATCCACCAGGGTGAGTATACAGGTAAGCATTTAATTTAATTTAAATCAAACATAGCATCAAATGTCACAGGCAAGCAGGTAGGTGATTGGTTTGGGAAGTGATTAAGGTCCATTCTAATCCTAATGTTTAAAATAGTAAAGGAACTAATTATAAGTTTTATAAAATATATAATAAAAAGGGAAATAAAATAAATAATTGAATAAAATAATTAAAGTAGTTAATTAAAATACATGAAGGATGGCAGGACAGGTGATGTGTTACGGCTGCAGCATGTGGGAGCTCCTAGATGCCAGTGTGATCCAGGGCAAACACGTCTGCAGTAAGTGTTTGTGGCTCGAAGAGCTTCAGCTCAGAGTCATTGAACTAGAGTCTGAGCTGCAGACACTGTGACACATCAGGGAGGGGGAAAGTTACCTGGATATGTACCGGGATAGGGTCTTCTGATTCGGTCAGGGACAGGAAAGTGTGGCTGCAGCTGAGGCAGGTAAGGGGACCCAGAGGGCAGGGGTGTAGGTGCCTCAGCCTTTGCGATTGTCCAACAGGTTTGAGGTTCTTTCAGCTTGTTTGGATGAGAGTGTGGGCTGCAGGGGGGGTGAGCAACTTGACCATGGCACCATGGTACAGGAAGCCATTCAAGTGGAGGGAGAAAAAAGGAATGTAGTGGTAGTAGGGGACAGTATTTTAAGGGGATTGACAATGTTCTCTGCAGCAAAGAGCGAGAGTCCAGACGGCTGTGTTGCCTGCCAGGGTTCGGGACATCGCTTAGGGCTGGAGAGGAATTTACAGTGGGAGGGGGAGGATCCAGTCGTCATGGTCCATGTAAGTACCAATGACATAGGCAGGACAAGGAAAGAGGTTCTGCACAGTTAGTATGAGGAACTAGGCGCCAAATTAAGAAGCAGAACCTGAAAGGTAATAAAAGCAAAATACTGCAGATGCTGGAAATCTGAAATAAAAATAAGAAATGCTGGAAATACTCCAGTCTGGCAGCATCTGTGGAGAGAGAAGCAGAGGTAACGTTTCAGGTCAGTGACCCTTCATCAGAACAAAGATAATAATCTTTGGATTATTACCTGAGCTGCATGAAATTGACATAGGGCAAATAAGATTAGAGAAATTAATGTGTGGCTCAAAGACTGGTGTGGTAGAAGTGGGTTCAAGTTCATGGGGCACTGGCACCAGTACTGGGGAAAGTGGTGGCTGTACCGTTGGGACGATCTACACCTGAACCATGCTGGGGCCGGTGTTCTAGCGAGCCACATAACTAGGGAAGTAGAGAGGGTTTCAAAGTGAATAGTGGGGGCAAGGGATCAAATTTGGGAAGATATGATAAATCAAGGAGTAGCGACAAGGCAAGAGAGAAAGGTATTAACATGGGAAATGATAAACAGACTGTGACAGGAAGGGACAGAGCATACAAGTCTAAGAGTAAATCAACAGGTAAGGCTAGAGGTTACAAAAATAATAAAAGGACAAAGCTAAAGGCTCTGCATCTGAATGCACGAAGCATTTGAAACAAAACAGATGAATGAGAGAGTAAATAGAAATAATTAAGTATGATCTGATAGCCATTACAGAGACATGGCTGCAGGATGACATAGATTGGGACCTGAATATTGAAGGGTACATGGCATTTTGGAAGGACAGGAAGTTAAGAAAAGGTGGTGGGGTAGCTCTGTTAATTAATGATGGTATTAGCGCAATAGAGAGGGATGACCTAAGTTCAGGAGACCAGGATGTAGAAGCAGTTTGGATAGAGATGAGAAATCATAAAGGCAAGAAGTCACTTGTGGGAGTGTTGTACAGGCCACCTAACATTAACCAAACTGTAGGACAGGGTATAAAGGAAGAAATAATGGCAGCTTGTCAGAAAGGTACAGCGATAATTATGGGGGATTTTAACCTACATATAGACTGGAAAAATCAGATGGCAGAGGTAGCCAAGATGAGTACATGGAATGTTTTCGGGATAATTTCTTGGAATAGTATGTTCTGGAACCAGAGCAGGCTATACTAGACTTGGGTTCCGAAGAAGGGTCACTGACCCGAAACGTTAACTCTGCTTCTCTTTCCACAGATGCTGCCAGACCTGCTGAGTGAATCCAGCATTTCTTGTTTTTGTTTCAGATTTCCAGCATCCGCAGTATTTTGCTTTTATACTAGACTTGGTATTGTGCAACGAGATAGGATTAATTAATGACCTCATAGTTAAGGCATCCCTAGGTAGCAGCGATTATAATATGATTGAATTTTACATTCATTGAGGGAGAGAAGAGTGGGTCCAAGACTAGTATTTTAAATGTAAATAAGGGCAATTATGAGGACATGAAAGCAGAGCTAGCTAAAGTGAACTGGCAAATAAGGTTAAGGGCTAGGTCAATAGAGATGCAGTGGCAGACATTTAAGGGGATATTTCAGAATACACAGAATAGATACATTTCAACGAGAAAGAAAAATTCCAAGGATGGGACCCACCATCTGTGGTTTACTAAAACAGTTAAAGATAGCATCAAACTTAAAGAAAAAGCCTATAATTGTGCAAGGATGGGCAGCAGGTCAGACGATTGGACAGAATATAAAAACAGCAAAGAATGACTAAAAGATTGATAAGGAAGGTAAAATTAGAGTACGAGAGAAAGCTAGCTAGAAATATAAAGACAGATAGTAAGAGTTTCTATAGATATTTAAAAACGAGATGAGTTAACAAAGTGAGCGTTGGTCCTATAGCAAGTGAGTCTGAGGAATTAATAATGGATAATAAGGAGATGGCAAATGAATTGAGCAGATATTTTGCATTGGTCTTCACTATTGAGGATACAAGTAACATCCCAGTATTAGGTGTAAGTCAGGAAATGGAAGGGAGGGAGGAACTCAAGAAAATTACAATCACCAGGGAAGTGGTACTGAACAAATTCTTGGAGCGGTGGGCTGAAAAGTCCCTGGTTCCTGATGGACTTCATCCTCGGGTGTTAAAAAAGGTAGCGAGTGAGATAGTTGATGCGTTAGTTTTATTTTTCCAAAATCCCCCAGATTTGGGGAAGGTTCCGTTAGATTAGAAAATAGCAAATGTAACTCCTTTTATTCAAATAGGGAGGAAGACAGAAAGCAGGAAACTACAGGCCAGTTAGCTTAACATCTGTCTTAGGGAAATGTTAGAAGCTATTATTAAAGAAGTTATAGCAGGGCATTTAGAAAAATTCAAGGTAATCAGGCAGAGTCAACATGGTTTTCTGATAGGGAAATCACATTTAACCAATTTATTGGAGTTCTTTGAGGGAATTACATGTGTGTGGATAAAGGTGAACCGATGGATGTATTGTACTTAGATTTCCAGAAGGCATTTGATAAGGTGCCACATCAATGGTTATTGCAGAAAATAAAAGCTCATGGTGTAGGGGTAACATATGGGCATGGATAGAAGATTGGCTAGCTAACAGGAAACAGAGAGTAGGCATAAATGGGTCATCTTTTTGTTGGCAAGATGTAACGAGTGGTGTGCCACAGGGATCTGTGTTGGGGCCTCAAATTTTTACAATATATATAAGCAACTTCCATGAAGGGGCCGAAGGGATGGTTGCTAAATTTGCTGATGACACAACATAGGTACGAAAGTAACTTGTGAAGAAGACATGAGGCTACAAAGGGATATAGATAGGTTAAGCGAGTGGGCAAAGACCTGGAAAATGGAGTATAATGTGGGAAAGTGTGAAATTGTCCACTTTGGCAGGAAGAATAAAAAAGCATATTGTCTAAATGGTGAGAGATTGCAGAGCTCTGAGATGCACAGGGATCTGGGTGTCCTGGTGCATGAATCGCCAAAGGTTAGTATGCAGGTACAGCACGTAATTAGGAAAGCTAATAGAATGTTATCGTTTATTGCGATGGGAATTGAATACAAAAGTAGGGAGGTTATGCTTCAGCTATACAGGGCATTGATGAGACCACATATGGAGTACTGTGTATAATACTGGTCTCCTTATTTAAGGAAGGATGTAAATGCGTTGGAGGCAGTACAGAGAAGATTTACAAGACTGATACCTGGAATGGGCGGGCTATATTATGAGGAAAGATTGGACTTGTATCCGCTGGAATTTAGAAGAATAAGAGGCGACTTGATTGAAATGTACAAGATCCTGAGGGGTCTTGACAGAGTGGATGTGGAAAGGATGTTTCCCCTTGTGGGAGAATCTAGAACCAGGGGTCACTGTTTAAAAATAAGGGGTCACCCATTTAAGACAGAGATGAGGAGAAATTTTTTTCTGTGAGGGTCTAGAGTCTTTGGAATTCTCTTTCTCAAAAGGCAGTGGAAGCACAGTCTGTGAATATTTTTAAGGCAGAGGTAGATAGATTCTTGATAAGCAAGGGGGTGGAAGGTTATCAGGGGTAGGTGGAAATGTGGAGTAATCAGTTCAGCCATGAACTTATTGAATGGCGGAGCAGGCTTGAAGGGCCTAGTGGCCTACTCCTGCTCCTAATTCATATGTTCGTATTTACCTTACCTGGGCAAAGAACGTCATGGAACCTTTTACAGCACTGTACCCAGGTCCTCCGGACTACGCTTCAGCTGCTGACTGTGTTTCAGCCACTTCCAGCCTTACCTGCTTTGTGAGGTTGCGTGGCTTTCTCCTTCCAGACTCCAGAAAGAAGAGCTCCCTCCTGTCCTTCACAGCCTCTCGGAGGACCACAGGGTCAGCATCTGAGGAGTGTGGGGCAGTCCTGCCCGGGATGCCAGGCTTCTGCCTCTCCTGCTGCCTCACTGGTTCATGCATTTCTTCTTTCAAATGGCCACCTTAGTGGCTGCCGTGATGCCTCCATTCCACCACTAATTGGCTGCCCAACCTTCCCTCCAGCCATTTAGTAGCCCGTCTCTGCAAAAATTGCGGGCTGTGACTTGAACCCGGGTCCCTGCCTGTGCGGAGTTTGCAAGTTCTCCCTGTGACAGCGTGGGTTTTCGCTGGGTGCTCCGGTTTCCTCCCACAGCCAAAGACTTGCAGGTGATAGGTAAATTGTCCATTGTAAATTGCCCCTAGTGTAGGTAGGTGGTAAGGAATATGGGATTACTGTAGGGTTAGTATAAATGGGTGGTTGTTGGTCGGCACAGACTCGGTGGGCTGAAGGGCCTGTTTCAGTGCTGTATCTCTAATAAAAATATATAAATAAGTGCATTGGAGAAATTGATACTGGAAGTAACAAAGTGCAGATAAGAAATTCAATGGTGGTGGAATGAAGATAGGATTCTTGACATTTTCCCAAATTCCTTCCTGCACAAACTTTTTAACATTCAAAACTCCATTGCCTGCTTTCTTCCCCAAATGAAGTCCTGCTCACCATTATGCCTGCCCTCAATGGATTCCTTTGCTCTCTATTCTACATCATATCAAATCCAAAATCCTCAGTTACAAATTTCTCCTGGTCATCATGCACCTCTGCAACTCGCCCCACCCCCTAAACCCCTATCACTGTAATCTTCTCCAGCCTCTCTCCTGGCTGTGTTCTTTGGTCCTTCCGTTCTGGCTATCTGTGCAATATTCTTTCCATCCTCTGCATTATAGGTGATCAAGATGATTTGGCCAGAGTCTCTGGAACTTCCTCCCTAAATTAGGGGCGGCGCAGTGGTTAGCACCGCAGCCTTACAGCTCCAGAGACCTGGGTTCAATTCTGGGTAATACCTGTGCGGAGTTTGCAAGTTCTCCCTGTGACCGCGTGGGTTTTCGCCGGGTGCTCCGGTTTCCTCCCACAGCCAAAAACTTACAAGTGATAGGTAAATTGGCCATTGTAAATTGCCCCTAATGTAGGTAGGTGGTAGGGAATATGGGATTACTGTAGGGTTAGTATAAATGGGTGGTTCTTGATCGGCACAGACTCGGTGGGCTGAAGGGCCTGTTTCAGTGCTGTATCTCTAAATAAAAATTTTTAAAAATAAATAAATCCTGCTGCATTGCCCTTTCTGTGCCCACGGTGAAACATACATTTTGGATCCCACTTCAGTCATCTCTCCTAACTCTACCAATGCTTTCTGTATATTTCACCTCTTTGAAACACTAAGGGACATTTTCTGCATTTAAAATGCTATAGAAATGCAAGTTGTTTTTACCATATTACTGATGACGTTTTACGTAATACTGTTGTGACCACCAGATGACACTGTTTCAGTTTGAAAGATTACCTTTTCGAGCAGCTCAGTAAGTGCTGGGCCAGTGCCGCAGGAAAAGCAGCAGTCTCCAGATGAAACAAAACAAAAACACAGAGTACTACTTGCTGGGTTAACACTATCATGATTCTGAAAAATGAATCATAAACAGAAAATGCTGAAAATAATCAGCGGGTCAGGCAACAACTGTGGAGAGAGAAACAGAGTTAAAGATTTCAGGTCAGTGACTGGGAAATGGGACTGACATGGTCTTCTGTACTTCTGCCCTCACCCCTTCCTCTTCCTCCTTGCCACTACCACGATAGGGTTCCTCTTGGCCTCACCTTCTAGCCCACCAACCTCCACATTCAACAGCTCATCCTCCATCGTTTTCATCACCTCCAAAGCAATGCCACCACCGACACTTCTTCCCTTCCCTTCCCCTCCCCTTCAGCATTCAGATGGGTCTATTCCCTATGTGACACCCTGGTCCATTCTTCCATCACCCCCAACAACCACTCCCCTTCCCATGACACCTATTTTTTCAGACAGCAGCTGCTGGTAATGATTCTGCTGTTGCCATTTGCACCTCCTCTCGACCCATCTTTTGTTTCTTTATGTGATCCATTTCCTTTTGTCTTGGATCATCGTCCCTTTTATCATTTAACCTCCCACCCCATCACAGGCTTTGTTCTTTCCTCCACCCCTGCTACCTCTGTACCTGCTTAAAACCTGTTACATCTGTAACATCTTCCAGTTCTCACGAAAGGACACTAAATTGAAATGTTAACTCTGTTTCTCTCTCCACAGATGCTGCCAGACCTGCCAAGTATTTTAAGCATTTTCTGTGTATATTTCAGATCTCCAACATCAGCAGTATTTATATGTGAAAAATGAATATTTAAAATAAATTTGAGTTACAAGAAAAATCCACAAAAGCAAAAAAAAATCATAATGAAAACAATGTTTTTAAGTGAGCCTGATGTGTGACACACCTGGAAACCTATAGCCATATTCAAGAGTTTCCAAATCAAGTTATTGAGAAATCCACAGAGGTAGTTTCTGCCTGATTAGGATTTCTCTCCCTATCTGTAGGAACATAGCCCACTTACTAATTTCAGAGAACACGGGCACAGGTTAACAGGATTTCAGAATGAGGGAGTATCAGATGTGAACAAGGGTAGCATTTAACCATCAAAAACTGCAGCACTTTCTACTGGGTTACATTAGTGATACCAGTTATGAGTAGAATCTCCTTGTATTACACAGACCCTCATTGAAACAATGGAGAGTGTGACTTCAGACAGAGCCTGAGGGTCACTCTGGAGGGATCTAACCCAATAAAAACCATGCTACAAGTTGGGGTTGCAAACAGTCTGACTTGTAGCATGGTTTCCTGGGGTTGGCTAGCCTTGCAGCAGCTCTCAGGCCAGTTTGAATTTGTGCCTTTTCTGCCTTGTTTGCAATGGAGCCACTCAAAAGATGGTACCCGCTTCTGACATCACCAGAGAGGCCTAACCAGGGAACCTCTATGCCATGTCAGCAAGAAATTGATTTGTAGAAAAAAAATGAGACATTTAAGGTCCAGTTTTAACTCATTCAAAACCCATTCACTTACAGAGTTGAAATTGGGCCCTTACAGTGAGTCTGTTGTTTTCTTCTATAAATTGATGGAGTTTACTTGTAATGAAAAATACTCCCCCTAGACTGTTGAGGTCTTTATATTCTGTATTGTATGGACATGATCCATGTGTCCCAAATAGCTTTATTATCACCCTTCTAAATGCCATTTCCTGTAATTCACATTGAATGATTCTGACATCAAACTTGCCTGCTGCAGTAGGACCATTTAAACACAGATAACAATCAACAAGGGAGCTCTGCCAACTATAACAAAAGCTGAAAACTGGCAAATTACAAAATGGGTTTGCTTAATTAGACATTAATTAGTTAACTTATTTAATTGGATAACAATGTGGCATTAGCTTTGCCAAATCAGTGACCAAATACAAAACTACCTTACAACATACAAAGGCTATTAGAAAGTGACAAAATGTAGTTATCTTTGTCCCTGGGGTTAGGTTCACCCTGCAAATAAAATAGGATTGTGTACTTTGTAACAAATTCTCTCATATTTACAAAAAGCTGATTTAAAAAAAAATCCTTTAAGCTTTTAACATTAAAATGGAATTACATTGGAGTGGGCATAAAGAGTTAACAGTGGTCACTATTCCATGAAAACCTTGTACTTCTTTCTGTAGGCTGGTGCTACTGCTGCAGAGTTTGACACACTATGTTGACATTCTTACCAAGGAGCAAAGTATCCCTATCTCCAAGTCAGTAGGTCCATCCATGTCTGTTGGCCTGGTGGTGAAGAAATACTGGAACAGCATGCTTAAACTGGGAACCCTCCACCAGCAGGTAGGCGCAGGGTTCTCAGAGTTTAGGATTCATTTTCACTACATTTGTCAAACTCCTCTGCTTTCAATTCCTTGTTTCAAATCATAATACTAAAAATTAAACAGGCAGCCACAGAGAAATGCAATTCTAATGCTTTGTAATCTGACTTTATTTTACTTTTTTATTTTGCTCCCTTGCCCGTCAAGCATTAATTTCTCTCAGGGCGAGGGGAAAGAATAGCGTTCCCAGGTCAACAGACTGAACCTGGATTGGATTTTCTGTGTTGTTCAGAGATACTGCCTATTTGCTTTCAACTTCAGTTCATTCTGTTGCATGAAGCTGAATGAATTTGGTTATTTCAGTCAGTGGGCCAATATGTGAATGACAAAACATAGAACAAATTTGTTAATAACTACTTCAAATTAAAAACAAGATGAAGTAGAAGAGGGAAAAGGATATTTGTACAATTAAAAGTCTTCATGTCTCACTGCATCCATAGCATCCTATATACATAGGACAAAAAAACTCTTGATCCACTTAAGTAAGCACTATGCCTTAATGTGCCAATCAACTCATAGAACTTTTTAGTTAACCGTGAAACAATTAAAGACAGTCCCATTCACTCAACAGCAAAAAGCTACCAATCTACAGCGACCAAGGATCACAAAACTATCTAATTAAATTAATCAATTTTTCAAAATCCAGCAAGCTGGAACTACCACAAAACAAGCCAATCAGATTGCTCAGGTAATTTCTTCATGCTATTTATAGCCACCATTTTTCTTTTTTGTTTGGATTGGTGTATGCAACTAAAAATAATGTTTATAACAAATATATTTTAAAATAGACACAATTCTGAAAAGAGGCGGCTTAATGTTAGAAATGCTTGCAGGAAGTTCCCCACCTGCGAATAGGCCAGTCCATCATGTTGGGCATAGGAACTTTCAGCTGTCATTGACAAACTCTGTATGTAAAAGAAGAAAGATTTGCATTTATATAGCACCTTGCAGAACCTCAGGATGTCCCAAAGCGCAAATGAAGTTTTCTGAAGTGTAGTCACTGTTGTAATATAGGGAAACACAGCAGCCAATTTGCTATTTTAGTGATATTGGTTGAGGGATAAATATTGGCCAGGACACCAGAGAGAACTCTCCTGCTCTTCTTCAAAATAATGCTATGGGGTCTTTTGCGTCCACCTGAGAAGGCAGACGGGGCTTTGGTTTAACTTCTTATCTGAAAGGCACTTCTGGCAAGACAGCACTTCCTCAGCGCTGCATTGGAACATCAGCCTAAATTATGTGCTGAAGTCTCTGGAGTGGGATTGAACCCACAGCCTTCTGAAAAGACATCCTTGAAGTCTGCCTAGTAACTCCACCTTGGCAACCCCTCTCTCATCAGAAGCTTGTTCACCATTTCCAGTGCCCACATCAAATTCCAGCAAGTTCAATTCTTCCCACGCTGCCATGGGAATTATAACAACAATCACCATTATTTATATACTGCCTTTAATGTAATAAACCATTCCAAGGTGCTTCATGGGAGTGTAATAAAGCAAAATTTGGCATCAAGCTATGGTAAGGAAATATTCAGCAGATGACCAAAAGCTTGGTCAATGAGGTTGGTATAAGTTCTCCCTGTGTCTGCGTGGGTTTTCTCCGGGTGCTCCGGTTTCCTCCCACAAGCCAAAAAAGACTTGCAGGTTGGTAGGTAAATTGGCCATTATAAATTGTCCCTAGTATAGGTAGGTGGTAGGGAAATATAGGGTCAGGTGGGGATGTGGTAGGAATATGGGATTAGTGTAGGATTAGTATAAATGGGTGGTTGATGGTCGGCACAGACTCGGTGGGCCGAAGGGCCTGTTTCAGTGCTGTATCTCTAAACATAAACTAAACTAAGGGGGGCTTAAAGGAGGAAAGAGAGGTAGAGAGGCGAAGAGGTTTAGGAAGGGAGTTCCAGACCTTTGGGCCTTAGCAGCTAAAGGCATAGCCACCAATGGTGGAGCAATTAAAATCAAGGATGCTCAAAAGGCCAGACTTAGAGGAGCGCAGATATCTCTGAGGGATGTGGGGATAGAAGAGATTACAGTGATAAGGAGGGGCAAGGCCATGGAGGGATCTAAAAACAAGTATGAGAATTTTAAAATTGAGGAGTTGCTTGACTGGGAGCCAATATGGGCCAGCGAAGTCAGGGGTGATGGGTGAATGGGACGGGTCAAGTAAGGGCACGAGCAGCAGAATTTTGAATGACCTCAAGTTTACGGTGGGAGGCCAGCCAGAGTGCGTTAGAATAGTCAAGTCTAGAGGTAACAAAGGAATAGATGAGGGTTTTGGCAGCAGATGAGCTGAGGCAAGGGCGGACTTGGGCTGTGCTACAGAGGTGGAAATGGGAGTCTTAGTGATGGTGTGAATATGTGGTTGGAAGCTCATCTTGGGATCAAATGTGTTGCAAGGCTTCCACCCCGGTTCTGTGATCTACAGAACTCAGAGTATATTGTGACAGCAGCTATCTAATGGCAACCTGACCACTTGGGAAGAGTTGCACTTGTTAGAATTTGATGTGGACACTGGAAATGGTAAACAAGCACCTGCCTTTGCTTCTGATGGAAGAGGGGATCCCAAGGTGGGGTTACTTGGCAGACTTCAAGGATGTATTTTCAAGAAGGTTTTGTTAGGATTATTCGTCCACTCACATAACACTACTGGTGGGTTTAAAAACTCCGGTCCTGAAACTTAAAAAGAGAATTCTTGCTTTGCTATTTTACATAAACATTGCCACAAATGATGCTCTGCTCTGCATCAAAATCCTGCTTTATGCTCTTATCACAGTTTAATTTGAATAGGATGTATTGCACGTGACAGAGCAGATTAATTTTCTGTTGAATTGTGTTCTTATTTTAATAGAAAAAGTTGATGGCTGTAGATCTTTCTAAACTGCAAAGCGACCTGATGAACTCCAAGGCAGAGATTGAAAGGCTCAAGAATTGTTCATCTGTACCTTCTAACATGTCGTCATCCCCCAGCAGCATCAAATCTACAAGGATGACTCAGTCACAAGTCTGTACTACACCTGTGCACACTGGATTAGGTGAAGCAGTAAAAAATTCTCCTAGTATAGCTACAGATACTCGGAATATTGGTTCACAGACAGTGGAATCAGCTCTAGTGCCATGTGATGCCTGCGCCCGCACACAAGCAACCCTTAGAAAGGTCAGCAATTCCATTATCACCATTTGCCAAAACCAGAACATCCCATCAGCTCTCAGCAGGTTTCAGGAATTGGTGAAGGAAACCCTGGGGGACGGAATGATGACAGCAACTGATGTGGCCTATTGGGCCTCTGAACAGAGCAAAGACTTGGCACGAATAAACAAACATCTCACTGAACTCATGAACAGCATTAACCCACTAAAAGCTGAGCTACAGACCACAGCAGAAAAGCAAAGTCAAATGAAAATAAAAATAGATAATCTTAGCAAAGAACTTGAAAAAGAAAAAGAGCAGCAACATTTGAAGATAAAAGAGTTTGACAAACAAATGGAGGAGATTAGCAGGAATAACTCTGAGACAGTAACAAAACTTGAGCATGATAAAGAGCTGCTCAGGAAAGGTAATCCAAATTTGATATGGTACACTTACTAGGCATCAAAATATTTTTTCTATTGATGTAAGTATCATTTGGCATTCATGCCAAGGATATATCTTCATTCATATTGAACTGCACTGGGCAAGTCCTCATGACTTAAAGCACCATTATATTTTTAAAACCATTTTCAGCCATCCTTAAACTTGTTTAAAAATTTGATCACCAAAATCTCCACTCTCACCCTGAAACGACAGACTGCTTCCCCTTTCAGTCAATTACTGCGTCTAATAGGTCAGAGCTGGGGTGTGAAAAGCTGTGAGCTATTTTCTTTAGCAGTCCTGATGTTAATTCTGTAGCTCTGTTTTAGGAAGTGCTACATTAGAAGAGAAGCTATCAATCATGAAGGAGGAAGTCAAAGGGCAGCATCTACTCATAAGAGACCTTGGTAAGTCTGCAATACACTGTTCCTGGTATTTCTTTCACCTTTTGGAGATTCAGCAATAATTTAGTTGTGGTTGGTTAGGTGGGTTGCAAGGGAGCAGAAGTGAATGAAATTTGAGAAATATTCACTTCCTTATGCTTTAAACTGAGGGTCCAAGTCAGATTTGAGGAATTTTCATCCTGTTGGATCTTTCAGAGTCTCTGTGGGTGCCAGGATTATGTGTCCTCAATAATTCCTTAGCATTGCTTTAATCACAGCCCAGTTGTCCTCACTAACTTTCATGTCGTTGGTAGTCCCTTAGGCACTTCCCGATGGTTTCCTATTTGTCTGGTTACCAGATTTCATCCTCAGCAGCAGTTTTTTTTATATCAAGCAGCTGGCAACATATCTACTGACATGCCAATCGAAGTCTTTATGTCTGGCAACTGCAGAGCACCATCACATTCAATATGCCTCAAGACATCCAGCTCTTAACAATTACAACATTATGGAGGCATATTCCAGGAGAAATCATGATTTTACTGCACAGTGATGGGAAAGAAACCCAATATTTACAAACTTCGTTAAATGCTGGTTTTGTGTAACCTGAATAAGTGGAATGGTTTTACAATAGCTGTATCTCTAAATAAAAAATAAAATAAAATACAACATTTTATAAATACATACTGGACACTGTAGCTTTAAAGAGGACAAATAGTTAAAAGGTAATCTGGAGATAATTAATTTTACTAAATAAATCCAAGGAATACAGTTATGTAGAATTGTGTGAGACACAGACCTGCAGAAAGACTTTGGGATACTTGGAAAACTGGGGGAGGACCTGGGTTTCAGAGCCTCCAAGAACATGCTTGTTTCGCCACCATTAGTAGAACCACCTACATGTTCTTGATCTCGTTCACATGAGACAGGTACTGTAACATATTGGTTATGTTACTGGACTAATGATCCAGAGATATGAGTTCAAATCCCACGGCAACTGTAGAAATTCAGTTAATAAAAAACTAGTATCAGTAATGGTGACCTGAAAACTAGTGGATTGTTGTAAAAACCCAACTGGTTCACTAATGCCCTTGAGGAAATGATATCTACTGTCCTTACCCTGTCTGGTCTACATGTGACTCCAGACCCACAACAGTGTGGTTGACTTTTAACATCCCTCTGAAATGGCATAGCAAGCCACTCAGAGGCGCCTGCTCTCTGCGCATGCTCTGCATTCCACATTGCCAGGACCAATTGGCGCATGCGTGGATGACATCATCGCATAAATTGCCAGGACTGGTACACGCATGCGCAGATGACGTCATCGCATAACGCAGGCGAGAGAGCAAGCGGAGGAGCGGGGTGTGGGGGGAGAGCGGGCTGTGGGGGGGAAGCGGGGAGGGAGCAGCCCAAGACCTTGGTGGAGGCGGTGGACCCGACCCGCCCCACCCGCCTGCCTGTCTGTTCCCTCCCCCCCACTTGCTTGCTTCCCCCCGACCCGACCACTCGCCCCCGACCCAGCTGCTCGCTCGCCCCTGACTCGCTAGCTTGCTCGCTCTCTCCTTCCTGCCATTGTGTGCTGCCATGTGTTTAGGTTGCCTTCATGTGATTATTTGAGCAGTGCCATCTTTAGTCCTGGCAGCTGCTGACGTCGCAGACTTTGACGTTTTAGTGGCACAGGCTGCATTTACACATGTGCCACTGCAGCGCCACCTAGTGGTGGCGTTGTCAGCAAACACAGCCTATAAGGAATGGGCTATAAATGCTGGCCTTGCCAGCACTGCCCACATCCCATGAATGAATTAAAAAAAATACAAACCCATGCTCCAAAAATGGCTGGTGGGTGTCACAGTGCCTTTAACACAGATCAGCACACCTCTTGGGTGACCTCACCGATACTGTAAGTTGACTCTAATGTTCCATTTATTTGAGTTTTGGGAGGCTGACATCTGTGAGCCAGTTCCTGGCATTTAGACTACAAAATCTGGCAAACTCTTAGACCTAGTTTAGATTACGAAGCCAGATTTAGTACCGTACATGTCAGAAACTTGCACACAGACCATGATCTCGTAGAATTCGAAGTAACAGTATAAAAGTGGCAAGATTATACAAATGTGATCTGGAATCTTAATTTTGTTGCTATTTCTGGACAGAGCTCTCTAAGCAGATGCTGCTGGAAGAAATGAGAACCAAGATGGCAGACAGAGGTGTGGTGCTGACTCTTGAAGAGCAAGTTAGACTACTAACTAGTCAATTGGAGAGCACAACAGAGCAGCACAAAATGATTAGTAGTGAACTAGACAAAGAAAAAGTGAAAATCAACAGCATGCTGAGACATGAAGAGGTAAAGCACCCAGCAAATTGCAATGTAAAAAACACACCAACTTTTAAGAACATATACAGATTTAGTTCCTATTTGACCCAGCATTAAGTATATGGGGCAGCTCCATTTCCTCATATTAGTAACACTGCATCAAAAGCTAGTTTGCATCAGCCTACAGGGAGGGAGGGAGTGAAAGGGGATATATATTGTCCATTATATGTTACAAAGCTTCAGTCCTTGTAAAGCTGAGTGAGGATATGTTGTTTATATGAATGTCATTTACTATGTTTCCAAGTATCCATTTCTTAACCTGGTCCATTTCTGACTTCTCTCTCTCCACCTCCGGCAATCAGCTTTCTACAGATATCTATTGTAAGCCCATTGACTCCCACAACAGCTGGATTATACTCCATTTCCTGCAAAAACTCCATCCCTTTCTCCCAGTATCTTTTCACATTTGCTCTGATATCTTTGTTTTCCACACCAGTGTTTCTAAAATGTTCCTCTTTTTCCTCATCCAAGGCTTCCCCTCTGAAGTGAGATCCATGACTTTGCCACCTCATTTCAGGGGTCCTGTTTTTACCCCCTCCCTTCCCCATCTCTGACAACCAGGGCATCCCTTGACTTTATCTTCTACCTTTGCATTCATCAGATCATCTGTCATTTCCGCTAGCTCAAACATGATCTTGCCACCAAACGTATTTTCCCAAACCCTCTCTCTTTTCTGAAGGGCTGGTCACTCTGTAATACCCTTGTTCACTCCTCCATCACTCCTACTTCCCCCTGGAATCTTCCCGTTCAAGCCAAGAAGGTGCAAACTTGTCCGTTTGTCTCCTTCTACATTGCAGTCCAGAGCCTCAAATACTGCTTTCATTTGAGACAGCAATTCTTGTGTACTTCCTCTAATCTAGTGTACTGCATTTGCTGCTCACTGTTTTATCTAGACAACAACCAAGAGTTTGCCAGAAGTTTCAGTGCAAGTGCATTTAATGAGGAAAACATTCTAAGGTAAAAGCCAAATACTGCAGATGCTGGAAATCTGAAATAAAAACAAGAAATGCTGGAACCACTCAGCAGGTCTGGCAGCATCTGTGGAAAGAGAAGCAGAGTTAACGTTTTGGGTCAGTGACCCTTCTTCGGAACATTCTAAGGTGTTTAGGAGGCAAATTAATGAAAAAAAACTCTCCTCTACACTTGGGAGACGAAATACAGATTAGGTGATTGCTTCACTGAACATCTTTATTCTGTTTGCATGTGATCTACCCTTTAACTTGCATTTGCTTTCCCACTCTGACCTGTCTTTAGTGGCCTACACTTAAATGAAGCTCAACACAAGCTTCAGCAACAATATCTTCATTTTCTACTGGGTACTCTGCAGCCATCTGGTCTGAGCAATATCTTTAGTAACATAGGAACAGGAATAGACTTTTGAGCTTGTTCCACCATTCAATGAGATCATGGCTGATATGCTATCTAACTCCATATACCCATCTTTTCCCTGTATCCTTTAATACCCTTGCATAACAAAATTCTATCAATCTCAGATTTAAAATCAACAATTGATCTAGCATCAATTGCTGTTTGCGGAAGACAGTTCCATACTTCTACCACCCTTAGGAAGTGTTATCTAATTTCGCTCCTGAAAGGTCTGGCTCTAATATTTAGACTATGCTGCCTAGACCTAGACTGCTCAACTTGTGGAAATAGTTTCTCTCTATCTACCCAATGGTTCCCTTTAATATCTTGAAAACACCCCTTAACCTTCTAAATTCCAGGGAACACAACCCTAGTTTGTATAATCTGTCTTCATAATTTAATTTTTGGAATCCAGGTATCATTCTGGTAAGTCCATATCAATAGCATCCATAGACATTCCCTTGTCCACTACTTTAGTCACCTCTTCAACAAATTCAATGAAGTTCGTCAGGCATAACTTACTCTTTACAAATCCATGCTGGCTATCTCTGACCAAGTGAAAATTTTCGAGGTGTTCAGTCACTTTATCCTAATTATTATTCTTCTTCTTCTTTGGCCTCAAGAGACAATGGGTAAGCGCCTGGAGGTGGTCAGTGGTGTGTGGAGCAGCGCCTGGAGGGCTATAAAGGCCAATTCTAGAGTGACAGTCTCTTCCACAGGTGCTGCAGAAAAATTTGTTTGTCGGGGCTGTTACACAGTTGGCTCTCCCCTTGCGCTTTTGTCTTTTTTCCTGCCAACTGCTAAGTCTCTTCGACTCACCACACTTTAGCCCCGCCTTAATAATCCTTAATTATAAACTCTAGTAATTACCCAACAACAGATATTGGGCTAACTGGTCTATAATTCCCTGGTTTCCCTCTCTCAACTTTCTTAAATAGTGGAGTTATATCTCATTTTTCTTTACAGTAGGGGTGCTTGTGATGTAGGGTGAGTCTGCTGGCATTCAAGGAGAGTGGAGTAGTGTTGACATTTGGGATGGAGACTGCAATAACTGTGGGAGGTCTGAACTAGTGATGCTGATCTACCTTTTCTTGAGATTAGTGGACCCATCATGTCTTGGCAGCATTTTCTACTTGCATTTCAGATCTGCTGTGTTTGCAACCTTTTTTCCTTATTCTTGCCTTTTTGTTTGTGCAGGTTTCTCTCCTGTCTTTGCATTTTCCACTTTATGCATATTCTTTTGTTCTTTTTATATCCTTCATTGATGGTTTTTCATGTCATCTAACAGTTTTCTATTAAGCAGTTTGCTAATTCAACCTGATAACTCCCTCTCTGTGATTGGCATTACTGTTGATTCTTTCCTTTCCCCCCTCCCCTCCTTGTCTTTTCCACCCTTACTCAAATGGCTGCAAAGCTTTTAGTCTTCAGTTCTGTTGATGAGTTTGAACCTAGAATGTCATACCATGTCTTCTCTTTACTTATGGTGGCTTCCTGAAGTATTTTGAAAAACATTTATTTTTATTTCAAATTTCCAGCATTTGTGGCTTTTTTTCTTTATCCTTGCATCTATTTTGACTAGTGCCATTGGTGATCCAGTAACATACTCAGTAGATATAAGTAATGATATCCTCATGTTAGTCCATAAAATATACACCAATATCACTGCTAATTTAACCACAAAAAACAATGTTTTTTTTCTACACTAAAGGCACTAAATAAGTGCAAGTTGTTGTCTATTTCTGTCCACTAACCAAGTGTGGTTCGAAGCAGTGGCACATCTTAAAGTTGAAATATCATATCAACGCTTCACTGTTTATTATGTTGTAAAACCATTGCAATTTGCATTTTACTATTTGCTCATAACTGCTTGCATTTATAATGTCTAACGTAAAAAAGTCCCAAGGTGTTTCACGGAGCCATATGGAAAAATCAGATGCTGAGCTATGGGAGAAATTAGGAGGATAACCAAAACCTTGGTCAAAGAGGTAGGTTTTAGGAACATCTTAAAGAAAGAGGAGGTGGAGAGGCATGGGATTTAAAGAGGGAATTCCAGATTGTGAGACCCAGACAGTTCAATAGAGGGGTGTAAGGTGAAGGAGATTGCCCAAGAAGCTGGAATCAGGGGAATGGAGAGTTTGGAGGAGATGTGGTAGAGCTCGAGCAGATCATGGGGGTATTATTTTATGGAGACCTTGAAACACAGGGATAAGAATTTTAAAACTCTGGTGTTGGGGGACTGGGAGGCAGTATAGATCCATGAGGACTTGGGGAGGAAGATGGGGTTATGGGATGGTACAAATTAGGATATGATCAGGAGAGTTTTAGATGAGCTAGAATTTATGAAGGGTGCAGGTTGGGAGATCAGCCAAGAGAGCAATGGGGGTAATGAAGTCTGCAAGTGATAAAGTATGTGTGTGAGGTTGATGGACTGGTACAGGAGTGGAGGCAAGCGCTATTGCAGAGTTGGAAATTGGTAGTCTTTGTAAAAGAGTATGTGTGGGCTGAAGTTCAGCTTGGGATCGAACAGAACAACCACGTTGCTAACAGTCTAGTTAAGCTTGAGGCAGAGGGAAGTGGATGGACTAAGTGGTGAGAGCGTAGGGCTTGTGCTGGGGGCTGAAGATAATTGTTTGTCATCCCAATGTTTAACTGAAAGAAATTATGGCTCATCCAAGGCTGGATGTCAAACAAGCAGTCTGAGAGGAAGTGGAGGAGTTGACAGAGGTGCTGAAAAGGCAGAGCTGGGTGTCATTGGTATACATATGGAAGCTAACCCTATGTCTAAGGATGTTATCAAGGAGCAACATGTAGATGGGCAGGAGAGCAAAGATGGATCCTTATAGGACTCTGGAGATGATAGTGCAGAGATGGAAAAAGAAGCCATTACTCGAGATGCTCTGGTTATAATCAGACAGATATGAGTAGAGCCAAACAAGGTCAATCCCACCACATTGGACAATGGCAGAGATACATTGGAAGAGCATGGTGTGTGGTTGCCTGTACGAAGCTTGAGGAGGCCATTCACCACAGTTACAGTCATACAGAATGATGATCCTAACTTTGGTTAGAGTTGTACTGGTGCTATGCGAGGGTAGAAACTTCACTGGAGCAATTCCAACAGGGAGTTGCTGGAGAGATGGGTATGGATCTAGGAAGCAACACATATCTAAGGAGGTAAGGGAGGCTGGAGATGGGGCAGTAGTTTGCAATGATAAATGTTTGAGGATGGATTTTTTGAGGAGTGGGTGATAATAGCAGTTTTTAAAGTGAGGAAGTTTCTGAGCATAGGGAACCAGTTACAATGTCAGTTAGCTTGGAGGTCAGGAAGGGAAGTTGGCTGGTAGATCTCATAACTGAGATGAGCTTGGAGAAGACAGGGAAAAAGAGATAGAAGATTAACTAGTGAGATATTGGGGTTCAGAGCTAGAATAGGAGAATTGGCTGGAGATTTGGCTTGTTGGGAAAAGGAAAAGGTTGAAGCAGCAGAACAGATAGGCTTTATCTTGGTTTTACCAGGAAAGTTAGCAATTGGTGGCCTGAGAGAAGAAAAGAACTTGCATTTATATAGGGCTTTTCACGACCACCAGACGTCTCAAAGCGTTTTACTGCCAATGAAGTATTTTTGAAGTGTAGTCACTGTTTTAATGTAGAAATATAGTTTCCTTCTGAAAGCAGGGAATTATAAAAAAATTTGTAATACCCTTCTTACAACAATGACAGTCTGAACATATTCACAAGGTAACCTTTACAATGTATAGCTTCCTGAAAAGAAGGTATGGTTCAGATTTTATTAAAGGGCAGTTTTAAGAATGCAGAGAAAAGCCATTTGTGATTTTAATTGTTTTTTTAAATTAATCAAGTCTCTGAAAGCTAAGATTAAAGCTCTGCTACAACGGGTTGATGGTCTGGATGAAGAACGTGAAGAGCTGAGTACTAGATTAGCTGAGTCTGAGGCTGGGATAGACATGCTGGAGGAGCAGCTGAGGACAGTCAATGTAGAGAAAAACATTCTGCAGGAGCAACTCCAAGAACAACTGGTGGGTGCTCAGAGCTTGAAGAAATCTTTAACAATGTTGAAAGCCCTTCCAGTAGCAAATTACAAATACTGACTTCTTAACATGAACTGTTGTTTCTGCAATTTTCTTAGTTATTTTCCTCTTATGTTTTAAGGAAGATGGTCTGAATGAGCAGTTGGGTTGGATTCTTGCTTTTGGTCCTCTGCAATTCTATTGTATAGCTAATTTCAGGAGCTGTGCAGTCATGGCTGAGGTGGCCAACATTTTGGTATTTCCCTCTGTTCCTGTGTGGAAGCATTTGGATTTTGCTTGACGTCTCCCCACAGTGGAATGGCTTGGGAATTATGAAGATGATCCCACTTTGTGGTATGGTGTCCTGCAGCTCAATGCGTAATACCACCATGACAACTCTACAGGTATATTTCATAAAATCATAGAAAATTGACCAGGAGTAAAGCTGTACTTTATTCTCCCTGCACCAGCTACAATAACAACTGTCTGTGCGGAGTTTGCAAGTTCTCCCTGTGACCGCGTGGGTTTTCGCCGGGTGCTCCGGTTTCCTCCCACAGCCAAAGACTTGCAGGTTGATAGGTAAATTGGCCATTGTAAATTGCCCATAGTGTAGGTAGATGGTCGGAGAATGGTGGGGATGTGGTAGGGAATATGGGATTAAAGTAGGATTAGTATAAATGGGTGGATGTTGGTCGGCACAGACTCGGTGGGCCGAAGGGCCTGTTTCAGTGCTCTATCTCTAAATTTAAAAAAAAGTAATCACACCTTTAATGTAGAAAAATGTCTCAATACGCTTCACAGAAATTTGGTTAAAGAGGTGAGATTTAAACAGGGTCTTAAAGGATTTAATATGGTTCTGCACCAGAGATTATTAGCAAAAATAAAAGCGCATGGAATTGGAGGTAGTCCTGGGAAATGGGTTGATAAATGGTTGGGAGTTATGAGACACTGAGTAGGCACAAAGGGAGGGTACTCTGATTGACACATTGTAACAAGTGGTGTTCGTAAGGATCTGTACTGGGGCTTCAGCTTTTCACTATGTATATCATTGGCTTGGTTGAAGGGATAGAGTATTGTACATCCAAGTCATCAGATGACACGAAGTTAGAAGACACAGCACGTTGTGTAGATGGGATCATCAAAGATGCAAATGATGGAAATTGACAGCTGCAGAAATATTGTGGTGAGTGGAAGGCTAAAAGCTAGGTAATTGGGTGTTTAAAAGTGCAGCTGTAAAAGACTTGAATGAGGGTTGTTTTTCCAAGGATAGACACAGAAAGATGAACACAGGAGGAGCTGGGGAAGGGATGGGGGATCTGGCTGTGTCTGTGACCATGGGAGTAGAGAGAAGGCAAGGCAAAGGGGTCATTGTGAATATGGGTTGAGGAGTTTATATGGAGAGCGATGTCTACGGTGGACAGGAAAGCAGTGAATTCAGGGGAAAGGGGATGGTGGGAGCCGTGATTGAGGAAGAGTTGCTCACAGGCTGAAGGAGAAAAGAAGGATGTCTCAGTGAGAACAGTGAGGCTAGAGTGAGTGATAGATAATGATTTTAAAGGAGGGTTGAGAGAAATGATATAAGATGATGTGCTTGAAGAAGAGAAAGTAGCAGAGGAATAGGGAAAGAGACCAAGATATGATTTGATGATGAAGGGCATGCCGTCACCTTGGTAGTTTGGGTGGGGCAGATGGTGGAAAGTATTAGCTAGGCTGGGAGGCTTCAATAAGGGGCAAAATGTTTGTTTATTTATTTATTTAGAGATACAGCACTGAAACAGGCCCTTCGGCCCACCGAGTCTGTGCCGACCATCAACCACCCATTTATACTAATCCCATAATCCTACCACAACCCCACCTTCCCTATATTCCCCTACCACCTACCTATACTAGGGGCAATTTATAATGGCCAATTTACCTATCAACCTGCAAGTCTTTGGCTGTGGGAGGAAACCGGAGCACCCGGTGAAAACCCACGTGGTCACAGGGAGAACTTGCAAACTTCGCACAGGCAGTACCCAGAATTGAACCCGGGTCGCTGGAGCTGTGAGGCTGCGGTGCTAACCACTGCGCCGCCCACTGTTGCCAGCTTTGAGTCAATATTCAGTTAAAGCCAGATGACTCTTCATCCACAATTAAGGTTGTGGATGGCAAGGGCCTTGTTTAGGAGTGAACAGATATTCTGGAGGGAAAGATGGAGAACAGTGCTGGTTGCTGATCTGCTGGCAGAATCCAATGGGGCCAGAAGGCAGAAATGAAAGGTGACAGGAAGGAGAGGAAACAATGCCTGAAAACAGAGAAAAGTAATAGCTTTAGCCATTTTCCAACAGTGCAGTCCAATGGATCTCTTGGGCTGCACCAACACGAGTCTATAACTACCTGCTGAAAGGTTTACTAGAGCATATGATAACAAAGCACATCATGAAAAACCTGTGGGAGACAATATCTACCTCAATCCTGGCCCAGACTGTAGCTGAAGGCAGCCCTCTTGTGGGATATACCTTGTAGTCTTCCTGACATATAGGAACAAGAGTAGGCCATTGAGCTTGCTCCGCCATTCAATACAATCATAGCTGATCATCCACTTCAATCCCTTTTTCCCACACTATCTCCATAACCCTTGATGTCATTGGTATTTAGAAATTTGTCAATCTCTGCTTTAAACATAACTCAATGACTGAGCTTCCACAGCCCTCTGGGGTACATAATTCCAAAGGTTTACAACCCTCTGAATAAAGAAATTTCTCCTCATCTCTGTCCTAAGTGGCTTCCCCCTTATTTTGAAATTGTGTCCCTGGTTCTAGACTCCCCAACCAAGATAAACACCTTACCTGCATCTACCCTGTATATCCCTTTCAGTATTTTGTAGGTTTCAATTAGATCACCTCTCATTCTTCGAAGCTCTAGAGAATACAGGCCCAGTTTCCTCAATCTCTCTTCATAGGACAGTTCTGCCATCCCAGGAACAAGTCTGGTGAATTTTCATTGCACTCCCTGTATGGCAATAATATCCTTCCTAAGGTAAGGGGACCAAAACTGCACACAGTACTCCAGGTGCGGTCTAACCAAGCTTCTGTACAATTGAAGCAAGACTTTGCTACTCCTATTCTCAAATCCTCTTGTGATAAAGGCTAACATATCATTAGTCATCTCAATTGCTTCTAAATAAATTAGAAGTGCACTTCAGTGCCCAACTTGGGGTCATGAACTAATTTTGTTTACGTATTGCTGTTATTTGGAGGGAATCTGGATCTAAAATTTGTTAGTCTGCATTTCCACCCCTGGATAAGCTTTGTTCCTGTTCAAGTACAATTCAGACAGAAAACTATTTTATTTCTCTCTCTTCCTTTTTTTCTTATAGCAACTAACAGAACAGCTACGGCAAGAAAAACATGGTCTGGAGAATTTCATGACTGAGCTAAAAAAAAATTTGTTCCAGCTAGAGAGCCAGGTTCAAGAATATAAGGAGCAGCAGAGGCTTCTAGTGGCTTTCCCTGACTTAAACATGCCATCCGAAACACAGTGTGAGAGTAAGAAATTTCCATCATTTTAACATTTTGACTTAATTTAAATGATTGTTTCAATTAGCAACAGAAAACAAACATCTACTGAAAATGTGAGAATAGTATTCACAATTCATATTGTATTGTTTATGTTAACCCTGTTGACTTAAGTAAGAAAACCTTTTGCCAGTTAATCATTGGATAGATGCCTGATAAGCAATTTAAGACATAAAAGCAGTGTCATACATCTACAAGCTAAAAGGGCAAGGGGAGCAGGCACATAGTCATTTATGGCACAGAAGGAGGCCATTCGGCCCATTGAGTCCATGCCAGCTCTGCATGGAGCTATTTTGTCAGTCCCCTCCCCAGTTCAAAGCCTGTAGCCCTGCAAGTTTATTTCTCAGGTGGCTATCCAACTTCCTCTTGAAGTCATCGATCATCTTTGCTTCCACCACCCTTGTGGGCAGCGAGTTTCATGTCATTACTACCCATTGTGTAAAAAAGTGCTTCCTCATATTCCCACTGCATCTTTTGCCTAAAACTTTCAATCTGTGTCCCCTCGTCCTTGTGCCATTTATTAATGGGAATAAGCCAGTCATAATCTTGTACACTTCTGTTAAATTTCCCCTGCTCCAAGGAGAACGAACCCAGCTTCTCTAACCTAACCTTGTAACTAAAATCCTTCATCCCTGGAACCATTCTGGTAAATCTCCTCTGCTCCCTCTCGAGGACCCTCACATACTTCCTGAAGTGTGGCAACCAGAACCGGATGCAATACTGCAGCTGGGGCCCAACCAGAGCCCAATAGAGGTTCAGCAGAACTTCCCTGCTGGGAACACCATCACCTTCAAATCAGACGCCATCCTGACATGGACATATATACAGCCATTCCTTCATTATCACCAGTTACAAATCTTGGAACTCCCTCTCTAACAGCACCGAGGGAATACTTTCACCACATAGACTGCAGAAGTTCAAGAAGGCATTTCGTCAAGGCCTTCTCAAGGGAAACTCGCAATGGGTAATGCATGCTGACCATGCTAGCAATGCCCATATCCCAAGAATTAATTTTTTATATGCATGAGAAGAATGGATAAAATTAGACAGATCTCCTTAAAATAAATCATGTATTCTCCCAATGTCTCAATCTCTGATCCATACAGATCATGAAAGTTCAAACCCTGATCTGTCGAGTTCAATACTGTTGATACCCAGGGTCAATGCTCAGATATTACAGCATACAATTGGACAAAGTACTGGAGAGTGATTGCTACCAATGTAATTGTACACCACTTAGGGAGTCAGTAGCTTCAAGAGAATGGAGGGGTAAATAATGAAAGAAAATGAAACACAAATTTATCATGTAAGTTATCTGTATCTTTCACCTGCATTTAGAGCATGCACGCAATTGGTCAGATGTGGTACTGTTTCTCATAGGTACAGGTGATATTGCACAGGACATGGAGAAACAGTTACAAGCAAACAGTTTGCGTATCAATATTCTGGAAGAGGAGAACTCTCGCTTGAGAAGCACCCTCACAAAGTTGCAGGAAACTACACAACAAGGAGCTGTAAAGGTGAGATGCAATAGAAGTGAAAAAGCTAAACCCTTCAGGCCCCTTTCCCTTTCTGTCTTTCTAGTTCCTTTATTCTATAACTAGTTAAGTATTGTAGCTGAAGGTATTCAAACAATCAGCAAAATCAAACTGCAGGAAAGCCTCTTCCTTTTGAGGTGGTGATGTCCCATCACTGGCAATCTTTATTTTGAGCAGAAATTACTTCTTGGCATGATACTGTTAATAATTGTAATTCATGTGACATGACATGCACAACAAAAAGTTGTTCAATTTACACATGAATTTTTTGTATTAATTCATATACAGTACTTTTTTCTCATTGTTTCAGATCATACCTCAGACAAAGCTTTGGTCATCCTCAAGGCTGTCAGAAGACGGACCAAAGCCTGATGGCAGTGCAGGAAGGAATGAGCATAATATAATGTAGGAGGCCTACGTCCAAACTTTCCAGGGTGGGGGAGAAGGTGGCGGCTTTTAATTCATCAGTATCAGTCCAGACTAGGATCTGATTTTCAATATTATTTAATTAGCCCCAGCTGTTTAATAAGATGAGGTATGAATACTAGAAAAGGAGTAAAAGTAGTCTTAATCTTACAATCATATAAAAATGCTTTTGTTGGAATTCAGTATTTGCTGACCTTTTACACTCAAGAAAAAGCAAACCTGCATCATCTCAACTGGTTATGCAAATCAGCATCAGGATGAAATTCTACATTTCCTCAGTGGACTTGTGTTTATAATTCAAGATAGATGATTTGCAATTTGGGCACAGTGAGGCCTGGCTTGAATGTGAAAATTACATTTGGTTTGTCCTCCAGTGTTGAGAAGTCTACTTTTCTGAAATACAGTGGACAATTTATTTGTCTTATCACCATAAAAATTAATTGCCTCAACCCTTAAACATTGGGCCCCTTTACCCACAGCCATGTCAATGAACCCAGTATAGCTCTTCCACAAACATTATTTGATCAAAATATACAGGGACTTCAGAAAATCTGTGCCTGTCTGTAAACTCCCAAACAAAACCAACCAAGAGTAAGAAATAAAGTGGGCATCAAAAACTTGATTGTAGAAGTTTTTATGAAATCAAGTATTAAAAGTTTGGAAAACATTGGAATTGATTACATCAACCAGTAATTTATTTAAAAATTGTACTGTGGGATGAGATTGTATTGTTTTCCTCAAAGGATTTAAAACCAGAATGGAGATGGTGAAGCCAATATAGTGAGATCATGCTTCAGTTTTCTCATGGATTTGATGAGATGGAGGTTTATGCTCACGATGCTCTGCTCCATCCAGGATCCATGTATATTATTCTATCACAGACTGCTTCTTCCATCCCACCATTTATTGATTGCCTATTTAAATAAAGAAAACATTCCTTCCCTGCCTTCTAGCTTCCCTGAAAAAAGGAATGGTTTTAATATCTCTCTAGTTCTCAATTCCCTTTGCTCATTAGATATTGATCCAGTTCCCTTTGAAAGGTGCCAAATTGATCCAGATCTGCTCTGGGAGTCTTTTCCCTATATGCCTTGGATCACAAGAAGTCGGTGCTGAAGGATAGGGGCTGTAATGTAGGGCTGGAGCAAGTTGCAGAGGGAGGGAAGAAGTGAATCCGTAGAAGAATTTGTAAATTAGAACTTTCAATTTGGAATGTTGGTAGACAGGGATGCTGGACCAGTGGGACTTAGTGCAGGTGGCAGACTTCAGGATGAGTTGAGAGTTTGTGTAAGTAGGAGCTCAGGCTCATAGCAATAAAGGCCATGAGAGAAATAGAGACTGTAAGTAAAGAAAGTAGGGATAATGGTTTCAGCGGTAGAGGAAGGCATAAATGCTTCTGTTGACTGACAGGAAATAGGATTTGAAACATAGCTTTGCATATGGTTCAGCCTAAACAAACAGCAGGGCAGGGGAATGGAGATTTTGGTGGGAGCCAAATAAGATAGCTTCAGTCTTCCCCATCAATACATTATGTTAAACAATAGGTAGGGCCATTGAACTCAATATGTTCCTCAAGTGTAGGTGGGATATCACTAAATTTTACTTGTGCAGTATATAAACTTGGATAAATGCAAACCATGTCTGGAAAAAACAAAAGTTTTTAAACTGAGTTAACGCAGTTTTAAAATGTAACTTTGAGTCTGTTTTCTTCACCAAATGACTTTCTACAATATTCCAGGAATAGCAAAAATAAACCTTTTGCATGTCAACTTTACAGAGGGATGATGAGAGCCACAAGAAGCTCAGATGTAAATACAAGACCCACATCCAACCAGAGGCCTTGGAGTGAGCCGAGGGAGACGACCCCTTCTACTGAACGAATAAAAGAACCTGTAACAAATGTGTTTAACTCACCAGAAACGTCTGCCATTGGTGTTTATGCAAGACTGAAAAAGGCTGGGGCCTTACCGGGTCTCAAAGCTATATCTGATAGCACGAGGAAGAACTACAGAAAACAACATTAGGATTGGGTAGCATTGTGAGCTATTGTATACCGTGGAGGCAATTTTCAAGCTATGCTATCTGCTACACCCTCTGATCAAAAGTTCAGAATGGAAGGAGTCACTGTCTAATAAAATACTAAAAATAAGGTGGTGGGGTGGGGAGGAATTGCCCTAAAAACAGTTCCGTCATTTATTATGCAACTAAAATTGACAAATCAAAAATAAAACCAGGAAATGATTCTTTCAAATATATTGAAATCTACTGCCTATTTTTCTGGAACATTTCATCCCAGGGCCTCACAACAGCTGCTTCTAGTGCAATAACAAATCAGAAGATTAAATGAGAAAACACACGTTAGCCCTGTACTAACAGTAGTCTGCAGGAGGTCTCTACGAATCTGAAGACTTAAAAACATAGTTTACATGAAATTGTTGTGCAGTGTTTAGGTTGACATTAACTAGCTTAGGAATTTTAACTAATTCACTGGATATGGCAATATAATAGGATAATATTTGCCAATCAATCAAGAAAAGCACTCATTAAAATTTATAGGTAAAATTGGCTGCTTGTATTAACATGACATCTTGGAAACTAGTCATTAGAACCAAATTGAGTAGTTTTGCTTGCAACAGGTATTAGTTATCAGGAGTGGTAATTTCTGGAGTTAATGCCATACAGAGCTGGCTGGTATCAGCATCATGTGCTAGAAACACAAGACTTTTACTGAAGAATACACTGTTTTACCAGCACATAGTTTATATGTATTATAGTACATACAAGCTAATCTAACAATGCCAAACACCAGCCTGTAACTATCCTGCAAATTCAGCTGTCAAGGCTCTACAGCTCTGGTGCGAGGGAAGCATTTTATACATAAAATTTCATTTTCTGATCAAACATTTTAGTTGAGCTTAATTAAAATAAGACAAACATCTGATTTTGATTCTGCATTCTGTACTAAAATTGAATATTCTACAATGTAATTTAAAGTTGGTCTTGTTCCAAACAATTTGTAAGTGATTATTTAAAAATCCAATACAATGATTCAATGTTTAATCTTTGCTAACCAGTGGCAAATGGCTGGCTTGATGTTTTCAAAATTGATTTTTTGTTTATCATTAAAATAAAGGGCACAGCTGCATTGTTAACTAGAGATGTCTTAAATAATTAATTACCTATTTAGTATATAATGAGATTTAATGACAAGTATTGTCTAACCAATATTTCAGCAGCCCACGTTTCATAAAATATCGGATTCAAATCAGTGACGAATTGTGCTAAGATACATACTTATTGGAATCCAAAAGGTAAAATTTCCATTTGGTTATCCTGCCGTAACTTTGGGAGAACACCACAGAAATTCTACCAAGCTTCAGAAGGAATGATGGGTAGCAAGTTTCCAGGGACAAGGGAATGCATGTGATTTATGAAGCCATCTAATATGCTACATATCATGGGTAATGGGTAGCTGTTACACTACTGGCAGAATTACAGGGACTCTAAAGTTCTGTCTGGAGGAAGAGAAGATACAAAATGCATTGTCAGAAACACTGGTGCTATAAAGTACACAGTGTTTACAGCACAGAAACAGGCCATTTGGCCCCAGAGGTTCATGTCAGCATTTATCCTTCACACGAGCCTCTTTCTCCACCTCCCCCCGCCCCCCAATTCACCCAAGCCCATCAACACATCCTTTTATTCAGTTTTCAGAAATAAGCATTTTGTCCACCCACACTCATCTCTGTGGAAAACATGTTTTTGAACAAATGCTGACATTCAAAACTGGTGCTAGGGAAAGGTCAAATCTGGCTAGCTGTATGTCCTTATTGTTAACTAGAGCTCACAAAATGGTTCACGCTTCTGGAGCCATTTTCTAGCCTTCAGGAGAGGAACGGCAGGATTTAAAACAAAATGGTGATGGAGGAAATTTGAAAATGCCCCTTTACTGGCTGACTGGTAGTTCTCCAGCAGTGGCCTGTGGAGTTGTTGAACAAAAACAGATGAGCAATGGCAGCTGGTCTGGAGGGTGGCCCAAGTGACCAGCAATGAACACTAGTGTTTGTAACTTCAGCGTTCTATTCATTCCCGATGTGAGACTTTAACCCCATATGCTTTCCATCACAAAGACTGCCCACCTTCATAGTATCACCTGCCTCCACACCTACCTCAGCCCATCTGCTGCACAGACTCCCTCCCTCAATTATTCTGTTTTCCTGCTGGCCTCCCATTGTCCATAATCTTCAGCTCATCCAAAACTCTTATACCTGTATCTTATCCTGTACCAACTCCTGCTCATCCAATATTGCTGACCTGCACTGACTCCCACTCCACTAACGCCTCAATTCTCAACCTTCACTTTCTTGCCCCCCTCTATTTCTGTAGGATAGGCTTGATGGTCTTTTCCTGCCTGTAACTTTCGTTTGTAACCTCCCCACCCTAGACTCTCAATTCTTCCGACTCTCGTCTCTTAGATGACCTGATCCTGACTACTTCTGCTGTTGCCAGCATCCCATATCAGCATTATCCTTTGGCTGGCAACATACAAAACCAGCCTTATCCTTTGGCAAGACTCCTCCCTTCATTCACATGACTAGTTATCAGAGGCATAAGGTGTCAAAGGAGTTGCTGATAAGCAGACATGAGTACAAGAAATACAAATTTCCTGGATGTTTTCACAATTTATGTTCATCTGGGGACAGAATGGCACGTGTTAAGTATTGGAAAACAAGACTACTATGGGTAAGACAGTAGAGATTTGTAAATGACACTGGTAATACTAAAAGAAACCATGTACAAATATACAAACGAGAGAAACATTTCATTTGAGTGGCAAATGTAATCATTTGGCTTCCATTGGTTAAGTAAGGACATGAGTTTGCTATATAGCGTGCAGGAATACCAAGATCATGTCACTGTGAAATAATATGCTTTTAATGTGGAGAGATGTGATTCAATCCTGTATTTTCCGACATGGCAAGATCCTATCTCAACTATGCTGTACAGGTGTGATACCCATCAAGGTACATAATTTCAGTCAGAGAAGGAAGACGAGGGATGGAAAAATGGGAGTCACTCTAAAAATACTTTGCACTTGTACCTGCTAGTCAGAGAACACCAGCAGGTTACACAGCAACCAGAATGATACACGAAGACCTAAGATTAGTAAAAGAGGAAGGAAAATATAAAAAGGAACTTCACGCAGCTCCTTTTGATGGTGATCAATGGAAGTTGTTGATAATTTAGGGGAAAGATTTCCTATTCACTATTTGCAGTGAAGTAGTAACTGTGTTTGTGGAACTAATGTTTTATCAAGGAAGTTGCAGGGTTATTAACTGCTGTATGCATTGTGTCAAGAACAAAATAACCCAGTTTGCAGTACAATTAAGACATCAGCTACTTTCTTATCAGGCACAGGCTTTTTATTTATGACTACTGGAACAAGAACTACAAAGAAAAGTCACAATATAGCATGTTTCCAAATTTCATTCAATTAAACTAGACAGCTTCAGTTCAGAAAAGTTTTGCAACAGTTAACCAGAAAAACTCTCCTTGCCCCAGCTGCACATCCTCCCCTCTTTCCACCAAAGTTATATGGTGGAATCGGTGTATTTAAAAAAAAAACTTCCTAAACGATGAAGTTTACAGAATAACACTTTTTGGAACATACAAGTTACATATTGTAAACTCATTACTGAAGCAAATTGCAGCATGCATGTAAATTGGTAGATGGTGTCTACTTTTTTGATTCACTTAAAGCCCTTGTCTAAAGTTTAAGGAACATAATTAATCATAATACACTGCAAAATAAATTAAATTCTACACCATGCTGTAGTAACAGAATAAAGAATAAAATAACCTAAAGTTATGACAGTTATATTGAAAAAGAGATTCTAATAAATAAACATAATACTACACTAATACATAATGCATTTGTCAGTTGTCTACCGACTAGTTACTTTTCCTTCTGGGGATGGGGGAAGTAAGTGGGCTCTCTGAGGTCAAGTTAGCTCCAAGATAACAAGTCCAGTGAGATTGGAAAAGATTGAATAATTAAACAAACCAGGCAGGTCTGTAGTACTTCAGGGCATTGCTAATAATTATCCAGTCAGCCTTGCTCATTGATGGTATCTGGAGGGGTAGGTCTGTAACTAAGGGCTAGCATTTTTCCTACTTGGTTCCAGATAATTTTGCATGCCAATGTCCCAACAGGCAGGATGATCCTAGCTGAAGTACCCAATAGCCTAGAATCAATGCTCTGTGCAGGGAAGCAGCATGGCTTTAGCTGGTTACTTGGGTGTCCTTAAATTCTAGTTCTTGCCAACTTGCATTCAAGTTCTTTGGGTTTAGTTAAGTGGGCTGTATTTTTCAGGGAAATTAAGTTCTTCAGAATTATTTAATCCAGTACATTCCTGGCATATACCCTATATGTTTCAGACATCTAGCTTCTGTACCAATGATCCACAGAAGATTTAGCCACAGGTCCACATAGAAAACACTAGCCTTGCCGTATGCATCTGTTACTTTGTAGTTTACAGATTGACTATTGGCTTGACTCAATAATGCCATTTCATATATCTATATATTTACTGGAGCAAACATTGAATCACCATTTGTTAATGATGTTTAAAATGGTTAAAATTTCAAGTGCTACAATTTCCATGGCTTCTAATTTCTAAGAGCATGGATCCATAACAGTAATCGGACTAAAAGTGTGGCTCCTGGGCAGAGAATGGTAGTTGGAGTTTGAAATTTAGCTAATGTCAAGGAAAATTCTTTCAGCTAGATCTGAGCACCATGGAGTGAGAAAAAGGCATCAACTCATGGAGCTCATTCTGATAGATCATGCTCATTCATCTACCACGAGCTCTATCCAAATTACACCATCTCCTAAGAAAGCAACCAAACAAAAAGGAACTTCCATGGAGGTAATTTCTCTCCCCCAAAGGATAATTCACAAAAACTATAAAAGTACTACCTATGCTTATAATTCCACTCATTATTTTCCATGAGTGATTGATCCATGATCCTATCAATACATGAACCCTGCATGTGTTTTGGGTTGGCATGAGCAGGTAGTGATGTTCTGAGACTTCTTTTGTTTTCCATTTACATGAATGATTTAGACAGACATGAGCAATAAAAGTTTGCTTATGATAAATTAAGGGGCATGACAAATACTGAAGATCGCGAGAAATTGCAGGGCTGGCTAGGATAATGGGAAGATAGGTGGCAGAAAGCAGTTCAGTGCAGAAAATACGAAGCTGTAAATTTTGAGAGAAAGAACAGTGAAAGGAAGTACAACACGAATTTTAATATTCTTAGTTTTGAAGTACATAGGGTGCAGAATCATAGGTCTATAAAGGTGAGAGTGCAGGTAGAAAAGGCATACAGGATATTGGGTTTTATATATCATGCCAATGAATGCAAAAGCAAGGAAGAAAAACTGATTTTGGGCTACATTTGGGAGTATTGCATACAGTTTTGTCATCTATTACTGAAAGAATATCAGACATGAAAAGGCTACAACCAATATTCACTAAAACAATACCTGAAATAAAATATAGATATGAAGAAAGATACAAAACAAATAGGCATTTTTCACTGCAACAAAGGTCAATGAGAATGCAAGAAAGGTTTTTTAAATTCTGAAATGTCTTGAGGATAAACCATGAAATATTGGGCAAAATTTTACCAGCAGACTAGGAGCCGCCAGTAAAATGTCAGGAGCCATGTTAGGACAGCTCCCTGATGCAGTCGCCGCCAGGCCATTTTACAGCGGTGCAACCTGAAGCATAGCGGCTCCCCGCCGACCAGAGGCAGGCAGCTTTAATTTAAATAATTAAGGGCCATTCTGAGGGACTGCCAGCATTTTACTGGCAGCAGGGTGTCCCCCTGCCACATGGGGAGGCTCTCAGCCGCAAGCAACTGTCCTCCCTGCGGCTTTCTGTTGGGGGGTCGGGGGGGAGGGGAGGGGTCATTGAGTGGGAAAATGCATGGCAGATGCAGTATAAAATGAATAAATGAGAGATTAATAACTTTGGTTGTAAAAACAGAAAGGCAGATTATCTGAATGGTGATAGACTGGGAAAGGGGAAGGTGCAACGAGACCTGGGTGTCCTTATACACCAGTCGCTGAAAGCAAGCATTCTGGTGCAGGAAGCAGTTAGGAAGGCGAATGGTATGTTGGCTTTCATTGCAAAAGGATTTGAGTACAGGAGCAAGGATGTCTTACTGCAGTTATACAGGGCCTTGGTGAGACCACATCTGGAGTTCTGTGTGCAGTTTTGGTCTCCTTATCTGAGGAAGGATGTTCTTGCCATGGAGGGAGTGAAAAGATGATTTACTATTCTGATTCCTGGGATGGCAGGATTGCCGTATGAGGAGAGATTGGGTTGACTAGGCCTATATTCACTAGAGTTTAGAAGAATGAGAGGGGATCTCATAGAAACCTATTAAATTCTAACAGGACTGGACAGGCTAGATGCAGGGAGGATGTTCCCGATGGCTGGGGAGTCCAGAACCAGGGTCACAGTCTCAGGATACAGGGTATGCCAATTAGAACCGAGACGAGGAGAAATTTCTTCACTCAGAGGGTGGTGAACCTGTGGAATTCTCTACCGCAGAAGGCAGTGGAGGCCAAGTCACTAAATATATTCAAGAAGGAGATAGATATATTTCTTAATGCCAAAGGGATCAAGGGATATGGGGAGAAAGCGGGAACAGGGTACTGAATTAGACGATCAGCCATGATCTTTTTTGAATGGCGCAGCAGGCCCGAACGGCCAACTCCTGCTCCTATTTTCTATGTTTCTATGGAGCCAGAGGCCCCGTGGTCAAAGGAGGGGGCCTCTGGCGGCAAAGGCCATCCCCGCAGCCCCAACGCCGTCGCTGGAGGGGTTTCCCCGCCGATCGTTGGGGTCTGCTTGCCTGGCAAAGAAAAAAAAATTTGACTGCCCTGCAACGGCACCTCAAAATGGAGCTGCCTGCTCGTTCTCCTTGCAGCCTCAGCAGCGGCCACCTCTCTCGAACGCGTTGCCAACAGTGCAGAGCTGCCAGTCCCGTGATTGGGTCAGCAGTATAGAGTGTCTTAATTGGACAGTGGTCAATAAAGTGGCTGTCTCCAAGAAGAATGCTGCAGCGGTCCTGCTGCCCGCCCATGCGGGCTTGGGATCCGCACATGGTTCCAACGTCGGGACCTACCCCCTTCTAAGAAAGTCCTGGCCATTGTCTCCACTAATCTGTAAAATGGTAACAAGGAGCTAAGACTCCAGATTATCATAAGAACTAAATTTACTTTCACTGAGCACCTAATAAAGTAGAATACTATTGACAGCAGACACTATAACTTCATTTAAAAGTGAACTGGATAAATGTTTGAAAAGGAAGAATAGGCTGTAAGGAGAGAACACAAATAGAATTAAATAGGTCCACTTAAGGAGTTAGCACTGATAGTTTGCATCTATCATTATCCTTTTAACCTACTTATCAAGATATATATTCAGATTTTTAAATGGAATTACCAATAATTAATGCTTTTGCTAAGCATCTACTACACATTAGCACTGCTATTTAGTGGAGACCAGAACTTCTAATCTCAATTTATACTTGTTAATTCTGTACTCCTATCTTCTGCCATCCACATTAACTGTTTTTACTGTTAAAAGTACTGGGGACTTGGGAGAGTTGGAAGCTGTGCATTGTATGAACTAAGGAAATGAAAGGACATGAAAAGCAGGAACAGCAACCTACAACACTCTGGGAACTGGTGTTCAGAGGCACTGAATGTTTCTAAGATCAACTATCTTTCATGGAAGAAAAAAGTTTTAACATTTTGTTACTACTGTTCTCACCTTGTAAAAAGCCTCTCTTCACACAATGCAAGAACATTTTACAATGCAAAATGCAGTTTGGGAACTGGATCAGTAACATCTTCTAGTCGAAACACACACACTCAATTACTACATTTTAATCTTTTTTGGGAAACACTTAGGTAGATTCAGATTGCTCCAAAGCCTCAAATTTCACATTCATTATATTATCGGTTGAAAAACTACTGTTGGACCATTGCCTATATTTTAAAAATACATGTTAATTTGCAAGAACAGTGATACAGCCAAGCGTATCACTGTATTTCAACATTACAAGCACCTGATCACTTTACAGTAGTAAAGTGCCATACATGCATGAGGAAGATCAGAGTTAACAAGGTTTTTATTTATTTGATTAGCTGGAAAAAGTTTCAAGTTTGGCAAGATCTAAAAGCTTCTCAGTAATTCGTGGTTATTTTTTATAAGAATGCGAACGGCAATACTCTATGTTGTCTGGGATACTAAACTGGTTCATTTAGACACAACTGTTCTTAATACACCAGCAGTTAAACCATGAACCTGGTTCCCAAAGCACAGCACCACAAGCTGCCAAAAACCTTGTATGGTTTTAATGCTCCAGGTACAGATCTGTCCTGTCATCTTTCTGTGAAGAACACAATTTTGCACTTATAGGTGCTCCATGAATAACAGATCAGAAGCATTAATGAAGACTAAATAACTATCAGCTGCACATTTTCACAATAGGAATAAACTTTGAGAATAAATATAGTCAATAAATAAGGGGGAGAAAAGCACTGAATATGTTTAAAGGGTTTAACCACTAAATCACATAGTCCATCTAAATATCTCATTATTCATGAGTATCCCAAAAGCAGGTGACCTTTGCATCACAGATTTATATGTGATATGCTTCACATCATCATGTTTGTGCAAGTCAATAAACCAAACATTCCAATACAGTAACAGGATGTATATCACCCTGAATGTTAAAGTCAAGCATTCACTTGATTACCACAAATTTAATTGGTTGTGCAGAATGGTATGGATAAAGTGCAATATATAAAATCTTAAGGTGTACATAAATTGAGCCATGGAAGTCTCCTCTATTTTTTCTGTTTTTGAGTGAAGAATAAATTTAGCTATTCCCACGTGGATCACCTTTTAAAAAAAAAATACAAGACAATAAATAGAGGTTAATTTGGTTCGATTTTCCCTTTTATGCACAAATTTCTCCCTTACTGTTCCCTGAACATAGTTACTCATGGTGCAGTACAGACCCTATGTAACTTTTTTTAAAAATTCTTTTACAGGATGTGGGTATCACTGGGTAGGCTAGCATTTTCTGCCCATCCCTAATTGCCCTTGAGAAGGTGGTGGTGAGCCACCACTTACAGCCAATATTCAGCATCCTACAGGTGTCAGAAGATAATGTGACCATGAAGGCCAGCAAAGCAACCCGGATGCTGTCCTCACTCAACTTGCACACTTGCAAGGCTCGGGGGGTACCAGTAAACAAATTATCCCATGAATACTGAGGCTAACTGTAGTAATCCCAGTACTCCGTTCCTGGCCAAATTAGTACTATATACAGACAGAGCCTGGGATATCCCTGGTTTGTATAGCTCAGTAACATACCCCCATCTACAAATGAGTCAACAGAGAAGCCATTTTATTACAATTTTTCATATTCAGTAGGCTATATCTTTAACCAATGAAATAATCCACCCAAAATGGCAATGAGTTCTAAACAATTTTGTAGAACATATTTTTCCTTTAAGAGGTGAAAATGGACATGCTATTTAGCAGAACAGATTTACATGACTCACTAAATTTGTTTTTCTTTAACATTTTCCTGATCTGAAAGGCTTGTTCTTTGTAAGTACACCCTTTCACATTAGATAAAATGGGTGTGTACTTCTCCTCCATTTAAAAAAGTTAACTGAACAGCACACTGGTGTTTCAATGTCATCTTTTGCACTGATAAGAGATCTCTCTACACAGTGAGCTCTCAATCTTAAACATAACAAAAATGCAGAGTGCACAGGGGACATGGTCCTTTCCCCACAGCTAGAAAAGCAGCTAGATCACCCAAACAGCTTTTGCACATCTTCTAGTCACCAGCTGGAGAGCAGCACTGGTATAGCTTTTTGGAAGCAAATCATCTACTTGCCTGGCCTCTTAACTGGTAAAGGTTTCTGCCATTGGGGTAGAATTTTTAGGTGTTGCTGACATCACCATTACTTAACTTTAGGGAAGAGTAGGATACAATTTCATTATTTAAAAAGAAGTCTGAAGTGCTACTAGTGTTAACTTTTCTTTAGTTTCTACCAGTGTATCCTTGAGGCTGAACACTTTTTTATTTAAAAGCTGCGTTAGTAAAGAAGTCACAGACAAGTATATCTACAGGTAATTACTCAAATTATAGCCTCGCACAGTACTTTTCAGAAGTTGTCTTTCAAAATTGGATTAAAAAATTATAACATGTATATCAGCATTGTTATGGATAGGTTTCAATACATCAATTCTACACATTTCTGCCTAGAAGTACTCTGTTAAAATCAGTTTACTGATACTCTTTCTGCATATAAAGAACTCTTACCTAGGACATGCCGCTTACACAGGGGACACGTCTGTTGAAGTAGCAGCCAAGGATCAACACAGTCCCTGTGAAACTCATGTAGACAAGGCAGCACTCGTAAACACTACAAATAAAAGTCACATTGAATACCTTCAAAGCATTTTCTCCCTTCACCAAAAGAGCTTAATCCAATGTTCTAAGTACAAAATTTTCATCTTAGAGCAATTTGAATCAAATAACTTTTGTTCAACTGTATTGTTAAAGCACACTATTAAATAACCCTCAAATACATCTCAGCGTGGCTTAATGACCTATTAACAAGCTGACATTAGCTCCTACAATAGCTCATCTACTTAAGGCAGTGGGCAGCTGAATTATACAGATCAAGGAGGTATAAAAGAAAAACTGTAAAAGTGAAATACAAATTGATAATTTTTCGAAGAGTGCCATGGGATCTTTTATTTCTAAACAGACAAATGGGACTTTTTGATTGCTTAATGTTTCATCCAAAAGAAAGCACCTCTAACAATACATACTCCCTCAGATCTGTGCTGAAGTATCAGCCTAGATTATGTGCTTAAATCTCTGGAGTGGGGTTTAAACCCACAAACTTCTGACTCACAGCTGATGCTTTTATTCATTGTATTTGAAGTCACTGTGGTTCAAGAAACCGATTAACACATTTTGTAGTAAGAAAGAAATCAAGCAAAATCAAACACAACAAGACAGTGAAAGGGGACTCAAATAAATATCAGTTTGTTATTTTTATCATCCTCTCCCTTCTTATTCAAATCACAAACTGAAATGCACCTGATTTTTATGGAATTCTTCCAAGCACACTGCACAGCTCTCAAGTTCTTGGGACTGTGTTTTCCGTCTTTTATTTGGATAATATTTTCTAGTTTTCAGTGCTGATAATTGTTTTAAGATGTGTTGCTTCAAGCTCATCTGGAAGCAAATAATAGAATGGAGGGATCAATATTAGTGACTTAAAGTGTTTAGTCATTTAATTAGTTTAAAAAGCAGATTTCGATAATATTCTTCAAATTAAGTAAACAAAATTAGAAAGTGTTTAATAGTTTCCAATCTCAATTTTTTGTAAACTTGATATCAGGTTCCATTTTCTTCAACTCAGCAAGGATATACAAACTAATAAAATGCAACAAAAATTACATCACATAGACCATTTCTGTTATAAAATACATTTACTGAGCCATTACATTGTCAGTGTAATCTACCCTGTTTAGACAAGAATGAGATACAAACCTCCATATCTTCAGTGCTTGATTCGTAGTGTCTATATTGCCACTGAGCCTGCACGATGACTCCAGTACACAAGATTAAACCCACTAACAGGATAGTATTCCACAGCTGTTGCAAATATTTCTGTAAAAGAAAATGGAATTCATTGCCATCCACAGACATGAGCACAAAATCTAGGCTGACATGCCAATGCAGTACTGAGGGAGTGCTGCACTGTTGGATGTGCTGCCTTTCGTATGAGACGTTAAACCGAGGCCCTAAGGTGGCTTTCTAAGCTGGGCATAAAAGATCCCATGGCACGATTTTCAGCAGCAGGGGAGTTGCCCCAGAGTCCTGGTCAATATTTACCCTTCAATCAATATCACAAAAAAAGACAAGATTATCTGGTCATTATCATATTGCTGATTGTGCACCTAATAAGATCGCACATTGTCTGATGTGTTTCCTACAAAACAATAGTGACTGCACTTCAAAAAGTACTTTATTGGTGGTAAAGAGCTTTGGGACCTCCTGAGGTCATGAAAGATGCTATATAAATGCAAATATACATTTCTCAAGTTATAACTGGGCAATTTAGTAGATTACAGTTTAATACACATATGTCTGCTTAGAATCACTAAGGCAATTTAACTAATTTATGAGGCCTCTTGTGAGACTTTAGTTTTCTTCATTCAATCACACAAAAGGGTTCTTCTTGTTCTGCACTTCTATTTCTCGTTCAGACTTTAAGTTATTTGCTCCAGAGTCTTTAGGCTGTATTGCTGAACACACTTTATTAAGCAAGGCAGTGCGTAAGATTTTTGACCTCTGCCAATGTTAACTCTGAGTCAATTACTAGTTGTTTAATAGCAACAGAAGCTAAAGACATACCCTTTGACTTTTCCTTCCAGTTACTGAAAGGGGGAGGGTTGCACCAGAAAATGAAGAAGCTCTTCGTGAAACTGAAAGATTATTACATTACATACCTGCACCTGTGAGCTGTTTTCTCCTGTACAAATCACTCCTTGCCATTCCCCGTATAGACCACCTCGCGAACGCCCACAGGTTGACCACAATGTTAGTGTTACTCCCTGTTGTTAAAAAAAATATGGATTTTCACTCCAAGATTCTTTTATAACACTGCTGATTTTTAAGGATTTAAGCAGCGCTTACTAAAAAATCAGGTGCACACTGTCACACAATTATTTTGGAATTTGAGTATTTCTGAAAACAGAGACATGTTGTCGAAGCTCAGTGTGCTAAGAATTACGCTCACAACCAATTTAAGATAGTCATTTGGGTACTGGAACTGCATAAACAGGGCTCTGTTCTTTGCAGACAGAAAGAACAAGTACACACATTGCGCCTGTTTCAGCTAAACAAAATAAGTGACAGCCATTCGCTGGTTCATTCCTCAAGGTAATGTCTTGACCAATTAGAGTCAAGGTGCCTGGTATAAATTTCAAACAAAGCTTGGCAGTTAACTGTCAGTCACCATAAACTGGTGCATTTGTCATGGCAACGCATCTACCAAAGTTCACTGGCCAACCAATCAGCACTCTCTTCTCATAAAATTGCTGTTTTCCTTTACATTGGTATTCTTGCAGATTGTCCTGATGAGTGCAAGGTGAAAAGCTTCGACAACATGTTTCTACTTTCAGTAATACTCAAGTTCAGTACTACCAAACGACTATTTATTTTGGAATTGTTGAACCTCTACTTTTCACTCTGCCCAATAATAACTGTTTTTTTTTTGTTTTTGGTAATCCCAAGCAGAAGGAATATATAATGGCAATACAGATATAATCCCAATTCACAGCTCCCACAAATTCCTGCTAGATGTTCCCAACACATGAACCTCTGGACTGGGAATGCTAAAAACAAAAATGTATCTTGATTTTTATCCCATCTTTAATGCCTTCTTTCTGTTCCTCTTTAGATCTAACTGCACCATGTGATATTCCCCAAAAAAGAAAATGTGCAAGTTACTTGATAACAGGCTTCTACCAAGGTCACTATCACAGGATGCGTGAGAGAAGTCTACAATGATGCACCCTTCAATTTTCCCTACCTTGCAATGGGGAAGCTTAGTTAACCAAGATGATCTCATACCACTGATGCTGAATAAAGTTTACATTAGGATATTATGATGTCACCACTGCACTGAATGAATCAATACATTTTGATGGTTTGCAAAGTTGATACCATTTAATAAGTTAGTCCAATGCATAATTTTAAATGGAGCAGTAAACCAACATTTCCTTGAAAATACTGCGATGGAATCGGTGGTTGCAAAGCTTGCCTTTTTTAAGACCCTAACTGAAACTGAAACTAAACGAAAACTGAAACAAAAGCTGGAAAAACAACTTCAGATTTCTGGGGAAAAACTGGTTACAAGAGGATAAAAGGAGACAGAGTCCTCCCCGGATCAGGCAGGAGTGGCAAGCAGAAGAAAGTGAAGACTGAACCTAGGAGCTGTTATTTAAAGTAGCCGACTAACCAGATCCAGCCATACAGTGCACAGGTTATCACTGAAGGACTCAGATAAAGGGAAGACTGGTCAATCCACGCCATCAAGACTGTCGTGAGCAAAGCTGAGGAGGTTCTGGAGAAGTGGGCCTTGTGGTGAAGACCGCACCCATGGCGTATGGATTAAGAGGGAACTGATTTCGGAAGAAGAACAGTGGCTAAATCCTTGAAAAAAAAAGGAGCTGAAAATCTACCTGAGGAACTTCAGAGTTGTGAAGAACTGTGTGACTGTATTGTTTGCCATATATGCTAGGTGGACTGTCCAGTGAAACCATGAAATCCATCTCCGCTGTATCTGATAGTTAAGATATAATTTGTAATATATATATATTGACTGTGATCTCACTGTTGCTTCAGGTTTAATTTATGTTGGTTTTGGCTTGACTGTTAAAGTAAAATTTAGAAAAGTGAAATCTTGCCTGTTTGGTTTCCTAAATTGAGGTTTCAATTCTTTTCATTTGTTGGTAGTCTCCATGGGTATCATAATATTACAATGCCAAAGACTTCTGTATGGTGAAATTACCTTCGATTTTGATTTACCGGTAAATTCTCCACACTGGCAGCTTTCTTGATGGTCCAACAACTTTAGTCAAAGTAGCTAAACCACATAGATTAACGAAGTTCAATCTCTGGCTTGTGCTGAGTTAGCTGATCTCAGCCTGAGCAGTTTGGTAGGGTTCGTCAATTTACCTCAGTACCCCTGGTTGAGAGAGGAGACAATTGCCCAACATTGCTACCCCTAATCATTATAGAATAACCACTCATGAAAATTTACATGGGTGGGTATTGGGAAATATCAGGATCAGCCTCAGTGGTGATGTCCCTGGGGCTGAATAGCCTGCCTATGCTCACTGTCAAATAGCACACATATGTTACGACCAGGTGAGGAAGGGGTCTCAGGCTCCCCTCTTGCCTCTTTCCTGGTTTGGCCATAACAGGGTTTATCTTTTTAAACACAGTGATTTTAGCTTACCACCTCAGTGAGCCCTTGCTCACAGAACTCTAATTACAATTGCAAATGAACCAATCAGACAGCTTTTCTTGAGTTTAAACAAGAAAGATGCAAGTTTATTAGGCTTATCACTCTAACCCGGTTAAAATTACTAAAATAAGCAACACATCCACGGCCACAGGTATATGAGAGGCGCATACACACACACACACACACACATAAATACAGAGGGGGAGGAAGAGTTGGGGAGGTTGAAGTAGAGTTTATAATAAATGGAATACAGATACAGTTCTTAATGTCCTTGGTATAATGTCCTCAATTGAAGTTAAGGTCTTGGAGTTCTCGCTGGGGCCATTTGCACAATTCCAGGCTTGCTTTTCTGGTACCAGAAGGCCAAAGAGAGGCTTTGTCTGTCATCTTGAAGTGTAGAAACTGCTACCGTGGTTTTCCTGGGACTTTGCTGGAGAGACAGAGACAGAATTGCAGTCTGTCTCCTTTCTGTGAGGCACAATTCAAAAGCACCAGTCTCACCAGCAGGTAGGTCACATGACCATCTGTTTGCAACAGCAACTTCTTGGAGGGTTGTTGGATTTCAGTGCCTTCCAGACATACTTGGTGGGGGGTGGAATTTTGGCTCTTACAAAGTCAAAGGGTGCTGATCACCACTATTGCCCAGATCAATCTTGCTAATTGAAATCAAGGAGCACCCCCATTGTCTCTCAGCCAGCCCTTATCTTCTCAGAATGCAAATGTGCAACCATGTTTTCAGCTGTTCAGTTCTGGTTTTTAAACAAGTTATTTGCAATGTCCAGTAAAACATTTTCAAGCAGTGTCCCATATGACTAAATTAATATGTTTCCATTTGGCAGGTCTGATTCCCTATAGGGACTTATGAAACTGTACCACAGCAAGAAATCACCAACTTCAGAACAGGTGGTGAAAAAACTGTCTGCACAAAAGCAAGAAAAGAAAGGAAAAGTTGTTTTTATCTACACACATGTGCCATCAACTCAATATTCCTGGTATGGCCTCCCAAAACTGACGTGTCTATGACCTTGTCCATATACAAGACACTGTCTACAATGTACTGATTGTAAAATCCCAGTGTGAACTTTGGATAGTTCACAAGATACAAGCTGCAAACCTGGGATATGACATATTGAACAATCTTACTAGCCAGCTAGCTGGCCTCAAAGTCATAGATACATTTTATGATTACTCAACTATCACACTGCATGCTCAACATCTAAAAACAAAATATGACATACCAAATTGTCCTGAATTATGCTTTTAAAGGTTATTTTGGCAGATGCACGAAGACCACTGTAAATGAAAAGTATTTCAATAAAAGCTATCTTTAGCATGTCAGATTTATACAGTTGTCAATCTAAGTGAAAGTAAAATTAAAGACATTGTATCCAAGCAGCAGTATGTACACACTATCATCTTTCTTACCCCACTTTTAAGATACCCGTGGCATCAATAAAGAATAGCAGCAGCATGAATGCTACTGATAGGCCTGGCTCATTGCTGCTGTAGTTCTTTAACAAAGTAAATTGTGGCAATGCAGAGAATAATGTACTTCCAGTGTTAAAACAAGTAGTATTTACCTAGGGAATTGATGTGGGTGAGGTTAAACATGACTGCACTTCAAAGAAATTCAGTATGAAGCACTTTGAGGCCTTCTTGAGAGATGTGATAAGGTGCTACATAAATGCAATTCCTTTACGAATTGTTTCTTATGATTTACACAGTTTAGGTTTGAATGCTGGATTTTGGGACTAACACGTCCAAAAATACATTAATGAACCAATATTACAATACGTGTAGGGAAGGCAAATAATCAAGGTCAGCGCACTTTTTTTTTTAAAACTGTAAAGTTTTGTTGCTACTATTCACTTTTTAGAATCTTATTATATCTGGACTTTAAAAAAAGAGACAAAGTTCCAAGTCCTTTGTGGTGCAGTGTGCCTTGCTAACCAATAGGAGAAGTAATTCCTACTTTTCAGTCTCCACGGGGCAAGTGCCAGATATCAGCCATTGTATATAAGGAAGATGCAGTGCAGCAGGCAGGCAGATCCTCTGAGAAAGGGAGAGTAAAAAGCAACATCACCTCAGCCAATCTCACTCACCTCCTAGATGGACTTAGTAAGGCTTGGGCACTGTCTGTGGGCCCTTAAAGCCTGGGATGGTAAGTGCTGCAGGTAGTCCACCATGTGAGAGGGAATGGGGAAAATAATGACACTGTAGCAAAAAAAACTTAGAAATTCCAGGTTCAGAGTGTTAACAATGAATTAATGAAAATAAAATACACAGCACTTATGGTAATTGCACAAGATGATCTGTAGAACATAAAGCCATAGATGTGCACTATTTCCAATTGTTAAACAATTAAATAAAAATACTAAAATTCGGCATTGTGTTCGTGGTTTCATTTGTGTTAAATTAGATTTTAGCAAAGATATTTCATAGTATATTACAAAATACTTTAAAGTGACTACAATCTGTGATTGGCGCAATAAAAATGACATGCACTCTATATAAAAATAAACACAATCATGCATTATCTTACCTTAACAAGGCCCCCAGAAGCTTGGTTACATTTTCAGATCTCTGCATTACAACCACAGGTTTAGAAAGCACTTGGGAGATGTCCATCTTAGGAAAAACAGAAATAATTCTTTCACTATGATGAGGATTCATTTGTGAATTGTGAAAGGCTTAGAAAAAGACAATTTATAAAAATATTTCTCAGAGCAAAAGGTAAAGAGTGAGTATGGTTAAAACAATTCACATTAACCATCTGATTAGGAAAAAAAATACAGCAGCCACTAATACCCTTAACAACAGAAAGGTGATAAATAGTTGCAGCCTTTACTAAGAAGTCCTAAAACAAACTGAAATTTGAAACCTAAATAATAGTAAATTTAAAAGGGCTCATCACAAATATTTAAATCATGCTGAATAGACTCTCTGACTGTACAATATATGTTTTATACATATAATATGGGAGCAAATACTTTTTTGAATTACCTCCGTGAAGGCGTTTTGATTTAAAACCAGAATCAACAGGGCAGATGCTCCCAGAACAAGTGCTCTTTTCATCTGCAACAATAGAAACCATCTTTTACTGGATAGGTCAATAGCAATTATGGCACTAAGCATGTGTAAATGTGCATCTATAAAACATTAGAACAATCACCAGCCTATATTTTTCTGTAAATCATAAAATTATCCTTCTGAAGTCTGTTACTAAATTACGAGCCATCATTTGCCATACTTATCTATTGTGGCTTGTATCAGGAGTAAATTATATAAAATATCATTTACTGAGAAAAGCGCAATCGATCCTCTAGCTTTATTATTTCTGAATAACGGAGCTCAAAAGTAATGCACGTCAAATTCAGCATCATCACCTCTGGTCCAGCTTCAGAGACAAATACAACATGGAAATGAGCTGCTATCTGGGAAGCTGGGTCAGGTCCCAGGGTTACAATTACCAAACTTCCAGGATTATCCTGGAGTCTCCAAGAATTAATAGTTAATCTCGTCGACACTGCTGCAAGCAAACCAGGAGAAAAATCAAAAAGGCATTAACAAACAATTGTGTCTCTTTTCACTCTCTTTCACCACTGCTGTTTCTTAGTTATAAAGATATTGGAATGGGTGGGGAGGGGTACCGGGAGTTGGTGGGGAAGGCTATTTGACTAGAAGGGGCATTGTAGGCCACAGGTGATTTGATGACTCTTCTAGAAATATGCTCAACTAGAATTGGCAACTCTACCCAATGTGGAGATGTGCAACAATAATGGTATTCCTGCACCAGCAATGATCCAAGATGACAAGCTTGCTTGAAGAGCATGAATACATTTCCCTGTTTATTTTTTAAATTATCTTTTCCTTAAGCTTGTTTTATTATAAAAGTCCCTCCAATGGCATGATTTCTGCTCCTGCTGTAGGAAGAGATCACATCTTTATAACTGCGTGACTCCAGCTGAAAATGTTCTTTGGAAGAATTACAATAAATTTCTGGAACACATGTACTTTTAAAAAAAACATACCTTTATAATCAATATTCTAAGAATCTAATTCAATCTTAGGAAAACATAATTCAGTTATCAATATAAATGCTGTGTGCATAAAATTACGCTGCTTAAAATCCTTGCCAAGGTTAAGGCTACATTTCTCAGAAAGTGAAGCGTTAGTCAATATAAAATGCAGCAAATAAGCTACAATTGAAAAAGTCGAAATACTGGCAATCATTTGAATATAAAATCAGAAGAGTCCACTATCTGGATGTATACAGATCATGAGTAAATCTGTTCAGCACAATAGCTAGCTTGCCAGTTGTCCATGGTGTTGCAGTTATAGAGTATAAATTTCTGCACAGCCTACTGAGTATACTTACTTTTAGGATTCACTTATGTCAAGGGTTCTTGAATTTTATATTTATATCAATTTAACATGATGCAAATATGCAGCTTTAAATGCACCAGAAAAACCAACATTTTATGTGCAACAAGAAAAGGTTAAGAAAGCCTCATGAATGCAGTACAGCTGCCTTTCCAGAGGAATGTGGTTAATGTCAGCACTGCCCTATGACACATGTTCCCTTTTGTTCTTCTTCCCCACCCCCCCCCCCCACCCTCCCTCCTTTCGCTTGCTCAAAGTCCATTACATTTCTAACCTTTGCCAGCTCTGATGAAAGGTCACAGACCTGAAACGTTAACTCTGCTTCTCGCCACAGATGCTGCCAGACCTGCTGAGTATTTCCAGCATTTTAAGATATTTGCAAGTAAACTTGCGGAAATAACACGCAATTAAATTTGGGGTGATGGAACCAAATGCGCACCCATAACTACAAATATTTAGATGGCTCTGCAATGTTACAGATGTTACATTATGTGTCTCATGAATCCAAAGTAGGTTTCTCTGCATTATTGTGCATATACTTCAAAGAGTTATCTATCAGAAAATTAAAATGTACACAATTCAAATTAAATGCACATAATTTAAGGCTTTTTTTTTTTTACCTAGAATATTTATATTAAACTAATTACATACTTTACAGTACTGATGCTGTTAATGTCTTAGAATGTACAAATTAGCTGTGTTATTGAAAGGCAGCATCTACTTGAGTGCAGGTCAGACAGGGCATCACATTAAATATGAAAAAGACATAGGATTAATTCCTGCAAAAGCAAACCATACACTACTATATGAATGAGACACTCTGGCTGAGTACACTGTGGATTAACAAGCTATTAATGTATTTTTTCAAAAATAAAAGCATATTGTATTACTTGCCTTACTAACAATTGCTGCAGCAAATGATTCCTGCTTGCTGCTCCCTTTTACTTCTACCTGGTCTTCATCAACAGGCACAACTCCAATCCACTCCTCTCCAGTGTTTAGCCGAATGTTCAACTGTTCATCTTTAACCTTAAAAATAACCAGTAACCATGAATTCTCACCGCCTAATACTAACATCGCTTTACTAAAGCACTACATTTAACTTGGGTAAATTACATTCCAAACTTCTTAAAGCATAATTTATAAATGTAAAAATATCAGAATCTGCATGCTATTTTTTGGGGGAAAAAAATTGTTATGCAGCTTTAGCAACACACACTTTGAGGAAATATTAAGCCACTTTGTAATATGATTGTCTGACCATTCAGAGGACTTTTAATCACCTCCTTGTAATTTGGCAGTATATTTATTCCAATTAGTAAATGAAAAAGAATAACTGAACTTTTCCAATTAGCCACCAATCTGGTGGGCATAAACTAGTGTAACATCGACTCACCAGCCACATTTTAGTTTAGAGATACAGCACTGAAACAGGCCCTTCGGCCCACCGAGTCTGTGCCGAACATCAACCACCCATTTATACTAATCCTACACTAATCCCATATTCCTACCAAACATCCCCACCTGTCCCTATATTTCCCTACCACCTACCTATACTAGTGACAATTTATAATGGCCAATTTACCTATCAACCTGCAAGTCTTTTGGCTTGTGGGAGGAAACCGGAGCACCCGGAGAAAACCCACGCAGACACAGGGAGAACTTGCAAACTCCACACAGGCAGTACCCGGAATCGAACCCGGGTCCCTGGAGCTGTGAGGCTGCGGTGCTAACCACTGCGCCACTGTGCCGCACATGTAAACTGATTATCCACTGATAGTTAGTTCATGATCTACTTTTGGACAGTCCAGGTATATCTATCAGATCAAGGGAAAGTAAACACAGTGGCACATTGCCTAGTTAACCAGACTACAATATTGCACACAGACAGTTATATGGTGCTTAGGAGCAGCTTCCAAAACCGCAGCAGTTCACTGCTTTACATGCACCGATGTCTGTGGGCCTAAAAGTTTTAGCATCGTCTGGTTCAGTACTAGAATGCCAGCAAAAACAATATTTTGAGAGGTTACCAACATCATACCATGCAATTCACAATAAATTTGAATATCAAGTTCCAGCAAAGTTGCAAAAATACCAGTGTCTACCGTGCTCAAAGTTAAAGATTTTCAACTGAATAGAGACGAGTAGCCCCCTAGGACTTCCAGTTAGAGAAAAATAAAATGGAGGAAAATGTTTTCAGAAAGCATTGAGTGATTGTTTCATTAATATATTGGGATAGTGAGTACAGGTTTTACAACAACTACTTATATTTATATAGCGCCTTTAACATAAAAAAACATCTCAAGGTGCTTCACAAGAACATTATAAAACAAAATATAACACCAAACCACATAAGCAGATTAGGTCAGATGACCAAAAGCTTGATCAAAGATGTAGGTTTTAAGGAGTGTCATAAAGGAGGAAAGCAAGACGGAGAGGTGTAGGGAGGGTTTTCCAGAGCTTATAGCCTTAGCAACTGAAGGCATGGCCACCAATGGTGGAGCGGTGAATATCGGGGATGCAGGCCAGAATTAGAGGAGCACAGATATCTTGGAGGGTTATGGGGGTGGAGGAGATTACAGAGTTAGGGAGGGGCAAGGCAATAGAGGAATTTGAAAACAAAGATGAGAATTTTAAAATCAAGACATTGTTTGACTAGCAACCAATGTAGGTCAGCGAGCACAGGGGGTGATAGGTGAATGGGACTTAGTGCGAGTTAAGACACGGACAACAGAGTTTTGGATGACTTCAAGTTCACGGAAGGTAGAAGGTGGGAGAGCAGCCAGGAGTGTGTTGGAATAGTCAAGTCTACAGCTAACAAAGGCACGAATGAGGGTTTCAGGAGCAGATGAGCTGAGACAAGGGCAAAGTCTGGCAATGTTAGAGGTAAAAATAGGCTCCCTTAATGATGGCGCAAATATGAGGTCGGAAGATCATCTCAGGGTCAAATATGACACCAAGGTTGCGAACAGATTGGCTTAATCTCAGACTGTTGCCAGGGAGAGGGATGGAATCAGTAGCTAGGAACAGAATTTGGATTGGGGACCAAAAACAATGGCTTCAGTCTTTCCAATATTTAGTTGGATGAAATTTCTGCTCATCCAATACTGGATATCGGATAAGCAGTCTAATAACTTAGCAACAGTGAAGGAGTTGAGAAAGGTGGTGGTGAGGTAGAGCTAAGTGCCATCAGCGTACATCTGAATACTAATGCTGTGCTTTCGGATGAAGTCACCAAGGGGCAGCATATATATGAGAAGTAGGAGGGGGCCAAGGATAGATCCTTGGGGGACACCAGAGGTAACTGCAGGAGCAAGAAGAGAAGCCATTGCAAGCAATTCTCTGGCTACGATTTGATAGACAAAAATGGAACCAGGTGAGAGCAGTCCCACCCAGCTGGACGACAGTGGAGAGGCGCTGGTGCGGTCAACCTTGTCAAAGGCTGCAGACAAGTCGAGAAGGACAAGGAGGGAATGTCTACCTTTGTCACAGTCACAAAGGATGTCATTTGTGACTTTGATAAAACCTGTATACATTATAAAGGGATGACACAAGAAGTAAGGTTAATCTGTACTGGAAGTCGTGCCATATGCAAGATATATTTATATATATATATATATATATATATATATATATACGGTTGAGGGGAGATCTAATAGAGATGTTCAAAATCATGAGGGGGCTAGACAGAGGAGATAGAGAGAAACTGTTCCCATTGGCAGCAGGGTTGAGAACCAGAGGACACAGATTTAAAGTGATTGGCAAAGGAACCAAAGGTGACATGAGGAAGGATTTTTTAGTAGTGAGTGGTTAGGATCTGGAATGCACTGTCTGAGAGTGTGGTGGAGGCAGATTCAATTGTGGCTTTCAAAAGAGAATTGGAAAAAAAGCACCTGAGTGGGAAAAATTTTCAGGGCTATGGGGAAAGGGCAGGGATTGGGACTAGCTAAATTATTCTTGCAGAGAGCTGGCACAAACATGACAGGTCAAAAGCCCTCCTTCTGTGCTGTAACCATTCTATGATTCAGTACCTTAACAATGGACCAGTTACAAAGAAGGTATGACTGCTCTGGGAGGAGTCAAGCCTGGTTAAATAGGTTCCTCGAGCAGGCATTTTGCAAGCCATCATGAACTACACAAATGTGCATAAAAAGTACAAGTTATTAGTTTCTATTATGCTAGCAGACCAACATATTTTTTTAAAATGTAGAGCAATAGCATCTTTTCTGCAGTTTCCAGGAAATATGGACAGTTCCTGTATATATGGTAGTTCCATAATCAATTAAAATAAAATAACATCTGGGTCTCGAATAGCCCAGTTGCTTCACTGAAAACCTGCACTTGGGAATTTTCAAGATGGCAGACCAAGCGGCAGCAGTGTTGAGGGAATGGGAAACTATAAAAAGGTGTCTGAAAGCCCATAACATAAAGATATGTCCTGAGTTAGCTATTAAAAACAAAATTGTTTCAATTTGGATCAAAGGCCAAAAGTACAATACTCAACTCGCCAATTTCTTTTAGCTGTACTTGAAACATATTTTGAATCACTTGGAACTAATAATATTGCGTAAAGTTTTCAAATTACCATCTGTGGAGGATAGAACCAAGTTGCACTGTCGATAAGTGATCTATTGACCATAATCCACTCATTGAAAAAAATCAAATACAATAACAGGTTTCAGGACTGATGTGATGCAATACTAGAAAAAGCAATTATTGGAAAAAAAGTCAATAACTGGCATTTGGTGGTGCTTTGAGTATTTTGATGAGTAGACCAAACAAAACGTTAATTTCGTCAGATTACTGGTTGTGAAAATATACCACACTATTTCCCCTAGGTATTTTGCATTGGATTCTTGTTTTTAATGTTTTTTTTCTTGTTGTGGTCCTCGTGGGTACCAACGACATAGATAGGACTAGGAAAGTGGTTCTGCATAGACAATATGAGCAGCTCGGGGCTAAATTAAAAGCAAAACCTCAAAGGTAATAATCGCTGGATTATTACCTGGGCCACGAGCAAACTGAAGTAGGGTGAATAAGATTAGAGAGTTAGCGCGTGGCTCAAAGATTGGTGTGGGAGAAATGGGTTACGATTCATGGGGCACTGACACCAGTACTGGAAAAAGTGGGAGCTGTACCATTGAGACAGTCTTCACCTGAACTGTGCTGGGACCAGTGTTCTGGCGAGTCATAACTAGGGTAGTAGAGAGTGCTTTAAACTAAATAGTGGGGCTGAAGGATCTACTGAGGGAAAATGTGATAATTTAGAGCGGAGAAAGCAAGAGAGCAAGATAGCAATAAGGGAATTGATAATCTGAGTGCGGCAGGAAGGGACGATTGGAGGGAAGCAAAATTGGTAACAGGAAGTAGAAAAGTAGTAAGCAAAATTAGAAGTGAGAGGAAACGAAGACAAGTATCAAATATGATCAGAAAGCTGAATAATGTTAAAAAGACAAAGTTAAGGGCACTCCATTTGAAAACAAGCAGCATTCGCAAAAGGTAGATGATTTGAAGGCACAGATAGAAGTAAATGGGTATGATTTAATTGCCATTACATAGACATGGTGACAGGGTGACCAGACTGGGAATTGAATATTCACAGACATTCATCATTTAGGAAGGATAGGCAAAAAGGAAAGAGAGGTGGAGTAACGCTCTAAATAAGGGACGTGATCAGTACATTAGTGAGGGAGGATCTTAAATTGAAGGATCAAGATGTAGAATCAGTTTGGGGTGCAGCTAAGAAACAGCGAGGGGCAGCAAACGTTGGTGGGAGTTATTTATAGGTCACCAAACAGTAATGGTAATGTTGGGCAAGGTATAAATCAAGAAATTAGAGGTGTATGTAACATGGGTAAATTCAATTTACATAGAGACTGGGCAAACCTAATCAGCACGAATGCTGTGGAGGATGAATTCCTGGTGTGTGTACGAGATGGGTTTCTGGAGCAGTGCGTTGAATAACCAATTAGGGATCAAGATATTTTAGATTTAGTATTATGTAATGAGAAAGGGCTAATTAATAACCTTGTTGTAAAGGAACCTTTGGGAAATAGCGACCATAATATGATAGAATTTTACATTAATTTTGAAAGTGATATAGTTCATGCTGAAACTAGGGTCTCAAATCTTAACAAAGGAACCTTGAAGGTATGAGGGGCAAGTTGGCTATGGTGAATTGGGAAAATACACTAAAAGATTTGACAGTAGACAGACAATTTAAAGAAGTATTACATGTTCTACACAAATATACATTCCTCTAACATTTGTAAGGAGCATCCAGAAGGGCTTCTTGAAACAATATGTAGATAGTCCAACTAGGGATGGGGCTGAACTGGACCTGGTATTGGGGAATGAGCCCAGCCAGGTGGTCGAAATTTCAGTAGGGGAGCATTTCGGGAACAGTGACCATAATTCCATAAGTTTTAAGGTACTTGTGGATAAGGATAAGAGTAGTCCTCGGGTGAAGGTGCTAAATTGGGGGAAGGCTAATTATAACAATATTAGGCAGGAACTGAAGAATTTAGATTGGGGGCGGCTGTTTGAGGGTAAATCAACATCTGACATGTGGGAGTCTTTCAAACGTCAGTTGATTAGAATCCAGGACCAGCATGTTCCTGTGAGGAAGGAGGATAAGTTTGGCAGGTTTCGGGAACCTTGGATAACGCGGGATATTGTGAGCCTAGTCAAAAAGAAAAAGGAAGCATTCGTAAGGGCTGGAAGGCTAGGAACAGATGAATCCCTTGAGGAATATAAAAACAGTAGGAAGGAACTTAAGCAAGGAGTCAGGAAGGCTAAAAGGGGTCACGAAAGGTCATTGGCAAACAGGATTAAGGAAAATCCCAAGGCTTTTTATACGTATATAAAGAGCAAGAGGATAACTAGGGAAAGGGTTGGCCCACTCAAGGACAGAGAAGGGAATCTATGTGTGGAGCCAGAGGAAATGAGCAAGGTACTAAATGAGTACTTTGCATCAGTATTCACCAGAGAGAAGGATTTGGTGGATGATGAGCCGAGGGAAGGGAGTGTAGATAGTCTCAGTCATCTCATTATCAAAAAGGAGGAGGTGTTGGGTGTCTTGCAAAGCATTAAAGTAGATAAGTCCCCAGCGCCTGATGGGATCTACCCCAGAATACTGAGGGAGGCAAGGGAAGAAATTGCTGGGGCCTTGACAGAAATCTTTGCATCCTCATTGGCTACAGGTGAGGTCCCAGAGGACTGGAGAATAGCCAATGTTGTTCCTTTGTTTAAGGGTTGCAAGGATAATCCAGGAAATTATAGGCCGGTGAACCTTAAATCAGTGGTAGGGAAATTATTAGAGAGGATTCTTCGGGACAGGATTTACTCCTATTTGGAAACAAACAAACTTATTAGCGAGAGGGGAGGTCGTGTCTCACTAATTTGATTGAGTTTTTTGAGGAAGTGACAAAGATGATTTATGAAGGGCAGTGGATGTTATCTATATGGACTTCAGTAAAGCCTTTGACAAGGTCCCTCATGGCAGACTGGTACAAAAGGTGAAGTCACACGGGATCAGAGGTGAGCTGGCAAGATGGATACAGAACTGGCTCAGTCATAGAAGACAGAGGGTAGCAGTGGAAGGGTGCTTTTCTGAATGGAGGGAAGTGACTAGTGGTGTTCCGCAGGAATCTGTGCTGGGACCTTTGCTCTTTGTAGTATATATAAATGATCTGGAGGAAAATGTAGCTGGTCTGATTAGTAAGTTTGCGGACGACACAAAGGTTGGTGGAGTTGCGGATAGTGATGAGGATTGTCAGAGGATACAGCAGGATATAGATTGGTTGGAAACTTGGGCGGAGAAATGGCAGATGGAGTTTAATCCGGACAAATGTATTTGTATTTTGTAATGTATTTTGGAAGGTCTAATGCAGGTGGGAAGTATACAGTAAATGGCAGAACCCTTAGGAGTATTGACAGGCAGAGAGATCTGGGCGTACAGGTCCACAGGTCACTGAAAGTGGCAACGCAGGTGGATATGGTAGTCAAGAAGGCATGCTTGCCTTCATCGGTCGGGGCATAGAGTATAAAAATTGACAAGTCATGCTGCAGTTGCACAGAACTTTAGTTAGGCCACACTCAGAATATTGCGTGCAATTCTGGTCACCACATTACCAGAAGGATGTGGAGGCTTTGGAGAGGGTACAGAAGAGGTTTACCAGGATGTTGCCTGGTCTGGAGGGCATTAGCTATGAGGAGAGGTTGGATAAACTCGGATTGTTTTCACTGGAACGACAGAGGTGGAGGGGGCGACATGATAAAGGTTTACAAAGTTATGAGCGGCATGGACAGAGTGGATAATCAGAAGCTTTTTTCCAGGGTGGAAGAGTCAGTTACTAGGGAACATAGGTTTAAGGTGAGAGGGGGAAAGTTTAGAGGGGATGTGCGGGGCAAGTTCTTTACAAAGAGGGTGGTGAGTGCCTGGAACTTGCATCCGGGGGAGGTGGTGGAAGCAGGTACGATAGTGACGTTTAAGAGGCATTTTGACAAATACATGAATAGGATGGGAATAGAGGGATACGGTCTCCGGAAGTGCAGATGGTTTTAGTTTAGGCAGGCATCAAGATCGGCGCAGGCTTGGAGGACCGAATGGCCTGTTCCTGTGCTGTACTGTTCTTTGAGGAGGAATATCTTCACTTCGAGGGTGGTGAATCTTTGGAATTCTCTACCCCAGACGGCTGTGGATGTTCAATCATTGAGCATGTTCAAGAAAGAAAGCGACAGAGATCTGCATACTAATGGCATCAAGGGATATGGGGATAGCACAGGAAAGTGGAATTGAGGTAGATGATCATCCATGATCTAACTGAATGGCGGAACAGGCTCGACGGGCTGAATGGACTACTCCTGCTCGGGTTTCTATGGTACAAACCTCATTGGGGGCAGGGAAGAGAAGCGGCTGCTGCAGATTGTGTAGCAGGATTAAAGCAACAATGATAAGGTTTTATGCATCTGGCATCCACAGATGGACGCAATGCAGCACTTACTAATATTAAGCTTCCTTCTAAGCTGTCCTGGTTATGGTTTGAAAGGGCGCGCAGCCCCCGGTTACCTTCGCCGGGGGGCACAGACCCGCTGCCAAGCGCTAACACGGTGCCCTGCAGGAGGTAGCTGCTGCCCGACTTGAAGCCAAACTCGGCAGACCAGCCTCTTGGATCCATCAAAAAAACATCCACCAAGGCGACTTTTTCGGCTGCCACCGCGCACCAGCGAAAGAAATAGTCGGCGAAGAGCAAGTAAAAGATGAGCCGCTTCCAACAACCCGCCGCCATTTTCAGCCCCTCACCCCCTCAGGCGACGTCACCTGTCAATCAGAGCACAACACCTTCCGGGTTACCGGGTCACATTCGCGCATCACCGGGGCAACGCGGTCAGACTAGTTTCCACGAGCCTTCGCTCCGAGAGGCCTGAAGGTTCAGGAAGGGGTTTAGCTGCATCACTGTGTCCTTTTAAACAACGACTTTTCTAGGCAAAGGTGGTGGGGCCGTACGATCAAAAGTTAGCGCATCTGACGAGTGAGGTTTTAGTTCATTTGATTTTACTGGTCATCTTGACAAGGTTTACAAGTTTACATTTACAAAATTGTCCTTAAGGAGTTGTGAGCCTTAAAGATACTGTTAACTGGGTACTTTTCACACACGCTCACATATATAATGTCTTTCCAATTTATATAAACTACTTCACATGCATTGAGAAATGTAGTGGTGACAGAACGGAGGGGAGGATCTAAACTTTTTTTGTTAAGGAAAAGCAGTTACATAGATTACAAAATAATTGAAGCAACTAAATTTTTTCTGTTGAGTAAGTAATTTTGCAGCTCTCTGGAACTCGGAGGGACATGACATCTGAAACCGGCTGTTTGGTGGGGAATATTATCAACTGTTCCAGCAAAAGCCGAACAGTTAATGCATTTGGTTGTGAGTTAGTTATCGCTCTGAGTTCTGTTGGTCCATGTAAACAATTAAGAACTATCTTAGTGTAATTGTTAATGACAGAGGGTGATCAAATTGCCAGAATGTTCGTTAAACCAGTCTGCGTAACTTCATATTGATCAGACATTGTTCGCTTTGTACTTTTTCAATACAGTTGATTCCAGACAAATACACAACTGGTGCAAGCATATTCCCGTGAAAGCAAAGGTTCCAATGCATGAAAACCCCTTCTCATTTACTCCCATTTTACATACTTCCTGATATTTTTGTAAATAACTTGAAAAATGAACTTTATCAATTATGCTCTTGCATTTTAAAATTGTTATACTCAAGTTATTTGTTTCCATATGTGATTTTGAAGTTAAAATTATATAAAAAATTCAGCTTCATTTATTTTTTGATCAGTTTAAAAATTCACGTTTCAATGGTTCTTACAATAAAACAATAAAATATAGTTTTTTGCTCTGTGTTTTCCTTCACCATGATGTTTTGCATTTACTTTTTGCAGAACAGTAACAGATCAGCATCAACTTGGCAGGGCAATCTGATTTCTAAAACTATCGATGACATGTGGTCTCTTTTTAACACTGCATGTTTTACATTTGTTTATATAACAGTCACTGCAATATCAAAATAATCCATTTTATATGTTCTTTGTGATGTTTTGATGTGATGAGATATAAATTTATGCATTATTTATTGTTAACATAATGTGTCAACTTGTTTCAATTGTACCAATGCATGCATGGAATTTTCTAACAAAGAACATTTATAGTATTGCAGTGAAATAATCATACTTTTGATCCATCGCTGGCTAGGACAGCATTTATTGTCCATCCGTAATTGCCGATGAGAAGGTGGTGGTGAGCTGCCTTCTTGAACCACTGCAGTCCATGTGGGGTAGATACACCCACAGTGCTATTAAGAAGGGAGTTCCAGGATTTTGACCCAGTGACAGTGAAGGAAGTTCCAAGTCAGGATGATGTGTGGCTTGGAGGGGAACTTGAAGGTGGTGGTATTCCCACACATCTGCTGCCATTGTCCTTCTAGGTGGTGGAGGTTGCGGGTTTGGAAGATTCTGCCTAAGTAGCCTTGGTGCATTGCTGCAATGCATCTTGTAGATGGTACACACTGCTGCCACTGAGCGTTGGTGGTGGAGGGAGTGAATGTTTGTGGATGGGGTGCCAATCAAGCCGGTTGCTTTGTCCTGGATGGATTAGAGCTTCTTGAGTGTTGTTGGAGCTGCACCCATCCAGGGAAGTGGAGAGTATTCCATCACATTCCTGACTTGTGCCTTGTAGATGGTGGACAGGCTTTGGGAAGTCAGGAGGTGAGTTACTCGCCGCAGGATTCCTAGCCTCTGACCTACTCTTGTAGCCACTGTATTTATACGGTTACTCCAGTTTCTGGTCAATGGTAACCCCCAGGATGTTGATAGTGGGGGATTCATCGATGGTAATGCCATTGAATGTCATGGGGAGATGGTTAGATTCTCTCTTGTTGGAGATGGTCATGGCCTGGTACTTGTGTGGCGTGAATGTTACTTGCCACTTATCAGCCCAAGCCTGGATGTTGTCCAGGTCTTGCTGCATTTCTACATGGACTGCTTCAGTATCTGAGGACTCGCGAATGGTGCTGAACATTGTGCAATCATCAGCGAACATCCCCACTTCTGACCTTATGATTGAAGGAAGGTGATTGATGAAGCAGCTGAAGATGGTTGGGCCGAGGACACTGCCCTGAGGAACTCCTGCAGTGATGTCCTGGAGCTGAGATGATTGACCTGCAACAGTCACAACCATCTTCCTTTGCGCTAGGTATGATTCCAACCAGCGGAGAGTTTTCCCTCTGATTCCCATTGACTCCAGTTTTGCTAGGGCTCCTTGATGCCATACTCGGTCAAATGCTGCCTTGATGTCAAGGGCAGTCATCTCACCACACCTCTGGAGTTCAGCTCCATGTTTGAACCAAGGCTGTAATGAGGTCAGGAACTGAGTGGCCCTGGCGGAATCCAACCTGACTTTCACTGAGCAGGTTATTGCTAAGCAAGTGGTGCTTGATAGCACGGTCGATGACCCCTTCCATCACTTTACTGATGATTGAGAGTAGGTTGATGGGGCGGTAATTGGCTGGGTTGGATTTGTCCTGCTTTTTCTGAACAGGACATACCTGGGCAACTTTCCACATTGCCGGGTAGATGTGTTGTAGCTGTACTTGAACAGCCTGGCTAGGGGCGGGACAAGTTCTGGAGTTCTGCTTACGCTGTTTGGCATGCAAGTAGTCCTAGGTTGTAGCTTCACCAGGTTGACATCTCATTTTGAGGTATGCCTGGTGCTACTCCTGGCATGTTGCCACCACTGTTGGGTCTGTCATGCCGGTGGGACAGGACATACCCAGGGATGGTGATGGTCGTGTCTGGGACACTGTAGGGTATGATTCAGTGAGTATGACTGTGTCAGACTGTTGCTTGACTAGCCTGTGGGACAGCTCTCTGAGGTTTGGCACAAGCCCCCAGATGTTAGTAAGGAGGACTTCGCAGAGTCAACAGGGCTGTGTTTGCCGTTGTTGTTTCCGTGCCAAGGTCGATGCCGGGTGGTCCGTCCAGTTTCATTGCATATCGACTTTTTAGCAGTTAGGTACATCTGTGGCTTGCTAGGCAATTTCAGAGGGCATTTTAAGAGTCAACCATACTGCTGTGGGTCTGGAGTCACATGTAGGCCAGACCAGATAAGGACAGCAGATTTCCTTCCCTAAAGGACATTAGTGAACTAGATGGGTTTTTGCGACAATCGCCAATGGTTTTGTGGTCATCATTAGACTAGCTTTTTAATTCCAGATTTTTTTTATTAATTGAATTAAACTTCCACCTTCTGGCATGGTGGGATTCAAACCCATGTCCCCAGAGGAATACCCTGGGTCTCTAGGTTACTAGTCCAGTGACAATACCACTACGCCAACACCTCCCCTGTCATCGTTGACCCCTGTCACAGATTCCATACCACTAATTCTCCCCTCCCTGTCTCAAGCTAAAAAAGATTGTTCACAATCTCAGTGTTCTATTCAGTCTGAGCTACCAGCTCCATATCCTCTTCATCCCAAAGACAACCTACTTCTACACCCATAACATCACCCACCTCCATCCACCTCAGCCCCTCCGCCATTGAAATCCTTGTCTATCTCAGGCCTCAGGGCGGCACCGTGGCGCAGTGGATAGCACCGCAGCCTCACAGCTCCAGCGACCCGGGTTCGATTCTGGGTACTGCCTGTGTGGAGTTTGCAAGTTCTCCTTGTGACCACGTGGGTTTCCGCCGGGTGCTCTGGTTTCTTCCCACAGCCAAAGACTTGCAGGTTGATAGGTAAATTGGCCATTGTAAATTGCCCCTAGTAGGTGGTAGGAGAGGTGGGAATATGGGATTAATGTAGGATTAGTATAAATGGGTGGTTGATGGTCGGCACAGACTCGGTGGGCCAAAGGGCCTGTTTCAGTGCTGTATCTCTAAATAAAAAATAAAATAAAATCTCTTTGCCCTCTCCAGACTCGACTATTTTCAAGCTGTCCATGCTACCCTCCCATCCCCGCTCTGCATAAGATTCAAAACTTTGCTGCCCGTATCCGATCCTGCACCAAATTCTACTCAACCATCACCTCTCTTCACTGACCTATATAATTCCAGTCTCTGACACCTCAATTTTAAAATTCTATTCCTTGTGCTTAAATGCCTCCATTGTCCATCCGTAATAACATGGCCAAGATCAGAAACTTTTTGTGTGGCTGCAACCTATGTCTTTCAACACACTGAAACACTTAAGTGTTATGACAAAACACCGCACCTCATATATGTATGCTTGGACACGCCTTGAACAACAACTCCGTGAACAACAGATGCCCCTCTACGTTGCTTGCATTGATCTCACCAAAGCCTTTGACCTCGTCAGCAGACGTGGTCTCTTCAGACTACTAGAAAAGATTGGATGCCCACCAAAGTTACTAAGTATCATCACCTCATTCCATGACAATATGAAAGGCACAATTCAGCATAGCGGCACCTCATCAGACCCCTTTCCTATCCTGAGTGGCGTGAAACAGGGCTGTGTTCTCGCACCTACACTGTTTGGGATTTTCTTCTCCCTGCTGCTCTCAAATGCGTCCAAGTCTTCTGAAGAAGGAATTTTCCTCCACACAAGATCAGGTGGCAGGTTGTTCAACCTTGCCCGTCTAAAAGCGAAGACCAAAGTACGGAAGGTCCTCATCAGGGAACTCCTCTTTGCTGATGATGCTGCATTAACATCTCACACTGAAGAGTGTCTGCAGAGAATCATCGACAGGTTTGCGGCTGCCTGCAATGAATTTGGCCTAACCATCAGCCTCAAGAAAATGAACATCATGGGACAAGACATCAGAAATGCCCCATCCATCAATATCGGCGACCACACTCTGGAAGTGGTTCAAGAGATCACCTACCTAGGCCCAACTATCACCAGTAACCTATCTCTCGATGCAGAAATCAACAAGCGCTTGGGAAAGGCTTCCTCTGCTATGTCCAGACTGGCCAAGAGAGTGTGGGAAAATGGCGCACTGACACAGAACACAAAAGTCCAAGTGTATCAAGCCTGTGTCCTCAGTACCTTGCTCTACGGCAGCAAGGCCTGGACAACGTATGTCAGCCAAGAGCGACGTCTCAATTCATTCCATCTTCGCTGCCTCCGGAGAATCCTTGGCATCAGGTGGCAGGACCGTATCTCCAATACAGAAGTCCTCGAGGTGGCCAACATCCCAAGCATATACACACTACTAAGCCAGCGGTGCCTGAGATGGCTTGGCCATGTGAGCCGCATGGATGATGGCAGGATCCCCAAGGACACATTGTACAGCGAGCTCGTCACTGGTACCAGACCCAGCGGCCGTCCATGTCTCCGGTTTAAAGACGTCTGCAAACGCGACATGAAGTCCTGTGACATTGATCACAAGTCGTGGGAGTCAGTTGCCAGTGTTCGCCAGGGCTGGCGGGCAACCATAAAGGCGGGGCTAAAGTGTGGCGAGTCGAAGAGACTTAGCTGTTGGCAGGAAAAAGACAGAAGCGCAAGGAGAGAGCCAACTGTGTAACAGCCCCGACAACCAATTTTATCTGCAGCACCTGTGGAAGAGTCTGTCACTCTAGAATTGGCCTTTATAGCCACTCCAGGTGCTGCTTCACAAACCACTGACCACCTCCAGGCGCTTATCCATTGTCTCTCGAGACAAGGAGGCCAAAGAGGGACACTCCTTAGGCACTGGATTCAAACCCAGATCAAACTGATGTATTGAAATCAATGGCTTTAAGAATGCTAAATTTTGTGCAGTTTTAAACCAAATCCTAATAGGTCATCTTTTGAATTAGGCTGGTCAAAATGTAGAATGAGACAAGCCTAGCCTCATAGGAACAGAATCAAATTAAAAGGGTGACATTACTGAGATTTGTTCCACCCCCACAAACTGATTTTGGAAAAAAAACACAAATTAACTAAAATAACATTACAGATTCACAGAATTGTTATGGCACAGAAGAAAGGCATTCAGCCCATCATGTCTGCTCTGGCTCTTTGAAAGAGAAATTCCCTCAGTTCCATTCTCCTGCCTTCTCCCCATAATCCTGCACATTCTTCCTTTTCATATAACTAGATGAAAAGGTAAGCAGATCATAGTAGGCACCACAGTACAAAACCAATCATAATTCAGAATTTTTTTGAAATAAATTTTCAGTCTCATTGAAAGAGGCCACATTGACGATTTGCGCGGAAAAAAAAGATGCACCATTATACATGGGAATGTTGGCCCGGATTTTGCAATGGTAATAACAGCAAAACTGTGAGCCTTCACCTACATTACTCCACTGAAACTAACAGCAACCTTTGGAGTCCACATGGAAATCTCAAAGTTTCTGACAGTGATTCTACATTTCTCCAAAGGGTGAACTGTTGAAGCAACCCCCAGACTACAATCAATGGGAAATCAGTAAATTGACAAGAACTTCCACTCTTAAGCTGTTAAGTCTCACCGTAAAAGCCACTGAAAAAGTTACACCTTGTTGAATGAGGTGTAACTGAGGTTTTAACAGCGTACTGACGATAATTGCTGCTAAACTCCCTCAGTGGCCCTGAAAAGCTAATTTTATATGGAATATCACATTTCCCCAGTATGATAAAAATTTCCACCCTTTTCTAAAAAAAATTAAAGCTTGTTTATATTTATTTTAACTCCTATCTTAATTTATTTCACAATCTGAAAATTTAAATTGTAAGTGAAAGGTTTTAAGTGCTTTTCATTTCCAGGTTTGCTGTGTTTGAATACTTCAATGTGATTGGCTGCTTACCTGCTTGCTGACATCACTGCTGCTGCACGCCAAGAGAGCCCCTTAATTTGGTGCCAGATTTAAACTGCCGTCGGGAAAGGGGATACCCATAGTACAGAAATTGCTAGATCTCTTTGGGCAGCTTTCTTCGAGGTCAGTGGCAAGCACTATTGTTTTGCTGTTGTCCATATAATTCAGCCCATTATTTTGATGCTGGGGGATAAGAAACATTATTGAAACAAAATAGAGTTGAGCCCTATTTAAAGTTGTCTTATACCTGAACTGGGAATGTTTGATGCTGACAATGGATGACAAAATTGGAAAAGTGATCCATTTTTCAGCATCAATATCCTGCTGGATTTTTTGACCAATTCTCCACAGAATGAATTTGGAAGATAAGCTACATCAATGCTGGGTTTTTAAAAAAGCAATGTGTATTCTCATGGTTTTGTTTTTAAACAGACAAAGCACCTAGACTAATGTTTTTCTAAAAGAAGTATTTGCTATTTAATTTCCTCATTCTTAATTATGTTTTTTAAAGGTTTTTCTGGCACCACTCACCATTCCCTTCCTGAGAGATGACAGCCAATCAGGATTGACTGATGGGAAATCTGCATATGAGATAGAAACTAATATATCTTTTGATTTTTCTTCTATCTATATAAGTATCCTGTCTCTGCTTGGCACATCTCCCTGATAGTGTATTGAAAAAGTGTGGCCGTGAATACACAGCTTACAACTCCAAAGAACAGACAGCTGAAGCTCAAATGCTCCACTGTGTTCCACTCAGCCATTGTTTATTACAATTGATGTAAAGTACACTTATGTACTCAACCTAAGTAATTAATGTTAAACATCTAAAAATTCTATAAGTGCTTAGTTAACATTTTATATTTTTGAATGCATGTCGCATATATCCAGTTTTTTTTAAGATTGCTGTTGCTTCCTGTGCTTTCAATGAACCATTGACATCATTGGCAGGTACTGTAATAGTGGAAAATTTACAAAACTCAAGTGAAATTAAATTAAATCTGCAGAACATGTGCCCATATTCTTATAAGCAACAACACTATAAATAATATTTTCATTTGTTTAAGTTACAGAAAAGTAATGATGCTGAAAATCTTAGGCATCGGTTCTTTTAACACAATATTCATTTATGGTTCACTCTGGACTCATCTGCATGGTTATTTGACTTTTCATTGGTGAACCAGTATTGATTGGATTGGTTTACAAGAAGGTTTCAATAAAGAACCTGAGCTATAATGCAGGGCAGATTATTCATACATCCTGTTGGGTTTTATTTTCGATTTATGTAGACAGGTGAGACAGCTATTTTCAATGATGTAGCAACCAATCATTCTTGCAAGTTGACAACCAATTGTCTGTGACAGAGTGTATTAAAATATGATCGGCAATTGGATAGAAAAAACTTACTTTTATTTAGCACCTTTCACAACCTTAGGATGTCTTAAAGTGCTTTACAGCCAATGAATTACTTTTGAAGAATAGTCACAATTGTAATGTAGGGAAATGCAACAACCAATTTGCATACAGCAAAGTTCCACAAACAGCAATGAGATAAATGACCAGATAATCTGTTTTAGTGATATTGGTTGAGGGATAAATATTGAATATTGGCCCAGGCACTGGGGAGAACTCCCCTGATCTTCTTTGAATAGTGCATGGGATCTTTACATCCAACTGAGAGGGCAGATGGGTCCTCAATTTTATGCTGCATCTTAAAGACGGTACACCTCCGACTGAAGTGCCAATCAGGATTACGTGCTCAAGGCCATGGAGTAGGGCTTGAATGCACAACTTCTGAGAGAGTGCTACAGCTGAGCCAAAACTGACACCTAAGGTTCGCATAGCATTTTTATGCTTTGTATCAAAACTAAAAATAAGTGGCATTGGGAAAGATCCAAGCACACAAGCATACACTTAGCTGGGATATACTGTGCAGGTACATGATGCAGATGGAGAAGGGCAAACCTAGCACGTGCCAAAAAATAAATCCATACATTTTTTTTTTACATAACACACTTCATTCCTATTCACGTGATTAATTCTCTTCGGAATATTTTTCCTAGTGGTATACCAATTGACACCAATTTAGAGTAAATTTCACAACAACTTGCATTTATATAGTACCTTTAGAGTAGATAAATCTCCCAAAGTGCTTCACAGAAGCCTAATAAAGCAAAATGGATATCAAGCCAAAAGGGTGACCGAAACCTGGTCGAAAAAGTGGATTTTAAGGAGAAGCTTAAAGGGAGAGAGAGGTGGACAGAATTGCGAGGGAATTTCTCACTGTGAAGGCTGAAGGTAGTACTACCAATGTTGGGGTGAAGGGAAAAGTGGAATGCACAAGGGGCCAGAGTCAAAGTGCTGGAGAAAACTACAGAGGTTATAGAGACAGAAAGGGGGATAAGCCATGAAGGGATTTTAACACAAGATTGATCATTTTATATCTGAGGTGTTGGGGGATTGAAACCAATAGGGGTCAGTGAGGACAGGAGTAATGGATGAGTGGGACATTGCAAAAACAGATATGGATATTTAGATTACCTGAAGTTTATAGAGAGTGAAGGATGGGAAGCGGGCCAGGAGAACATTGGAATAGTTGAGCCTGGAGGTGAAAAGGGCGTGGATGAGGTTTTCAGCAGTGGGTGGGCTGAGGTGAGGGCAGGCAATGTTATGGAGAATGGAAGTAGGCAGTCTTTGTGATGGAGAAGATATGGGGTTAGAATCTCAACTTGGGGTTGAATAGAATGTTGAGAATGCAAACAGTCCAGTTCAGCCTGAAACTGAGAGGAGGATGGAGTTAGAGGCTTTCTGATGTTTAACTGTTAAGTAATTGCAGTTCATCCGGGACTGGGTATTGGACAAGCATTCTGACAGCACAAACAGTGGAGAAGTAGATCTGGGAGTCGTCAGCATACATCTGAAAACTGACCCCCCATCTAACATATTTACTGGTTCAACATGACTGTTGCACTTTGGTTCCCTTCAATACTTTAAGGGAGATGATTGTTTTCAATGGGGAGCTTTTCTCTCCTTCGGTCCCCACCAGATGGTTCAATGGTAGTTTTAAATTGAGTTTCGCTCAAAGTACATGAATGACACTGTTCATGGTTTGAAACAAAGACTGTTTCTTAATCAATGGGGAATAGACGGATACATTGCCCTATATATGTGTGTCAGACCAGCAGAGGGAGGGATGGCGTTGCAGAGGCGAGGTGATGCGTCAGGGGCGAGGCGGAGCGAAGCAACCAACATTAACCAGAAACGAGTTGTCAGATCAGCTGCAAAAGCTGCAATGAGCGGCAGAGTCGGCGACCTGAGCCCCAAACAGGCTGAAACTCTCAGTAAGGTAAGGGGGGCTTGTGCACCGTGACTGGGAGAGGAATCACAAGCGAACCGGTCTGGAGTACGACAGGTTTTGTAGCTCATGGATATGTTAACAACAGATCCTCTTACACTTGGTTAGGGACCTCTTAGTGAAGATCCGCTGGTTACTTCCTGTGTGGTTGGGAAGATTACTGCTGTGCAAACATAAAGCTCGACTTTGCACTGCAGGCCTTGGTAAAGGATGGGCAGAGATTGCGAGCAGCTACTGGACACAGCCTGAGGCTGTAGGTGCAGGATTAAAAGGATTCTCTCTGGCACCGATCACATCAAGATCTCCAGCAGCGAGTTGCAGGGATAAAGGGTGGCTTTGTGTCCAAAAAAAACCTGGATATGTGCAAAAGACAAGGTTATTATAGGTCATTTCAGAAGCTGGGGATCCGATGTCTGCACACACTCCTCTCTTGATAACCTCTGAGATGGTGTTGCTACCTTAGTGCTCAGACAGGGACAAATAAATAGCGCGAGGTGCCACTGGAGCTGGTATCGCGCAACATTGCTGGCCCCACAGCTTTACATAATTAATGTTATTGTCACTGCTGTGATAGGGAGGAACCATCTCAGACCACATTGTATTATGTTCTTAGAGAATGTGCTTGTGTATTGGCATTGCTGCACAATATGTGGAGATATGTGATTAGCAACGAGGTATCAATTTGGTTATTTTATTTTAGTTTTTTTTTCGTTTGATTCTACTGTGCTACCCACTGTTTCTGTTTTTTAATGTTTGTGCTTGGAGTGCTTTGTGCTTTACAGTCTATTCACACCCTCTCTGTACTAACGCTTTGTCTTTCACCATTAACATACCGTTTGCCTTTGTTCCATGACCTTCTGGTCAGTTATTCTCTGGGACTCTCTGTTCTATCAACACCTTCTCCTTTGTTATCTCTTGCCCCCCGCCCGCTTTACTTGCTTAAAACCTTTTACATTTCTAATATCTGCCAGTTCTGATGAAGGGTCACTGACCTGAAACGTTAACTCTGCTTCTCTCTCCACAGATGCTGCCAGACCAGCTGAGTATTTCCAGCATTTCTTGTTTTTATTTCAGATTTCCAGCATCTGCAGTATTTTGCTTTTATCATAATTTGTATTAAGACTGCAGTAATTGGAAGTGAACATGTTGTTTGTAGAATGTAGTTGTTACAGCAGTTACCGAATCTTAGCTGCACCGTTGTGGGAGGCATCAAATTAAAAATCAGCCAATTTCTTACAGGGAAAGAGGGAAAATTAGTGGAAGAATCACCCTCTCCCCCCTCACCATATGGCTGCTTAGGCTGCACTGGCAAAAGCTTGGGAGAAAGCTACCAATAGGACAAATTACACGAGGCCAGTATTTGCTGGAAATGTGCGCCCTGGTAATGCTACTTCTACGATGCATGCCTTTACTATTGCCAGGAAATTATGGTATGAGTGACCCAGACCATTACTTATGCCAACATTTCCTGGGACCCTCTACGCCCCTCCCCCGTGAACCTTGGCAAAACACTGAGAATTGCACTTCCATAGCTCTTTCCCAAATATAAAATCGATAATGTCTAATTTAAAATAAAAACAGAAAATACTGGAAATACTCAGCATCTGTGGAGAGAGAAACAGAGTTAATGTTTCAGGTCTGAAATAAAAATGGAAAGTGCTGGAAATACTCAGCAGGTCTGGCAACATCCGTGGAGAGAGAAACAGAGTTAACGTTTCAGGTCTGTGACGTTTCCTCAGTACTAGAAAAAGGTAGAGATGTAACAGGTATGAAGTAAGTACAGAGACAAGGAAAAGGGGAATGGGGAATAGAACAAAAGGGAAGGCCTCTGATAGAGTGGAAGGCAGGAGAGATTAAATGACAACAGGGATGATGGTGCAAGGTGATAATGGGACAAGAAAATAAACAAAAGATGGGTCTAGGATACGTGTAAATGCAAATAGCAGAATCATCAGCAAGAGCTGAAGTTCAAAAACAGAAAAAAAGAGGGCAGAGGTTACAATCTGAAATTGTTGAACTCAATGTTGAGTCCAGAAGGCTGTAAAGTGCCTAATCATGCTTGCAGACTGAACAGAGGTGTTCTGCAAAATGGTCATCCAATCTGTGTTTGGACTCCTCAAATTAGTGGATACCACATTGTGAGCAGTGAATACAGTATACTAAATTGAAAGAAATACAAGAAAGTCGCTGTTTCGCCTGGAATGAGTGTTTCGGGCCTTGGACAGTGAAAAGGGAGGAGGTAAAAGGGCAGGTGTTGCATTTCCTGTGCTTCCTGAGGTTGTTGAGGGTGATTGAGGAGTGGACCAGAGTTTCGTGGAGGGAACAGTCCCTTTCGAATGCTTAAAGTGGGGAGGGGGGTGGAGGGAAAGATGTGTTTGCTGGTGGTGTCACGCTGGAGGTGGTGGAAATGGAAGAGCATAATCCATTGAATGTGGAGGCTGGTGGGATGGAATTTGAGGACAAGGTGAACACTATCTTGGTTCATGGGAGGGAGGGGAACAAGTAAGAGCAGAAGTGCAGGAAATGGTCAAGGGCCCTGTCAACCATGGTGGGTGGGAAAATCATTGGTCGAGGAAAAATGATATATTAGAAACTGAAGCAAAATACTGCGGATATTGGAAATCTGAAATAAAAACAGGAAATGGTGGAAATACTCTGCATCTGTGGAGAGAGGACCAGAGTTAACGTTTTAGGTTGATGACCTTTCATCAGAATGGACATATCGGAAGCACTGGCATGGATGCTGGCAATGTCAGAGCAGATGCAACGGAGACAGAGAAACTGGGAGAATGGAATAGAGTCCTTACAAGAAGCAGGGTGGGAGGAATTGTAGTCAAGGTAGCTGTGCGAGTCAGTGGACTTATAGCAGATATTATTAGTCCATTGTCAGAAAAAGAATCCCCTACAAGAGATTTAACACCTGCCATTTTACCTCCTCCCTTCAAGGTCAATTTATATGCTTCTCATGCTGTGGTCTCTACATTGGGGAGACCAAACGCAGATTGGATAACTCTTTTGTGGAACACCTCTGTTCAGCCTGCAAGCATGATTAGGCATTTTACAGCCTCTGGGCTCAACATTGAGTTCATCAATTTCAGATCGTAACCTTTGCCCTTCTTTTGTTTTTGGACGTCAGCTGTTGCTGATGATTTTGCTATTCCCATTTACACCTTTTCTAGACCCATCTTTTGTTTATTTTCTTGTCCCATTATCACCTTGCACCATCATCCCTTTTGTCATTTAATCTCTCCTGCCTTCCACTCTATCACAGACCTATCCTTTTGTCCTTTCCTCCCCTCCTCCCTTTCCCTACTTCTATGCTTGCTGAAAACCTGTTACATCTCTAACTTTTTCTAGTTCTTATGAAAGGTCATCAACCCGGAACATTAACTGCTTCTCTGTCCACTGATGATTCCAGCCCTGCTGAGTATTTCCAGCATTTTCTGTTTCTATTTCAGATTTCCAGTATCTGCAATATTTTGCTTCTGTGTCAGTGTCTAATTTGCTGGATTAACACTGCTTTACCCACTGCTATCACTTAGAACCAGAATATTACTGCTGACCTGGCAGTGCCCTGAAGGATTCATCAGCTGTTCAATTTGCAATTTCAAATTAAAAATAATTGCAGACACACAAATCCTAGAATCCGTAAAGTGTAACTGACCAGTTGGAATGCAAGGAAACATTATATGGGTATAATATCAAAGCTTTCCAAAAGGGGATAATGATTGAAGTGATTTGTTTCTTGGTAGGGCCAGGGTGACCTGATTGCTTCTTTGGCTAATTGCCGGACTACAGTGCTGACCTTGTCCTATCTCTAAACCCTGGGTCCTGCAGGCGAATTGAATATTTGAGCAGAATCACTGATGAGATCTTTATGACCATCGAATCACAAGAACAAAGGTCCCAAGTGTAAGGGAGATATGAGCCCATCCACAGATTTATATCACAGTGGCAGCATCAGTTAAACCCACTTTGCGTCATCAGGACTATGTGCAACTTTCTCAATTAGCTGATTGCCCAATATAAGTATTGTCCAAATTACAGTAGTAGCTTTACCAGTAGAATGGCTAGTGGGACACCTAGCAAATTAAGCATGATGCATTGGACTTGGGTCAGGACAGACCCAGTTATGTGCAAATACACAACTTATCTATAGAGAGAAAGCAAAATGCAAGGAAGTGCAAACGTGGGATTTGTGTTCAAAAGATTACTTAATGAGAACTCATTCAGGATCCTGGTTTCAGCACAGCAGTCTCTTTAAAGCACAGATCCACTCTGTGCAAGGATTTAATATATTAATCTCAATTCTTTGGTTTTAGGTCCTACATTTGTCAAACCATAACTTTGGACATTTTCCCACACTTGGACGTAAAACCACTATTAGGTTGTAGCCATTTCTTACTCTGCCCACTCCACTCCTGAACCTTGTTGCGTTGTATCCTCATTATTTTTCCAGCAAATTGTGGCGTTAAGTTTGCCACTGGAGCTAACAGTCTAACTTACAGTGTGCATCACCAATATTATCACTGCAATGAATCCCTGACCGTAAAGTTCTGTGTAATGGCTTGATGAAATGATGTACAGCAAGTGGCTACCCAAGAAAGATTTCAAAAATGTCTTAACCAAAAGAAAAAAGTAATTTTCTTGTCTATGAAGAATAGAAAAATTTGAACTTTGCACATTGCTAACTCCCACACTCTCAACAATCGTGATGTTCTGTTAAAGACTATTTTACAAAAAACATTTTGTTTATTTTATGTTATTTGTTTCGTGATATTTATGCCGATCAAGGAGAGAGATGACAGTGTTGGGATTGAACACTTTTACTCTTTGTGACAGCATTGAAAACTCGGAGATCAGGTTAGGCATGGGTTAGGTATTTTATAGAGTTCACCCTGCTCTATTCCATCATTCAGCCCAAGCCTCATACCAACGCACTCACTGTACCTGTGTGATATTTTCCTTTCCTAGCACTGTCAATCCTTATAGCCATTTGTGGTAATGTGTGCCAAATTACGTACACCAGTGTCATAGTGCTGCAAGCGCATTTATATTGGAAATGGGACTAAGATAGGCTAAATTCATTTTAGTTGAAACTATCAGAGAAAGCACATTTTGATCACCTCATAAGTATCTGGGCTGGATTAAAACCCAGATACTAGAGGTGAAAGTGGCAGTGTTCCAACTAATGAGACCAACATTTTTCATTTTCACTCTTAGAGTTTTTGTATTGTGATTAGTAACTATTAGCAGTTGAATTGACAATCAATATTTTAAACCCACTTAACTCAATGACCTATAAGGAAATGTTGCATGTGAATTGTGCAGTGGAACTAATTCTTTGTTGAACCAAAGGTAAACTGGGGCACTTTGGTAACACATCCTACAGACATAATGAATGTCCTGAATAGCTCAGTTTATCAAAGAGATTTAATCTAATTCATGATTAAATTTCCATTCAAAGTGACAGATTTGGGCCTATGAAAAGTTAATCTTAACATGGATTTACTCTTATCGGAGTTCATCTTCAATGACCTTTCACTGCATCAAACTAGTCTGTGTTTAGTGTGATTTGCTTAAGACTCCACAGTGTTATAGTCCAAACAATTATTTTAAATAATCAGAAACATTCATAATTGATTGATGTCGTTTTCAAACTGCTACAAGCATATTTGGATGTCATCCATTTGATAAATTCAGTATTTCTCACAAGATACATAAGCAGTGCACACAACAGAGCACTGATTTGCAACAAATACTTGTGCAGCCTGCCAAACAGGAGTGGGTGTGTTTATTACACAGAGCTCTTTATGACGTGCATATCAAGCATTTGATGATAGCTTCTGGGATCTATAGCCAAATACTTTAAAATAACAGACTAAAAGGAAGGGCCAAGTGCTGGCAAAACTTGTTCTGTGCTCTTATGATCTAGATGTGCCAGATTAAATACTGCTTAGCAGTGTGACTTTTAGATGCTGATGTACTTTGAACTGTGTACTTGACATCAGAGCAATTCCATTTTTTCTGTCTATCCCACAGTTCCGAGAGAACATCCAAGATATCCTCTCTAGCCTCCCTGCTCAAGATGACCACTTCCTCCTGCGATGGCTCAGAGGTACTTTTACGTACAGTTACATGGAAATCTTTAGTTGTGTTTACTTCTTACCAATTCCTTTTTTTCCATGCTTTACTCATAAAGTTAGCTTTCACCAGGATGCTTCGTTGTCAAGTAGGAGTTCCACAAGATCAGATTTTTAAAAATTCATTCCTGGGATGTGGGTGTCGCTGGACAGGCCAGCATTTATTGCCCATCCCTAATTGCCCTTGAGAAGGTGGTGGTGAGCTGCCTTCTTGAACCCCTGCAGTTCTTGGGGTGTAGGTACACCCACAGTGCTGTTAGGAAGGGAGTTCCAGGATTTTGACCCAGCAACAGTGAAGGAATGGTGATATAGTTCCAAGTCAGGATGGTGTGTGGCTTGCAGGTGGTGGTGTTCCCATGCATCTGCTGCCCTTGTCCTTCTAAGTGGTAGAGGTCGCAGATTTGGAAGGTGCTGTCTAAGGAGCCTTGGTGTGTTGCTGCAATGCATCTTGTAGATGATGCATACAGCTGCCACTGTGCTTCGGTGATGGAGGGAGTAAATTTTGTGGATGGGTTGCCAATCAAGCGGGCTGCTTTGTCATGGATGGTGTGGAGCTTCTTGAGTGTTGTTGGAGCTGCACCCATCTAGGCAAGTGGAGAGTATTCCATCAGACTCCTGACTTGTGCCTAGTAGATGGTGGACAGGCACTGGGGAGTCAGGAAGGGAGTTACTCGCCGCAGGATTCCTAGCCTCTGACCTGCTCTTGCAGGCACAGTATTTATGTGGCTACTCCAGTTCTGTTTCTGGTCAATGATAACCCCCAGGATGTTGATAGTGGGGGATTCAGCAATTGTAATGCTGTTGAATGTCAAGGGGAGATGGTTAGATTCTCTCTTGTTGGAGATGGTCAGATAAATAGGACCCAAGTTAAACTGTGAGGCTGTTGTCCTCTCCATGCTAGGAGTTGGGTAAACAAACAGAACTAAATAACGCTCAGAATTAACATGAATCTGTATCCATATATCGAAAGAATAGACTGAAAGGAAGGCCAAGTGCTGGAAAAGCAGTAACAGTGCTCAATTTACATTCCCAAGTTTTAGGCATGCCAAAACACTTATTTGTTATGTTGATGCTAAGAAATCTAAATGAGTCATCCTCTTTCTAGTCCATAATTTTACTTCATTTTAACCAAACTTACTCAAATGCTTGTCCATCGCTAACACGTCAGCAATTTTGGAGGTTTGACCTTCAACTTCATGTACTGTATTTCTTTGACAATCAGTCCACTTTTACTGTGAGGTTTTCATTAGCATTGTGGACTGTAGAGAAAATTCTTTTGGAATTGTTTAAATCCTTGTAGTTGGAGGCCACTGAATCATTTGTTTAGTTAGTTGTTCACAATACAATGATAGTAGATCTGCTTATTCGGCATTTCTGTTACCATGCAGCGATTTTGCAAATTTTGCATCAACATTTGCACGTAATGCAGATTTTTCCTCAACTACTGTGGTTTTAGGAATTAGTTAAATAAGGAAAATCTTCTTGATGGTTATTGAGCATTGCAAAAGCTAAGTGTGAGCATGTGGGTCCAAACAAGGTTTCTGGAACAAGCCTGTATTTGGAAGAATACTCAAACTGCCATCGCACCTTTATCAAAGAGCCTAATGAAGTTTCGGAGTTTCGATATGAGCTCTTTGAGTGTAGTCATGTGGCATAAATCTTTCGAGGAGTTTCAACTTATCTCACATCGTAGTCCCCAGGTAACTGCAAAAACACTGTTGCACATATTAAAATAGCAACTCCTACAGGTGCATCGATAATGCTACGTAAAACCTTGGTTTTCTCTGGCAAATATAACGCCTTTTATTAACAAGTAAAGCACTTTGGGGCATCCTGAGGTTGTGAAAGGTACTAAATAAACGCAAATCTTTCTTTCTTTTAAACAGTCATGTAATTGCTGATGTCTTGGGTTTTGATAACATTACAGTAAAATGGTTAATCTGTAGAACTATTGCTTAACATAGTGGCAATTCAAGGCAACGTACAATTCTATAAAAAATGCAACAGTTAAGGCTTCCCTGATGGCTGACTGGATTTTTATGGTGAATTGATCAAAAAAACTTCCATTTGTATGGTGCCTTTCATGTCCACAGGACAAATCAAAGCATTTCACAGCCATTGAAGTACTTCTGAAAGGGAGTTACTATTGTAACGTGGGGAAATGCACTCAGCAAGGTACTACAAACATCAATCAGGTAAATGACCAGACAATCTGTTATAGTGATATTGGTAGAGGGTAAATTGTTGGGAGGGCACCATGTGAGAACTCCCTTGCTTTTTTTAAAATAGTGTTATGGGACCTTTTACATCTACCTCTCAGCATGGTTTAACATCTCATCCAAAAGATGGCACCTCCAACAATGCAGCAGACCCTCAGTACTGCAACGATGTCTCAGCCGAGGTTTCGTGCTCAAGTCTCTGAGTGTGACTTAAATCAAAAACCTTCTGGCTCAAGGGACAAGAGTGTGAGCTAAGGCTCATATCTGAATAGCTGAATCATACAGAGTGGGAAGGATCTGTGCTGAGTTAGCTTATCTCATCCAAGTGGTGATATGACCACTGGAATTGACCTCTGCCTCTGGGGGTTCAGGAGAAGACAAATTGTGCAGAGTTCCTGCTCCTGACTGTTATCTAGGGACACCTGCTGGAAGTGTGGATGCCTAAGCAGTCAAATAGCCTGCCTACAGTCCTTGACTAGAATTGTACTTCAGCAAGGAGTCAATGTCTTCTGGAGAGAAGGAGAGGGAGAAAAATTTGAGATGAAAAAAGTGTTAGTTCCCAGTTTTCCTTGTACCAAGCAGTATCTGGTTATAGAATATATTCTTTAACTCATACCAACGAACCAAAGTAGCAGAAGGCAATACCTTTCATAATATAGGCTATCATCATTCAAACTGATTGGTCCTTCACTCTTTTATAGGGGTAAATTGGTCTGGAATGATCTGGTACAGCTTGTCAAGCCTAAAATTAATTTAGTAGTGGTTCAGCCTCAGCTCAGTGTTATCATTCTTGACTCTGAGTCAGAAAGCTATGGGTTTAAGCCTTGCTGTAGAGACTAGAGCATGTAATCTAGGTTGGCACTTCAGTGCAGTACTGAGGGAGTGCTGTACTGTTGGAGACACTGTCTCTTTGATCAGGCATTATACCAAGGCTCCATCTGCCCTCTCAGGTACATGTAAAAGATCCCACAGCAGTATTCAAGGAACAGCAGGAGAGTTCCCTCGTTATTTATTTAATTGTTGTTTGTGGGAGCTTGCTTTGCATAAATTGTCTGCCGTGTTTCTTACTTTACAATTGCGATGAAACGTCAAAAAGAATTTTATTGGTTGTAAATCGCTTTGGGATGTCTTGAGGTCATAAAAGGACACTGTATAAATGCAAGTCCTTTGCTTCATTGAATTCAACAACAACAAAAACAACAACTTGCATTTCTATAGGGCTCCTTATGTGTAGGAAAATGTCTCAGTGCACTTTATATTAAAAAGGAAAAGAATATGGATGACTATGAGCATAGGAAAATGGGAGAAAAATGGAGAGGCTTGGTTATGGAATCAAGGCATGGGGGAATGGGATGGGTTTTGAGAAAGTAGCGAGGGAGATGGCAAGGTGCAGCAGACTGTAGAGAATTCCAGAGGAAAGGAGCATAGTGGTGAGTGCGTGAATTTGGCCTTCATTTCATTGGCTATTCTCATGATACTTGATGAAACCGAGTACATGATTTGAGCATTTCTTGTCTGTGCCATACTCTGTCTATAGCCTGATAGCTGCTGACAGAGACCTAATTAATGCTTGTCATCACTGCTGATTTCATTCAAATTGAGATTAAGCTGGTAAACATTAATTAAAAGAATAAGACTTAAGGCAGAGACAAAGAGCAAAGCAAATTGGAACACAACACACAATCATCGTAAAATCCTTGTCAGAAAACAACTGTGAAGTAGCAGAGGATAAAGCCAAGAAAGTGTGAAGCAAAAAAAGTGCTCCATGCTGATTTACAAGTTATATGAGGACTTCCAATACAAGTTCAAAGTTTGACTTGCCAATATATATATATAGGGTCAACGGCTTGTAATTTCATTTCTGATTGTAACCTCAAGAATTATAAAATTATAAAATCAGCATTTTAGATATATAAAATATATTAATGTGGCATTTTAACTGCCGGGTTCTGGGCGCTGCCACCCACAGGCAGGCAGAGGCCTCATAAATAGTTAAAAATCTGGGTCTGATGGCGCCATTCAGTGCTCAACTTCTGATCGCCTCAGTGCCGGGCTCACCAATGAAATCTGGCAGCAGACGAGGATTGTGACCAACAGAGAGGTCTAGGTATGTTACGTTAGTACCAGGTATCGTTCCTTCGGGTCCTCAGTGGCAGCCTTCTCTTGTGCTAAATCCACCTCCTGCCCACCGGCCTCCTCGACGTTTCTGAGGGGAACCCAGGAGTTAAAATGGCTCTGGCCTCATGCCAGCACTGTCATTCACGCTTCCCATCTGCCCTGGTCCCTGCACTTGCGCCGAGTTAAAATCAGGGCTTAAAAGTCTTGTGTATGGTATGTACTTTCTTTCAGTGTCAACCCACTTTGTGTCATTTGCTTCTCCCAAAGAGATTGTGTGACTTGGGGTTGGGGGGAAGCCATTGGTATATGTGGCTGCATCATGTCTGAATGGGGTAGACTTGATGAGCAAGATGATCTTTCCTCATTGGTTTGTTTGTTCATAGGTACATCACACTTTGTTTTTGCAAAGCAATCCTGAAATGTTTTATAGTCTGCCTTATACTTCTAGCCTTGAGCCTGAAACTGCCAAAGACATTTTGTTTCATGATCTCTGACCAAACAACAATTACGTTCTAAAATGCTTCAGCCATTGTTTGAAAGAAGAGCATGTACTTTTTAACAGTAATTGGAATTTATGACCTTATAGGGGCACAGTGACACCTTAGTTGAACAATATACTGTGCATTATGTAATAAAATGTTCCTGCCATTACCATATGTGCACAATCAGACTTATTGCGAGCTACACCCTGAGATACTGCCTGTGCGGAGTTTGCAAGTTCTCCCTGTGACTGCGTGGGTTTTCGCCGGGTGCCCCAGTTTCCTCCCGCAGCCAAAGACTTGCAGGTTGATAGGTAAATTGGCCATTTTAAATTGCCCCTAGTGTACGTAGGTGGTAGGAAATATGGGATTACTGTATGGTTAGTATAAATGGGTGGTTGTTGGTCGGCACAGACTCAGTGGGCCGAAGGGCCTGTTTCAGTGCTGTATCTCTAAATAAAAAAAAAATATCTGACAGCAATACAGTAAATGTGTTATGTTCAGTCTGTGCAGGCATCACATTCCAGATCTCATACTATGTTATGGATACAAATAATGTTTTAAATTTATGACTTGCAGCCTGAAACTTGTAAGTATTTTCTATTTGGTAAAGTTTCCTGACCAAGGAACAATTAATCTTTGATCTAAGCCTTTTGTTTACTGAATTACAATGAGATTTGTGGCCTTAAAAAGATTCAGATCCACCTATGCAGAATAAATCATTGTGCATTACATAGTATAGTACTCCTGTAGTAATCCCTGCATTCCTGCTTCGGAGATGTGGACAACTTACAGCAAACACCTCAAAGCACCGGAAAAGTACCACCATAGATGCCTCCGGAATATCCTCCAAATCTGGTGGCAAGAAAGGTGGTCCAGCAGCAGTGTCCTCTTCCAAGCCAACCTGCCCAGCATCAGGGTGCTAATCACCCAGAACCAGCTCTGCTGGGTGGCACATGTTGTTCAAATGCCTGACACCGGACTCCCGAAGCTGCTGTTCTACTCAGAATTTGGTCACGCCAGGAGGCTCTCAAGAGGACAGCAGAAATGCTTTAGATGTCCTCAAAGCATCCCTGAAGAGATCAAAGATCCCCGTCGACTCGTGGGAGTCCTAGATGGAGAAGGCTCATTTGGGAAGGCATTGTACACCTCAAGGGACTTCATCAGGAAAATGCAGAGAAGAAGTCAAACTGTCAGAGGGAGCGCACAAACCTCCATACTACTCATCTATCTGACCCTTCAAAGACCACCTGCTCCTCATGTGGCAGAGTCTGAAAACAAGCATTGGACTTATCAGCCAACTCAGAGCCCATTGAACCGGAGTGGAAGCAAGTCATCCTTGATCCCAAGGGACTGCCTAAGAAGTGAAGAACTCTTGTAGGATGGGGAGGAGAGAAACAAAACCTCTTGAGGATGATGCGGCATTGGCCTCTTGCCACCTTCCCTTGGAGGATGTGAGTGAGAGTTCATGGAGAAGTAATGACAGTAGAGCACGAGAGGATACATGGGTTAAATGGTTAGTTTAAAGAGAAAGAGGTAGGGTTAGTGATGAGAGTATAAAGGCTATTGAGAATGTACTGAGTATTGAGTATGAAAATGAAGGGGTAAGGGAAGCAATGGAAGCAAGGGGGTTGGGGAAATCACAGTGATTGGGCGAGGGGAAGGGATGGGTGGGAAGCAACTGAATCCTACATTTTACCAACAACCTCCACCTCAAATGCATCCTCCAGCTGTTGGTGACTCCTTTCTCCACTGTAGTCTACAACTCACCATGTGCAACCCCCATGGGAGATTGACTAGACTTTCTTCAAAAAAAGAGACAGAAATTTACAAGTAGCTACAATGAGATCTGCTAGCGATGACAGTGAATTCACCCACCAAGGGCCACATTAAAAACATTTAATGTCGTATTATGTTATTATGTATGTCAGCCATGGCTCAGTTGGTAGTGTTCTTGTCTCTTGTCATGGGTTCAAGTCCCACTGCAGGACTTGAGCACAACAATCTAGGCTGACACGCCAGTGCAATACTAAGGGAGTGCTGCCTTTCAGATAAGATGTTAAACTGAGGCCCTGTTTGCCCTCTCATTGGTGGAAGTCAAAGATCCCATGGCACTATTTTTAAGAAGAGCAGGGGAGTTATCCTCAGCGTGCTCACCAATATATATCCTTCAATCAACATCACAAAAACAAGTTATCTGGTCATTGTCACATTGCTGTTTATGGGAGCTTGCTGTGCACGAATTGGCTGCCACATTTCCTTCATTACAACAGTGACTACTCTTCCAAAGTACTTCATTGACTGTAAGGTGCTTTGGACATCTGGTGATCATGAAAGGTGCATTATAAGTGCAAGGTTTTCTTTTCCCTTGCTCCCCAAGTTAAAAGTTCTTAAAGACATGTGTATACGTGTTTCTGGGCTACCCATCATGTTGAAAGGAGATTTCCTGGCCCTTTGAGAATTAGAATTTTATTATTGGTGCCTTTGGTGCTAACGGACCATTTTTAGGGGATTAGAAATTTGGAGTGGAGACATATATCAGACTCTTTCCTAAAATTGACCACTTCACAAGGAGTTGGCATTATTAAATGGTTGGAGAATGGCAGGGGTGTAGAGTCAATGAGGTAGCATCATCTGCTGGATAGGGCAAGCACTGATGAGCCTGATAGGCATTTCTATCTCTTACTAAGCGAAACAAAATCTACAAATGAGAAAGGTAATTGATAGTGAACTCTCAATATTGAATTGCTTCCTCTGTTGCATCTTGTGCTGTATCAGAAGTATATATTAACTTTTGGTTGAGAGTTACAATCCCAAAAAGTTATTTGTTTGGGTTCTATTCTTATGGATCTATCAAATGAAAACGCCATGTGTTTATTTTTGCTAATAGCATTTGCAGCCTACGTACATAAATTTAAAAAGAAAATACTAACAGAAGTCCAATCACTAATTCACAAAGAGTTTTTGCTTAGCTTTTGATACAGAACACTATGTTTATTTTTTTCTAAACTAGATGGTTAACATTTGTTTCCACAAATTAATTGTCCAAACTTTGGATACTGTGGGTCTCATCATCCTCGTGCCATGTTCTTTCTCTACCTCAGTGCTAACAGAATGAGACTTGCACATAGAAAATACATTATAAAAACATTATTTTGATTTATCTCTCTCTTTCAGATGACCCTTCTAGAGTTTTACCCACTCTTTTGGCTTGCAGTGTGAATGCACTTAGCTTGTCAAGTTCACAAATCCAGGATTTAGAGCAGGGGGGAGAAGGAGGGGGACATAATGCAAAAAAAAAGGTGGATGTATCCTGTTGGCTGTGCCTATGTTTAGTACCCATCTCTTATGCTGAATAAAAGGATCACATATTGGAATGGCAGCTAGTTTACCCTAGGAAGGAACAGCAATCTGTGCGCCAAAGTGGACCTCATAGTTCGTAGTTAATGAGTTACCTTTGAAGTTTCATTTGGTCTTCTTTGTTTTACTTTTATTTTTTGACATTATTTTCATTGTTACTAGTCTTATGGTTAGAATCCTTTGAATCATCCAAATTGGGGCTTCCCAATCTGGTTTCATCAGGCTAATGTGTCCTCTTCTGAACTTCTAAACATGTGTAATCTTAATTTTCAGTAATGGAAGATTGTGCTTTTAGCCAGCTATGTTAGTGAGTTCCAGGTCATCAATTAGTCCTGTTAAAGTTGTCACTCTGATTGAGTAGATTTTTAGGACACACCTGAGATTCCAGCCAAAAATAAATTTTCCCATTTTTATTTGACTCAGGAGATTGTAATTCCTTCATTCTATCAAACCCCTCATAAATCAGATAGAATGCCACTTGCACTGTGGATGGCCATAGATTGAAGGGTCCTGAATTTCCACCTGGGTTTGTTTTGATCTCCTGCTATAACTTCAGTGGGATATTAGCAGGAAACCTGGACAAATGACATAAACATAGTTCTTCTTGGGGTTCATCCTATCTCTTGCCAAAGATACGATGGGAAATCAGGACAACTGCCACAGAAATTTAGAGCACAGACTGTACCAAATTATTTCACTAGGCACTATATGCCATATAAAGTCCTAGAATCTGAGAATGTTTGGTTTCTAAAGAGATTTGGAAAATGGATAGTGGAATGATTTCTCCATTGTACCACCTGTCTGGCAGGAAACTCCATGGTCCAGTATAATGCAATCTGACCCATTCCATAGATGGTTCTTGGACACCCTTGGAACAGATAGTGTATGTAAAGATGCTAGATGGAATAACCCACCATACCCCCCCCCCCCCCCCCCCACCGCACCCAATACTTTTAAAACATTATTGCTTGGACTAAGCAACCATGGAATATAATGCCTTTAGTAAATCTGCCCTTACTCCTGGAGTATGTTCCTCCTCCAAGTCCTATGTACGAACGGGTTTCCTGTGGTGTGTGAGATACTGAATGTGATGGAAACCCCACCTGCCAAGAATGAGGCATATTAATTTCGTCATATGGAACATTAATTTTTAAACTCTTACTGGACTGAAATATGGCTGTACCTTCATTTTAAAACGACGGTGGCTGGAAATATTTGCATTCTAAGAGACAGTTGCCTGGAGAAGACAATGGAACTGCTCCCTGATTCAATTAACCCAAATGGATTTTGATCACCAGACAATGAATGTGTAAAAAGCCAGCATTCCATTCCCCCCCACTGAGGGTGTCTGCTAAGATGGACAATCCACAAACTGCAGGAGCAGTTGTACCAAATAAGGGCTTGTCACATGACTAACCTGCTAGCCAAATTGGAGTTTTGAATTGTGCCCACAGAACAGTTTGAATCAGACTGCAATTGAACTTGAAGGAAGACAGCATCTCCCTGTCTCGCTTTCTCTCTCTCTCTCTCTCTCTCACACTCAAAGACAGGGACCAACAGAAGAAACTAAGCCAAGACAGAAAATCATTGAAACAAGTTTGAAAGAGTGCACTGGGCCACAACAAGACTGCAAGATTTAACTGCAATCAAAGATTTTACATCGAACTCAAAAGACAGTAAATGAACTCCAGCTACTGCTTCAAATCTTTCCCCTTGATCTTTCCCCTTTTCTGTCTCTATCTGCGTGTGTGTTCATCGCGTATGCATGCTAGCGGGGTTGCGTCGCGTAGTTTTAACCGAATTAGAGTGAGAAGGTTAATAAACTTACACCTTTCTTGTTTAAATCTAAGAAAACCAGTCTGGCTGATTTCTTTGACATTACAATTGGAGATAAGTGAACAAGAATTCACTGAGGGGAAGCTAAAAACATGGTCTTTTAAAAAATTAAACCCTGTTACGGTCAAACCAGGAAAAGGCTGAGAGGGAACTCCTGGACCCCTTTCTCACCTGGTCGTAACACTGTATTAAAAAAGAAAGATTCCTTACCTTGTAGTGCCTTCCTCATTCTTAAACTAGGAGCCTCCCGACTGCATGCTTTCATCTCGAAATGCACTCAGCTCTTACAGTGGAATCACATAGACCTTTTTGTTTTGTTAGACTCTTTTGTACTGTTTGTAAAAACGAATTGTTATTCTTGCATGCTGCTGGACTCTTTTATATGGTGTTGATGGGGGAGGGGGTGGTGGTGGGGAGTGGTGGCGGTTACCACGTGTTTCAGTGCTGCTTGACATAATTTGCTGTCACCCAGTTTTGTTAGCATGCCAACATTACGGGCCTTGACTACAACTTTGCTTCCCAGAACATTACGCAGCTTTGCTCAATTCCAGCACTTTGTGGAGGCTGCTTCCGGTTTCAGAATAAACCCCCTTAGAGTCAGTGGTGTTTCTGTCTCCTTCCATAAGAGATATCCCAGTATCAAAGTCATATAAGAAAGCAGACAGGGTCCAGCGGATGGATTTTCTCTGTTGCTTGTCTGCCAGAGCTACAATAGTCCTTTGCTGAGAAGATTAAGGCTTTGTAAAACAATGTCATTTTCTAAATACTGTAATTCCAATTTATTCACCTTTTTGCCATCTTCACCACCTGGTCAGTGATTATTGGTTCTTGGAGTGCTGAAATTACTGTCCCATCTATGAGCCATCCGTCTAACTCAGTCAGTATCTGCTTGCAGCATTTCAATTACTCCATTTCTTACAGATGATATAAAAAAAGAAAAACTTGCATTTATATAGCATCTTTCACAACCACTGGCAAAGTGCTTTCCAGCAAATGAAGTACGTTTTGAAATGTAGTCACTGTTGTAATGTAGCAGACACAGGAACCAATTTGTGTGTAGCAAGCACCCAAAAACAGGAATGTGATAATGACCAGATAATCTTTTTTTGTAATGTTGATTGAGGAATAAATATTTACCAGGACACCAAGTAGAACTCCACAGCTCTTCTTTAAAATATTCCCATGGGATCTTTTACATCTACCTGAGAGGGCAAATAGGGCCTCAGTTTAACATCTCATTCAAATGATGGTGGGCTGAATTTTACGAGACCTCTGGCATCGGGGATCGAGGTGGGGGGCGTGGGGGCCTGTAAAATTCTTCCAGGAGAGGCCCGCCACGACACCCAACGCCGAGAAAGCCCTGCCACATTTTACCAGTGGTGGTGAGGCGTCGGGGCGGGGGCCCCTGCCGCCAAGAGGCAGGGCCTTCATTTGCCTACTAAAATTTAAGCCAAAAAATGTTAATGAACTTATCTGGACCGGGGGGCTGTCCCACACCGATATTCAGCCAAGTGGCCAGAAGTCCCACGCCTTCCAATCCCCCTTTGGGAATTCAAGGCAAGATACTGGTGGGAGGAGGGAGGAGTGAAATTATCAGGGTGGGGATGAGGGAGCAGGATAAACACTTTTTATAGGCTGTGGGGATGGTGGGAAGGGGTTGAAGGGCAATTGTGACGTGGTTGGGTGGAAACTTCGGGCTGGGGATAAAGTAACTCTTTGAGATATGGGCCAATAAAAAAACATTGGGGTGGGTTGGGAAAGAGCCTCCATCTTTTAATTATTTTTATGAAGAGAATGCACATACATTTAACTTTACGAATTCATTTCTTACCTAAGGACTTGAAGCCCTTTTAAAATGATGCTGGCGCTGGATGCTGTTGCTGGGGATGGAATGGCTATCCCCTCTATGTCATCTGGGACAACTGCTCCACCCTCTCCATTTAAATGAGCCCCCGCACGAAATCTCGCAGGGGCTCAGCGACGGTGCATCTGAAGGCTGCCGCGATGTGCGGCATGCTAATAAAGTTCAGCCTGGTATCTCTTGACAGTGAGCATTAATTTGTGTGCTCAAGTCCTGGAGTGGGACTTGAACCTACAATCTTAGAAGCAACAGGGCTGTCAACTGAGCCACAGCTGACACCTACTAATTACTTTGGTGAGCATGGTGGCAACAGAGGGGTGGGGGGGAAACACTTTTGGATGTTATCTGCCAAGTTATGAAGGTGGAGAACAGATTGGAACAAAGTGACTGGCACTTTTCATTATGGTGAAGGATAGATTTCATAATGATGGAAGTCTGTTTAAAAGGCATTACATTTCCTTTTGTTTCTTGTTGATCTGACAGGGGATAGAATGTTGTTTAACAGGTTTTCAATTAGTATCCTGAGTATGCTAAATAGTTTGTGACTATGGGCTGGATTTTACCCTTGGCGGACGGGAGCCGTCAGTGGCGAACCTGCCTCTGTCTGGCCTGGGGATTCAGACCGCATTTTGCGCTTCCCAGGCCCTTAATTGGTCTGAACGGGACTTCCATCTTATTGAGGCAGGAACTCCTGCCTAATAGAGCTGCCAGCCAATCAGTGGGCCGTCAGCTGAGTCCCAGCAGCGCCACTGGGAGCAGTGGTCACTGCTGAGACTGCAACCCGGCTGAAGACAGCCCATGTCAGGGGCCCCGGAGAACAGTAAGATTTTGGGGCCTCGCCGGGGGCAATCATTCAGGCCCCGGCAAGGCAAGGGTGGTCGATTGGGGGGACAGGGGGTGCGTGTTGGGGGTGGTTGGGGCATTGGGGGCGGCTGTCTGTCGGGCACAGGATACCTGATCATGAGTGGCTTCCCTACCCACCACCAGCCCCGCCACCCCCCCCCCTCCGGCCCCCGGCCAGGCCGTCAGAAAGCTGCCTGATTTTGTCAGGGGGCTTCTCTTGGGCCTGAGCCGCCCAACTAGCCATGGGTAAAATCCCCGTGGCGGCGGGTGGAGGTCCTTAAGTGGCCGTTAACTGGATTGACCTGGGGCGGGTGGGACGTTATACATCACTGCCGCTCTGTGTAATGTGGTGGCGGAGGCGGGAGCGGGTTGGGAAGGACCCCTCAAGCCTCCCGGTCCATTTTACGCCCCCCATGCCACCTTCCCGCTCTTTGTGGGGGGGGCGGGGCGGTGTAAAATTCAGCCCTAAAATTATGGTATTCTGTGAAATTGAAATCAGCTTTTTTTATAAGGGCTACTGAGCTTCAAGATTTCTTAGAATTGCGTATAAATCCAGAACTGTTCAGTGAACAATGTATTTCTGTCTCATTCATAACTATGACAACCCAGTCAATGTAGCCTGAGAAGAAGGAAGGTCAAACTGCTCAATAAATGACTCAATTTTCGTCTTCATCACCTGGGTGGTATTCTGGCGGAGCGGAGCAGATTGGCCGCCTGTTGTAGAATTTGGTGATTTATGTTCTATTGATATCTAGAACGGATGGGTGATCTGCTCTGCCAGAATACCGCCTAGGCAGTGAAGATGAAAATCTACGCCATGCAGTAGATTAACTAACACGGTCTGAAAGTTCGGCCTATATGTTTTACAGAAAGGAAATTAGTTTATGTGTTCACTTTAACTCTGAACACAAAAACAGTCAAGGCCAGTAAAAAGCTATTTGGTCAGCTGAAGCTTGTCATAATAGCTCCCGAGCTCCTCGCCCCAGCATCCAGCTGCATTTTGAACACTTCCAATGTCTATAGTCTAGAAATCATTGTGTACACTACAACTTACTAAAGCTTTGCAATACGCTTGTCAGACAACAATTGGGTTACTTATTTACTCGAGGAGATATATATATATTTTGGAATCATCCACTAGGCAAGGTAGTAGAGACAAAAGCCTAAGGTTACACTTGTAACGCTTCTCTAACGCAAATGCATCCTTTTGAACAGCCTGGGACAAATAAAAAGGCAAATAAATATTTTTCATGTGAAACATAGCAATTGAGAACCAAGCCCATGAATATGCAGTGCTGATACAGAGAAGGAAATTAAGATGCAAGATACACTGGGTCATTTTTGCTTACCTTCCAGAATATAAACTAAAAATCAGGAAACAGAAACATTTTGATCAATTGAACAAACATTTAACGTGCAGGAAATTACAATTCAGTTGAACATATTGTGCTTCCACTCCCACTGATGGTTCTAAAGCCTGTAAAATAGGATCTGTGAATAAGAAACAAACTCTGAACTTTTATCTTAAGTATTTTATGATGCAACTCATGTTTACACTACTCTTGACACACATGGAGTTCAGGTGAAGGAAAAGCATGCTATAATTCTGAAGATGGGAGAAGGGAAATAGGAGTGCATATAAGCAAAGGTCAGGAATAAATGACTGTACTTTCTATTCTTTGTTTTATCTGCTGCTCCAAAGTTAATTTTTCAGCTCAATGAACCTTCATCTTATGTGTATCCCTGATTGCAAAATATGTTCTAAGATGAGAATTAAAAAAGTGACGGAAAACTTTCCTTCTTTGCAGCCAGGAGTTTCAATCTTCAGAAAGCGGAGTTTATGATTAGCAAGGTAGGAAAAACTGCTATTAAAAATTGCACTGCATATAGTACCCATTATATCTTCAATAGAGACTATGAGCCAAGCCCTCCCTCTTTGAAAAAAAGTGTTTCCCCCACTTCATTCCCTAAATGAGACAGAGGGGAGTGGCAGGTGTTGTTCCTAAACCTCTGTCTATCTTTCTTGGGAGAGTGTCTTGGTTGCTTCAATTTTCCCTTCCTCTCTTTGATTGAAACTTTTATTAATGACATGTCCAAAATTATTAACTTGCTATTTAAGGAATTTCAGCTGCACGCTCTTATCCTTTCAGTACCTGACACTGTACTTGAAGCAACAACACTGGCTAGGTTCATGTTCTGTGTAACTAAATTATAAAATAATTATATTCTTCCCATTGGGGTTCTGCCTAACACCTTTTCGGGACTGTTTCATCGCTCTACTCAAATGCTCAGTTGATTATTTATATAATTCACTGAATGTTGTGATATACTTGGTGTTCATGCAGACACTATCTTGGTTCAGGGTTTTTCAGCATTTTGTTTAATAATAGCTGATGTTCTGCACAACAGCCTTTGTCTATCTAATAAACTACTGAATATTTCGTCTTGAGTTTGTTATTAAATGATGTTGCCAGAATGCTTGTAAAATGCTATAGCATGTTCAACCTCAATTATTTAATTTGATGTCAATAAAATGATTAAGTTCAGTGAGTTGGCAGGATGCCACATTGAGTGGGGAGGTAACTTTTCCTGTTTATTTTTAGCATGTAGAGTTCAGGAAACAGATGAAAGTTGACACGCTCACCAGCGACTGGCAACCCCCTGAGGTAAGACTGTACCTATGTGCATTTGGGAAATCGAGCTTTGTGATCTGACTCAAATCTGATTAAACAGATACAGGAACCCTGAACTTGGTACTGAAGATTATAGTTAGTAATGCATATTATGTAATTTCTATTACCTGCCTCTGTTTAGATGCTGTAGATGTTTCCAAGACAAATATCTAAACTGATGCTAGCTACCTTTTATAGGACAGTATATACTTATACTGTAATGAGATAAAATATAACTAAAACGGTGAGAAGCCCAGTCATTTGAACTGTTGCGGATTAATGCAGTCCCAGTTTTCTCTTTTTGTTAACTGTAAACTCAAGCAGTCAGCGTGCAATATATGGCTGCTTACACAACTTACATGACTTTATAAACATGAATGTGTCATCACAAGGTAAGTTTCTACCTTGTTGAGAATACTTCAGCTCACTCGACCCCCTCCTTCTTCCAGAATACTGTCCCTACAGATGTAACACTGTTGCAGAAAAATGGGTCTCCTTCTTAATGGGCCATTTCGTCTGGAAAGGAACAGACTGTTCTAGGAACAAGGGGGCTCAACTTAGAAGGAAGCAGGTGCTATGGTAGGGGAAGAAAACAACAGCTCGCTTAGAAAAGAGGGGGCAAATATAATAATGAAATGGCATTGTAAACTGAGCTGTTAAATGCCTGCCTTTCTGTCTGAGCTAAGCCAGCAAGGGTGAGATTTATATTTGTGGAGAAATCTGATGCTAATTAAACAATTATAGAATCATAAATTAGTAACAGCACAGGAGTTCATTCGGCCCATTGAGTCTGCCAGAGCAACCCAGTTACGTCTACTCCCCACTCCTTCCCCATATCCCTGCAATTCTTTTGCCTTCAAGTATTCCCTTCTGAAGGCTACTATTGAATCTGCTTCCACCTGATCAGGCAGTGCATTCCAAATCCTAACCATTCATTCGGCAAAAAGGATTCTCTCACGTCGCCTCTGATTCTTTTGCCAATCACCTTAAATCTGTGCCCTCTGGTTATCGACCCCTCAGCCATTGGAAACAGTTTCTCTTTATTTACTCTATCTAAACCCTTCATGATTTTAAACACTGCCATCAAATCTCCTCTTAACCTTCTCTGCTCTAAGGAGCAACTCCAGTCTCTCCACGTAACTGACACCAATCTAGTAAATCTCTTCTCTACCCTCTCCAAAGCCTTCATTCACATCCTTCCTAAAATGTGGTTCCCAGAATTAGACACATTACACCACATGGGGTCGAACTAATGTTTTATATAGATGTAGCATAACGTACTGGCTTTTGTACTCTATGCCTCTATTTATAAAAATCCAGGATAAATTGGTTGACAAACTGGGAGCGCAGTAGAATCTGGTGAAGCAGCTAAAGAATTAGCGAAAGACCTGGACAGTAGTTTCAGGTGGTCAGAATTATGGCAAAGAAAGTTCGAAACAGATAAGTATATTATCTTATATATTGGGGGGAGAAAATGGGGTCATACTTAATGAGAATAAATAGGGAGGGAAGTTGAAAGAAATCTGGGTGTCATTAATAGATTCAACACTATGTCCAGTCATTGCAGAGCAACAATTAACGAAACAAACAATGATTAGTTATATTGACAGGTCAGTAGAGTAAAAGTCTGAGGCATTCATACTGAATCTGTATTGTGTCTGGTCAGGCTATACCTTGAGTACTTCAATCAGCTCAAGCTACCGAGGCACAAGAGAAACACTTAAGCCCTGGAATGGGGCTCTGAGGAACCTATAGGCTGATCCTTAGTATCAGGGAACTGAGTTCTGAGGAAAGATTAGAACGTATGAACTTATTAGACTTAAATGAAGTTAAGTAAGAAGAGACCTTATGGGGACAGGCAAGTGGATATAGAAGTTTAATAATAAGCAATATTGCAAGCTAAGCTGTGACCTGAGGACAAGGGGACTTCGATAGCAACTGGTAAAAGGCAAGTTCAGAACTGATGCCAAGAAGCCCTTCTTCATACAATGGTCATTCAGGATAATGGAAGTTAAAAACTCTGGAGTCATTCAAGAGGCAATTTGATGGGGAGCAGGCTCTTAGGTTACTAAAGAAGGATTAGCTAGATGGGCTGAATGGGCCTCCTAATTTGTACATATTGTGATGCCAGTGCAGTTTATTTAGTTTTAACACAGTTCTTTGGCAAATTATTGGGGAGATGGTGACATAGTGGTAATGTCACTGGACTAGTAATCCACAGGCCCAGGCTAATGCCTTCAGACACAGGTTCAAATCCCACCACAGCAGCTGATGGAATTTAAATTAAATTAATTAATAAAAAAAATCTGGAAGCTAATCTTTGTAATGGTGCCATGAAACCATTGTCGATTGTTGCAAAAACCCATCTGGTTCACTAATGTCCTTCAGGGAAGGAAATCTGCTGTCCTTACCTGGTCTGGCCTACATGTGACTCCAGACCCACGGCAATGTGGTTGACTCTTAACTGCCCTCTGAAATGGCCTAGCAAGCCACTCAGTTCAAGGGCAATTAGGGATGGGCAACAAATGTTGACCTTGCCAGCGAAGCCCACATCCCATGAATGAATAGAAAAAAATTTGAACAACATTCATTAATTGTTTGGATTAACTGCTCCATTTTGAAAACTGGGGAGCAGCCTGAGTACAGGAAAATTAAAAAAAAAGGGGAATTGGAAAGATGTCAATCAAGGTAGCTTCTGTGCACTGTCTACCTCCTGGTGCAGAGACCCACTTTTGGGAAACCTCTCTTCTGTGCTGTGGGAGATCTTGGGACTGGTAAAAGAAATTGGAAACATGGTGGGAAAATAGATGAAATGTTTCTTGAGAATGCTGACTCTGGGAACTGAGCTCTGTGTCCTCTGCCAGGTCATTACTCGTTATTTTGCTGGAGGAATGTGCGGCTATGACAAAGAAGGCAGCCCTATTTGGTATGACGTGATTGGACCTTTGGATCCGAAAGGTTTGATGCATTCGGCATCCAAGCAGGATTTTTTAAAGACAAAAATCCGAGACTGTGAGCTGCTGCGAGAAGAGTGTGTTAAACAGTCTAAAAAGGTAAGGAGCTGTGAGGAATTTGATGATCAGTCCCTGAGTCCCTAATTTTTTGGTTGTTTAGAACTCAGATTATAACATTTTTCCTTGTAGAGCTCTTGAGTTCTGAAGACAAATTGTGCTGTTACTTGTATTAAATGTCCAGATGCCTCATCCTTATTTGACACTTCCTTTAAAATACTGCACTGAAAAGTAGGATTTTGAGTTTTAGGGATCTTAGTACAATTTTCTTTTGACTGACTGTAATTTTTAAATAAATTGGAATTATCTTTGTACTGATAGCCTATTTTTTAAGTTAAAATTCCAGAGGAATTCCTGGACAAGAAAGGTTAACTTATGAAGACAGGTTGCATAGATTTGGCTTGTACTACCTTGAGTATAGAAAAGTAAGGGGTGATTAATTGATATGTTTAAGATGATTTAAAGGATTTGATAGGGTAGATAGAGAGAAACCCTTTCATCTGGTTGGTAATCCAGAACAAGGGAGCATAACCTGGGCACTGCACACAAAGGTAGTGGAAATCTGGAACTCTATTTTGATTCATTTGTAGAATGTGAGTATCACTGCCAAGGCCAGCATTTATTGCCCATCCCTAATTGCCCTTTATAAGGTGGTGGTGAGCCACCTTCTTGAACTGCTGCAATTCGTGTGGTGTGGAGGTACATCCACTGTGTTGTTCGGGAGGGAGTTACAGGTTTTTGACCCAATGACAGTGAAGGAACGGCGATATCGTTCCGAGTCAGGATGATAGCTTGGAGGGGAACTTGCAGGTGGTGATGTTCTCATGCGTTTGCTGCCCTTGTCCTTCTAGGTAATATAGGTTGCGGATTTGGAAGGTGCTGTCGAAGGAGTCTTGGTGAGTTGCTACGGTGCATCTTGTAGAAGGTACATACTGCTGCCATTGTGCAGATTTCCCAGCCTCTGACTTGCTCTTGTAGCCACAGTATTTATATGGCTGGCCCAATTACATTTCTAATACCCAAAAAGCTATTGAGGCTGGATCAATTAAAAATTTCAACACTGAGATTGCTAGATTTTGTTCGGTGAGGATATTGAAGATTACAGAACCAAGGTTAGTAAATGGAATTAAAATACAGATAAGCCATGACCTAACTGAATGGCAGAACAGACTTGAGGGGCTGAATGGCTTACAAGAGGCAATTTTTATGAAACATGGTCTATGACCAAAGAGGAACAGTGGCTGGCTATATGCTTCGACCATCACCTGGTATTGCTTCAGTGTTAAAAGTACATATCTCATACTGTAAAAGGTGGAGAACAGTCATCTTAAGTGAGGTGATCCTTGGAATTTAGGCTTTCTAATGGTCATATTGCTCAGGCAGGTATGAATCAAGCAAAACAATGGAAGGAATGCAATTTTATTTTTGGAAAATAATTTTGTTTTAATCAGCCTCTATTGGGCTGAATTTTATGAGCCCTGTAGGGATAGGAAGGGTGGTAGGGGACCCATAAAATTGCAAGGGAAGGCAGGGGGTTGGGGGGTGGTGGAGATCGGTGTGTGGGGGTAGTGTCCATTGCCTTCCCAGCACCATTGAATTGTGGTCTGATGCGGGAAAGGCCGAGGATGGCCTTTCTGCCCAGAAGCCAATTGAGGCCCTTACGTGGCCAATTATTGGCCAACTAAGGGCCTCTTCCCGCTGGCATTTTACCTGCGGCGGGGGTGGGAGGGGTGCCTCTGCCTCATGAGGAGGACCGCAAAGACTGCCCCTGTACCATTGCCCCTCCACCCCCCCAACACCATGCCTCGCCAGTGCCTGGCAACCCACCCCCACTTACCTGCAGTCTGGGGCTCCATGGCTGCCACTGATCAGGTGACTGCTGTAGTTCCTCTGATTGGCCGGCAGCTGTTAAAGGTGGGATCCCCGTCCTTAAAGGGACGGAGGCCCTGAAACCAGGCAGTTAATTGCCCAAGCACCGTAAGATGCAGCTGGGGTCCCCCAAACAACCAAGGCGGGGTTTCCCTCACCTTTTTGGCCCAGCATCAGGACCCCTGTTGGCTGTGTAAAATCTAGCCCAATGTGTTTTCACAGGTGCTAACAACTCTCAAGTACTTCAGGGTAGGCAATAGTTCAGGATAGAAATTCTATTTTTGGGCGAGTGTGCACCATACATGTGCCAGAAGCTGAAGGTGCCAGGCTGACCCAAAATTGGGCTTCAGACCTAATTTTAGTAAATGCACTGAGCTTCCAGCACGTCTTGCACCTCATCGCTGGTCACTGCAGAAACAGTTTAAGCTGCTTGCCTTGCTGACTGCTGTACAACTTTAGCGTTGACGACCAGAGGTTTCTGCTTCATAGTCCTGGTAAAGTTAAAGGCAAATACACCCTTAATCAAATGCAGCCCATTCAGCAGTCACATCACAAGGATCTGGTGCAGTGCTCCCAAAGCAGACACCTCTGGTCCATTGCAATTACATCATTACTTTCAATGTCAATACTGAGTTTATTTCCTGCCCATGGTCAGGCATTGCTTGTGGTCTCTGCCTGAGAGGCAGGTGCGCAACCTGTTTGTAAGCCCTACACAACGGCAAGTTATAACCTGCCAGTAGGAGGGGGTGAGAGCAGGTTGGGTTTACCCTTCCATTGATTTCTTTATGTGTCGGTTGTTGAGAATCATCCAACCTCTGCACAGCATCTCGCACTGGTCACATAACGTAGATTAGAACTTAACATGTAGGAACTGAGGCACAAACCCTGGCATGTGCCATTATGCTATCTTTAGTTCAGTGCAATTTAAATATAGGTTGCAATTTGACTGGAAAAATGTTTGTGTCTTGCCATGATAATATATGAAACTTTAATGAATTGTTGAGCCACTATCCTTCGTAGACTTTTTGTCTGCGTGTGGGCCTGCATCTCCTTTTTGATCTGCTGCATAGCATCAGCTTGTTGCATATTAGATTGTGACCTTGACCCATGAGATATTCCAATGACACAATGACACCAGAAATATTATCTTGAACTAAGGGCTGATGCTGAACCTCAAAATACTAAAAGCAAGTTATTAGCTCAAATTACACATTGGTCTTAAGCACCTAAAGGAGTTTATTCATCTCTCTGTTGGAATAATAAAATATAAAATTACTTGGTTGACTGTATCCTAGCTAAATGTTGATCCAGTGTGTTTCTTTTTGCAGCACAATAACCAAATTGAGGCAATCACAATGATCTATGATTGTGAAAACCTAGGAATGAAGCACTTATGGAAGCCTGCAGTTGAACTTTATGGAGAGGTAAGGCAGCACACAATTCAGGATTTACTGCATCTTTTTATAGAGAATAATAGATACTGGAGAGTCCGGTAGTAATCTAAGGGAAGGCTTCAGGTTGTTTGTTATATAAAACATAATTTTCCCATCCCCGGGTTGGCAGGCTTGAAGCGGGGGAGTCGGTGGTGGGGGGAATAGCCAGGAGCCATGTCAGGATGGCTCTCTGACGCATTTGCACTGCTGGGAAGTTTTCTGGGGTGGGTAGGAATGCAGATTGGCTGCTCACACATGGAGCCGACAGCTAGTTTACCTACTTAAGGCCCCAATTAGGGACGATTGAGAAGGCTAGCTGGCATTCAGCCATTGCTGGAGTGGCCCCCTTCCACGTGAGGAGGCCACCAGCTAAATGGAGGCAGCCTCCCTCCGGCAGTCGGGTGTGGGCCATTAGGTACAGAGGCTCCATCCCTCAAAGAGGGGGCCGCGGGCATCAAAGGACGCTCCAAGAGGCCTACCACCTTCCTCCCTTTTAAATAATTATCTATTTCTATGCCTCCGAGGGCACCCCCATTTCAATGCGCCCTTACAGTTTCCTAACTGCCTCAGCAGTGCCCACCTCTCCCGGTGGAGCTGTCGAGGTTCCAGAGAGCTGCTGGCCCTGTGATTGGGTCGGCAGCATCAGGAGCCCACCTGCTATCCTCAGTCGGATGGTGAACACAGAGGCAGCCAATTAGGAGTCCGCCTCTGGGAAAATAGCTCTGCTGGTTTGGCTCCCAGCAAGTGTGGGCTCAGGACCCCCATTTGAAGCCAATGTCGGCATCCCGAAGTCCGAAGGAATATCCAGCCCAATGGTTCTGGAAGAATGATGTGATTACAAGCAGTAACCCAATAGAGCGTTCCAGTGATTTTTTATATAGAGATTTGTAGGAGTGATTATAGTGGCAATCTAATTGAGTGAACTTGGTGAAATAATAAATGCTGTTGATCTATAACTGTCTTCTGAATCTGGAGCTCAGACTACAACCATATTATTGCCTGATGTTATTTTCAATATGTACTGTTTGAATTTGATTCTGTTTTAGGTAAGTTTTTGTACCAACAGTGGCCATCAGTGTGAAGATCGATACTAGCAGGCTGCTTGCTGTTTCACCTCCCTGCTGTATGTTGAAATACACACAAGAGGCCAGCTGCATAATTACTGCTAGCATAATAACAATCTGTAGTTAATTACTGGGAAGCTGTAGGTCTAGTTTAGAATATGAGGCAATAAACGAATGGGCTGGACTTCTAACCTTTCAAGCATTCATTGAAACTTATTGATCATCATAAATGTCATTACTTAACCAGGTACTTACCATGTTTGAGGATAACTACCCTGAGGGTTTAAAGACATTGTTTGTTATCAAAGGTAGGAAACTTTGGTTAAAACCCATTTGTAAATGTATGGCGAATGATTGTCTGTGGAACATGGAAAATATTCTGAGTTGGTTATCTAGATGAGGCCAAGAGTGGAATTTGGGAGTTCCATTGAAAACATATGGTTCTCTATTAAGTGTCAGGTTGGCTCAGTGGTAGAACTCTGGTCTCCAACAACAACTTACATTTACGTAGCATCTTTAATGTAGTAAAATGTCCCAAGGCTCCAGGAATGTAAACACATCATCTAGGCTAACACTTTAGTACAGTATTGAGGGAATCCTCCATTATTGGAGGTTTATCCAGCCTCTTCCCTCTGCTTAGATGAATCTAAAAGTCCATGGCACCATCTGGAGAAGAGCTGGGGCAGGTGTTCTCATAATGTCTTGGCTGACATTCATACCTCAACCAAAGCAGGTTTCTCTGGTCATTTACCTCACTTGCTGTTTATGACCTAGCTGTGTGCAAATCGGCTGCAAAAACAACATGATTACACTTCCAGAGTATCTTATTGGCTGTGAAACATCTTGGGATGCTTTGAGGATGTGAAAGGCATCATACAAATACATGTTTATTATGCCATGATATGCTAGCTCACATTAGATTTTAGATGAATAATTGCAATTTTATTGTGCTTTTATGTGGGCCCACACATTGTAGAGTTGATACGGTACCAATAGTGCTGTGTATCAACAAAAGATACGGAATTAAACTGTTTAATAGAGCACCCCTGCTCTTCCTGGCCACAATTAGCCTTTAAAAACAAAGACTTACCTGGGACTCTTCTGGCCACTAGCCCCGGAGATAAAATCGCATGCTGCCAGAACGATGTCATCAGGCTGCAGTATCACGAGATTAACTCTTAAAATCAAGAGATTTGGTATAAAAGTCATGAGTTAACCAATATAGATTGACAGTCAGATTATAAACCTCATTCGTGGCTTATTTACTCTCTGACAAGTCAGCGCTCTACAAAACCTATATTATTGCATCTGAGAATGCTTTATAAAAAACTTATGAAAAAACCCTATCTGTTATACCTGCATGTGTTAAAGAAGAATCTGCTGTTCTACACAGTCACTATTGGCTGAAAAAGCAGTCTCCCCTATAGGATGAAATGTAACCCACATGTCCCAGCTTAATGCATTAAAATATATTTATCGACAGTGTAGTAACTATTATCACCCACAAATTTGAGTTATTACAAAATATGATCATGGCAGTTATGTTAATGCAAACATATGAATAATAGCTGACAGGTTAGAACCCTCTAGTCCATCCAGCCTGTCCCACACAATCACTATGTAGACACTCCCCACCCATAAAATGTAAAAGTTTAAATGATCAGTTTTAATCATTATTTTCAGTTGCAATATCTTGAAATAATTTAACAAACGTTCATGTCGAATGATAGATACTTGGTGAACAGCACAGTTGCACTGCTCTTTTAGTACCCATAGACCAAAATTTGCAATTCTACAGCACCCCTAATGCAGAGTCACACCTCAAAGTGCTATATATTGAGGAGTGCAAAGTAGTGGATCCTAAGCAGGAGGGGAAAGTGTAAAATAAAGAGGTTAAGAAATGAAAGGCACAATAGAAGTAAAGTGTTTTAGGGAAGTCTTCGAAAGCAGAGACGGTGGAGAGAACAGAACAGAGCGGGCAGGGCTGTAGTGGCTAAATATGGGGCCATCAATCGTGAGGAAGTGGAAAACTGTAAGTAGCTTGGTATTGGAGGAATGGAGGGGACATGCAGAAATTTGAAAATTAGGCCCAAAATTTAAGTCAGCTCCCTAGGGCTTCCCTGGTGCACAAGTTGAGAGAGAGTGAAAGGTGGCGCGAGCACTCCGTCCCCCGACACCCCTTCTCCAGCCTTTACCCCATGGGATACTTACCATGAGATACTTCCCTGGCACCCCTTCTCCAGCCTTTACCCCATGGGATAATTACCTCTTTTTAAAAAAAGCCATCGGCAGCTCTCTGTAACCAAGTCACCGATCATCAGACAGAGGGCAGAATTTTGGATTCCTGTTGGAGGCGGGACCAGAGGCAGTTGGAGTGCAGCATGCCAGATTGCCAGTATGTTCCCACCCCCGGGGCATTTTTTTTCTGGGATGGGGAGCAGTGATGGCTACCCACCCGCAAGCGATGGCAAATTAAAAGGTCTATTAAGGCCTCTCAGCAAAAGCCGACTGGGCCCCCCACTGAGACCGAAACAGGGCCAGCAGATGGAGGTGGCCTTCCAGAGGGAGACCAATGCTCCATTCAGCTGGACAGCAACTCCCACCCAGTCCTGCACCTGCCATAGCCATGAAGCCGCATTGTGGCCGCCAGCCGTCCAATGGAAGAGTTGCCCCTCCAAGATGACGGCCTGGCAGCTGTGGCCTTTTTAAACCGAAAACTTTTAAAATGCTCCTCAGAGGGCACCTCCACCGTGAGGCTCCCTCTCTCGCTCTCTTAACTGCATCAGCAGCTCCCCCTTCAGACAGTGGGGCTGCCGATGTGTCATTGCTGGAGGGCCTCCTATTGGCTCTCCAGCCTCGGAAGCCCACCTGGTGATTGTGTTCCTGGCCACTGATTGGCCATGCCTTCAAAGATCAGGTCAGGCATCTGACGCATTGCGGACCCGGAAATCCACCCAACATCGGGGTCCCGACCCCAGAACAAAAGTTCTGCCAAGAGAGTCAGAAATCCAGCTCACCGAGCATATATCAGCAGCAGAAAAAATCTCAGGATTTCATAGCTGTCTCGTGAGATCATGAGTGGGGCTGGATTTGGCTGAGAAATCTCAAGAATTGGCATGTCTGAGACTGGAATTTGCCTCTGTAAATAGGTCACAGCATGTCTGGGGTGTGTCAAGGCCAGAAAATTGCTTGTTGAAATGGCATGCGCCTTGAACAGTTCTGGGATGGTGCGGGAAGTGGCCAAACCCAATTTTAACACCAGGCCTGCTCCGCTCCCACTGAGTGGCCTGGCTTAAAATTGGGACTAGTGTCTATGTTGACATGAAGAAGGCCACTTGGGCAAAGTGTAGGAGGGCTGTTGTTGTGAATGGGACAGTACCGGCAAGAAAATAGAGTACAGTAGCATGGTGTCTATGAAACTACTGGATTGTCATAAAAACCCATCTGGTTCAACAATGTCCTTTAGGGAAGGAAATCTGCCGTCCTTACCCGGTCAGCCGATATGTGACTCCAGGCCCACTGTAATGTGGTTGACACTTAATTGCCCTCTGAAATAGTCTAGCAAGCCACTTAGTTGTATCCAAGAAGGCGGCTGACCACCACCTTCTCAATTAGGGATGGGCAATAAATGTTGGTCTTGCCGGCAACGCCCACACTTTATGAATGAATGCAAAAAAAGCAGTGCTTTCAGGAGAGGAGGGCAGTAAAAGATTGTATTGGTTTGAACTTCTGCTTCTATCTATGTCTGAGAACTATAAATGGATTTTTCAGTGCACTCGTCCTTTGATTACTGACTTATTTTTCGGTTATTGCAGCACCAAAGATTTTCCCTGTGGCCTACAACCTCATAAAGCATTTTCTCAGTGAAGACACACGCAAGAAAATTAAGGTGTTAGGAGGTAAGTGCCTTTTCAGCAGTTATTGTAACTTGATGCACTCCAGCCTTTTCCTTTCTATTGTGAATACACAAATAATCCTGCAGACTGTATAGGATGGCACTGTTTCTGCCAGATTGAGAGCTATTGTTTGTTGCTAGATTCACAATGAGAATAACCACGAGTGTTTGCATGTGGTTGTATTATTTTGTTTAGGTGTGTGTGTTTATTTAAGCTCAGAGCTCTTCCTGTTTCAGCTTCACTCTCCTACTTTTGTAAACTCATTCATTCACAGGATGTGGATGTTCCTGGCAAGGCCAGCATTTATCGCCCATCCCTAATTGCCCTTAAGAGGTTGGTGGTGAGCTGCCTTCTTGAACTGCTGCAGTCCTTGTGGTGAATGTTCTTTCACAGTGCTGTTGGGGAGGGAATTCCAGGATTTTGACCCAGTGACAAGGAAGGAATGGCAGTATATTTCCAAGTGTAACTTGGACTGGAACTTGCAGGTGGTGGTGTTCCCATGCACCTGCTGCCGTTGTCCTTCTAGGTAGTAGAGGTCAAGGGTTTGGAAGGTGCTGTCGAAGACGCCTTCGCAAATTGCTGTAGTGCATTTTGTAGATGGTACACACTGCTGCCATGGTGTTCCGTTGGTGGAGGGAGTGAATGTTTAAGGTGTGGATAGGTTGCTGATCAAGTGGACTGCTTTGGCCTGGATGGTATCGAGCTTCTTGAGTGTTGTTTGGAGCTGAATACATCCAGGCAAGTGGAGAGTATTCCATCGCACTCCTGACTTGTGCCTTGTAGATGATGGAAAAACTTTGGGGAGTCAGGAGGTGAGTCACTCACCGCAGAATTTTCAGTCTCTGACCTGCTCTTGTAGCCACAGTATTTATATGGCTGGTCCAGTTAAATTTCTGATGAGTGGTGACCCTGGGATATTGTTGGTGGGGCATTTGATGAGGGTAATGTTATTGAATGTCAAGGGGAGGTGGTTAGGTTCTCTTGTTGGAGATGATCATTGCTTGGCACTCATGTGGCACGAATGTTACTTGCCACTTATCAGCCCAAGCTTGGATGCAGTCCAGTCTTGTTGCATGCGAGTACAGACTGCTTCATTCTGTGCAAATGGTTAGACAGAGTTAAAAGTTCAATTGTCAGAGAAAACAACCAATATGAAACTTTAGATATATTGTCAGGGGACAGCCACATTGAATAAAAAAAGGAAACATTTTTGCTTATCGTTATAAGGGCAACAGCTTAGCAACAGGAAATGAGCTTTATTGTATAATTTTTTTCTCAAGCAATCATAATGGTTGGAGTACAGGCTGGTCATAAATCTGGCAATGTTAGCTAAAGCACTGCCAGAATATATATTGTGGTACAGCAGCAGTGAACAGGATGTCTGTAATGTAGGATTCTTGGTCATATTACTGTCCTTTACTCACTCGCAGACATCTTTAACTGGGATTTAAAATATAGATGTAATCTGAAATAAATTAGAGTTTAAGAACGGTGCATATTTGGTATTCTATTGCATAATTAGTAATTCATCGCCACAATGAAAGCCCTCCGCACTTATTATTTTTGTAGCAGTTGCAGCAAACTGTGCTAGACAACCCAGCCCAGATAAATGTTCTGGTAAAAGCTGATTATCAGAGGAACGGCAGCCTTAGAAAATACTACAATTGACTGCCTGTTTGCCGTGCTGGGAACAGCAGCAGTGATACTATATATATTCATTGTCCATTAGTTATGAGCGCTGTCAGTGCACAAAAAATTTCAAAGATCCTGGTTGGATTCGAGAAATGTGAGAGAAAGCAACAACAAAAAATTTCAAACCGGGCCTAAGTCAGCATCCTGCCCCTGTTGTACCACAGCGTCTGGAATAATTTCTGCTTCTGAAAGTGCAGTTCAGTGTCCCAGACCATCCCGCACTTATAAGGTCAAGTCCAAATGAAGCCTTGATGGACTTTGAGGATCTACGGCCTGGAATCTACTTGCTAGCCACAGGGTCGAACTGTTCTCTTTTTTATTTATTTTTTAATTTAGAGATACAGCACTGAAACAGGCCCTTCAGCCCACCGAGTCTGTGCTGACCATCAGCCACCCATTTTATATTAATCCCATATTCCCGACCATTCTCCTACCTACACTACAGGCAATTTACAATGGTCAATTTACCTATCAACCTGCAAGTCTTTGGCTGTGGGAGGAAACCAGAGCACCCAGTGAAAACCCACACGGTCACAGGGAGAACTTGCAAACTCCGCACAGGCAGTACCCAGAACTGAACCCAGCTCGCTGGAGCTGTGAGGCTGCGGTGCTAACCAATGCGCCACTGTGCCGTCCTTATTGCTCACAGATTTTTTGAAAGTAATAGAAGTTAGTCAAATAGGCTACTGAACACCAACAGTGTGAGGATGGCTAATTGCACTATAAATGTCAAATTTGAATGATCCTGTAGGCATGTGCGCTGAGGCAGAGAACACATGTAACATATGTAACATGTTCCGATGAAGGGTCACTGACCCGAAACGTTAACTCTGCTTCTCTTTCCACAGATGCTGCCAGACCTGCTGAGTGATTCCAGCATTTCTTGTTTTTATTTCAGATTTCCAGCATCCGCAGTATTTTGCTTTTATTAACACATGTAACACCCCTGCCCCCCTCCACCACCTAAAAAAGTAATACGACATGGTCCTTCCAGGTCATGTGACTTCAGAATTGTTGAGATGTTTAGTATTAACCTTAATGGGCCTAATCCTTCTCCTTATGGAGGTGATTTTTGTTTGGAGCACTATCTGGTTGGGTGGTGGCCACCTAGAGGATTCAGCATGGGAGCCACAATCTCGGGCGAAGTGATCTGGGCTTCAGATGGATGTAAATTTGGATTCTGGAAGAATTTTTGTGTGACATTGAAGTCAAACCTGCTTTACAAAATGCTCACATTCCATTGGAGAGCCCTCAGGGCAATTTAATTGTAATCTAATTGTACTTAATCAAAATTTATGATTAGAAAGCAGGAGCCCTCATCTTCCAGATTTCGAAACATTTAATTGTATAACTATTGGGAATGGGCTCTTCCCACAATGATATCTGGACAGGTGCACTGCTGTCTCCAGGGCAGCATGCTAACAGTTACAGTCAGAAAGGAACCAGGTTATACGTGAATCCACATCAGTTGGCTGGAACCTGATCTCCAGCTATTGGCCTCTGATTGCCAGCTGCAATGTAAAATAGTTGAGCCTAATGCTGTCTGCACAGACCTGTTAAAATATCTTTGCTTGGCCTTAGCTTCTTTTGCTGCTGATTTGCAGGTAATTGGAAGGAGGTGCTATTACAATATATTGATGCAGACCAGCTCCCTGTTCATTATGGTGGAACTCTCACAGATCCGGATGGGAACCCAAAGTGTATGTGCAAGGTAAATATCGCCACACGGTTCATGTTGGAGTTCTTTGTTAACTGAAGAAAATCAGAAGGTTGTAAGAGGTTTTTTTATTCATTTTGTGAGATGTGGGCGTCGCTGACCAGGCCAGCATTTATTGCTCATCCCTAATTGCCCGTGAACTGAGTGGCTTGCTAGGCCATTTCAGAGGGCAGTAAAGAGTCAATCACATTGCTGTGGGTCTGGAGTCAGATGTAGGCCAGACCAGGTAAGGACGGCAGATTTCCTTCCTTAAGGGTAATGGTATTGTCACTAGTAACCCAAAGACCCAGGGTATTTCTCTGGGGACATGGGTTCGAATCCCACCACAGCAGACGGTGAAATTTGAATTCAATTAATAAAAAAAAAAATCTGGAATTTTAAAAAAAAGCTAGTCTAATGATGGCCATGAAACCATTGTTGGTCCGATAATGCCCTTTAGGGAAGGAAATCTGCTGTCCTTACCTGGTCTGGCCTACATGTGACTCCAGACCCACAGCAATGTGGTTGACTCTTAAAATGCCCTCTAAAATAAAGGAATGCTCAAGTGACAAAAAAAAACCCGACCCGAACCCAACAGAACCACATCCGACCCGAGCCCGACCTGGCTCGAGTCCTTCCATTTTTTCCATTGCCTGACCCGACCATCAGTTACCTTCCGTTTTTCACTTTCTTGCTGATCTGCACAAGCTTAAAATAACTGTTTAAAAAACCACCTTTCTAGTCCAAAAATTAAATTAACATTGGAGCCACGTACCTGTGATTGAGTGTGTCCGACCCAGCCTGACCCGAGCCTCAATGCCGGAACTGGAACTGCAACCCGAACCAACCCGAACCCGACACATGTCGTCGTGTCCCGTCGGGTTCATGTCGGGTAGCAGGCCTTTACTCTGAAATTGCCTAGCAAGCCACTCAGTTGTACCTAACCGCTAAAATGTTGATAGGAATGAAATTGGACAGACCACCCGACATCGACCTAGGCACCGGAAACGACAACGGCAAACCCAGCCCTGTCGACCCTGCAAAGTCCTCCTTACTAACATCTGTTGGCTTGTGCCAAAGTTGGGAGAGCTGTCCCACAGACAAGTCAAGCAACAACCTGACATAGTCGTACTCACCGAATCATACCTTACAGACAATGTGCCAGACACCGCCATCACCATCCCTGGGTACGTCCTGTCCCACTGGCAGGACAGACCCAGCAGAGGTGGTGGCAGTGTGCTATACAGTCGGAAGGGAGTTCCCCTGGGAGTCCTCTTGACCCCATTAAATCTCATGGTATCAGGTCAAACATGGGCAAGGAAACCTCCTGCTGATTACCACATACTGCACTACCGCCCCCCCCACTCACCCCTCAGCTGATGAATCAGTACTCCTCCATGTTGAACACCACTTGGAGGAAGCACTGAGCGGGCAAGGGCGCAGAATGTACTCTGAGTGGGGGACTTCAATGTCCATCACCAAGAGTGGGTCAGTAGCACCACTACTGACTGAGCTGGCCAAGCCCTAAAGGACATAGCTGCTAGACTGGGTCTGTGGCAGGTCGTGAGGGAACCAACGAGAGGGAAAAACATACTTGACCTCATCCTCACCAATCTGCCTGCCACTTCTGTCCATGACAGTAATGGTATGAGTGACCACTGCACATGCCAGATGGAGATGAAATCTTGTCTTCACATTGAGGATACCCTCTATCGTGTTGTGTGGCACGACCACTGTGCTAAATGGGACAGATTTCGAACATCAGTGCAGATGATAAGGCTGAAGCATTTGCAACAATCTTCAGCTCGAAGTGCCGAGTGGATGATCCATCTCAGCCTCCTCCTGAGGTCCCCAGCATCACAGATGCCAGTCTTCAGCCAATTCAATTCAGTCCACGTAATATCAAGAAATGACTCAAAGCGCTGGATACTGCAAAGGCTACGGGCCCTGATAACGTTCCGGCAATGGTACTGAAGGCCTGTGCTCCAGAACTTGCCGCACCCATAGCCAAGCTGTTCCAGTACAGCTACAACACTGGCATCTACCCGGCAATGTGGAAAGTTGCCCAGGTATGTTCTGTACACAAAAAGCAGGGCAAATCCAACCCGGCCAATTACTGCCCCATCAGTCTACTCTCGATCATCAGTAAAGTGATGAAATGTGTCATCGACAGTGCTGTCAAGTGTCACTTGCTTAGCAATAACCTGCTCAGTGACGCTCAGTTTGGGTTCCACCAGGGCCATTCAGCTCCTGACCTCATTACAGCCTTGGTTCAAACACGGGCAAAAAAGCTGAGCTCAAGAGGTGAGGTGAGAATGACAGCCCTTGACATCAAGGCAGCATTTGACTGAGTACGGCATCAAAGAGCCCTAGCAAAACTGGAGTCAATGGGAATCAGGGGGAAAATTCTCAGCTGGTTGGAATCGTACCTAGCGCAAAGAAAGACGGTTGTGGTTGTTGAAGGTCAATCATCCTAGCTCCAGGACATCACTGCAGGAGTTCCTCAGGGCAGTGTCCTAGGCCCAACCATCGTCAGCTGATTCATCAATGACCTTCCTTCAATCATAAGGCCATAAGTGGGGATGTTTGCTGATGATTGCACAATGTTCAGCGCCATTTGCGACTCTTCAGATATTGAAGCAGTCCGTGTAGAAATATAGCAAGATTTGGACAATGTCCAGGCTTGGGCTGATAAGTGGCAAGTAACATATGCACCACACAATTGCCAGGCAATGACCATCTTCAACAAGAGAGAATCTAACCATCTCCCCTTGACATTCACTGGCATTACCATCACTGAATCCCCCACTATCAACATCCTGGGGGTTACCATTGACCAGAAATTGAACTGGAGTCGCCATATAAATACCATCGGTACATGAGCAGGTCAGAATCCTGCGGCAAGTAACTCACCTCCTGACTCCCCAAAGCCTGACCAGCATCTACAAGGCACAAGTCAGAAGTATGATGGAATGCACTATCCAGGATAAAGCAACTCGCTTGATTGGCACCCTCCACAAACATTCACTCCCTTCACCACCGATGCACAGTAGCAGCAGTGTGTACCATCTACAAGTTGCACTGCAACAATGCACCAACTCTACTCAGGCAGCACCTTCCAAACCCGTGACCTCTACCACCTAGAAGGACAAGGGCAGCAGATACTTGGGAACACCACCACCTGCAAGTTCCCCTCCAAGCCACACACCATCCTGACTTGGAACTATTGTCCTTCTTTCACTGTCGCTGGGTCAAAATCCTGGAACTCCCTTCTTAATAGCACTATGGGTTTACCTACCCCACATGGTCTGCAGCGGTTCAAGGAGGCAGCTCACCATCACCTTCTCAAGGGCAATTAGGGATGGGCAATAAATGCTGGCCTTGCCTGCGACACCCACATCCCATGAATCAAATAAAAAAGGGGCATTAGTGAACCAGATGGGTTTTTACAACATTCGACAATGGTTTCATGGTCACCATTAGACTAGCTTTTAATTCCAGATTTATTAATTGAATTCAAATTTCACCATCTGCCGTGGTGGGATTTGAACCCATGTCCCCAGAGCATTAGCCTGGGCTCTAGATTACTAGGCTGGTGACATCACCACCTCCCCTATCAACACTATGTTCTTTTAGTACCTGACCATAATGATAAATTCACCCTTTATAAAATCCATGGCACAGTGTCACTGAGGAACCATTTGATTACTTTGCATCTTAGCTTCAAGGTCCAGTGTTCCCAAAAAAAAGGCTTCTCCTACCTTGTTTAAGTAGTGGGTTCCCCCTATCCTATTCCTATTGTTCGTGCACCTTAGTGTCAAGTTTGATTTAATAAGTTATGTCCCTGAGACTGACGTTATTGAAGATGTTCAACATTCCATTATAGGTTTACAGTGGGACTTCTCCATGTATTTCACTGAAAAGTGGCCAGTATTGTATGGCACATGTAGATGCTGCCTGTGTCAGTATGTCCTTTTCATGGTGTGGGGGAGGTTTGTGCAATGAGATTGGTAAGCAATACACACCAAACTGCAATGCAAAATTGTTGTTGCAACAACATAGCACATACCAGACTGCTCTTGTGTGACATTGCAATCCTCTCCACTAAATACTAACAGATAGCATTAGCCTTTGGTGACATTTTGATGCTTCTGTGTGCGACAGACGACCATTACATAGAATTACATAGGACATACAGCTTAGAAACCGGCGATTTGGCCCAACTAGTCTATGCTGGTGTTTATACTCTGCAAGAGTCTCAACCTTTCAGCCTGTCTTTCCCTTTTCTCTCATGTACTCATTTAATTTCATTTTGAAAGTATATGTAACATAAGCAGACTATTTGTTAGATTGTGAGAACTTGTTCATTTTGTGAGGAACTACTTATGTCAGAAATGGTTTGTGTTGCTCTGATTCGACACCTGTATAAAATCTGTGGCAACAAGTAATTTTAATGAAGTTTAGTTGCTATCATATAAAAATGACAGGACATCATGAAAGTGCTGGTCACAGGAGCTCCAACACTCTGAACTGTGGAATGGACCCATGATCACACAGTTGGAGAGTCCCTGATCTCATCTGTGGCACTGGGTGAGCAGAGATCTGACGCTTCCCCACAATGGGCTGAATTTTCTGTGCCCGCCACTGATTTTGGCAGCAGGTGAAAACTCCGGGCCATATGTCACAAAGCCGCCGCAATCTTCAGTTCGGCGGCTCGTTTAAATAGCTGGGGTCGGCCGCCAACACCGATCACATGGAAGGTGCGGGATGTCCGTCCACGGCAATGGCATCAGCTGCCTCGGCCCAGGAACTGAAGCCATTTTTAAAGGGCTGTCAGCCGTACCGGGAAATTTAAATATTTAAAGGTAAAGTAAATGAAAAGACATCTCTTTTTCCCCTCTCCCACCCCCATCATAACAATAAAATTAATTATTTCCCCCCCCCCCCACAAAACACTTACCTTGTCCATCTGACGTTCCCACCCACCCCCCCAAACTGCACAAACTTTAAACTCCAACCCTTCCCACCATCCCCTACTCCCATGATAAACTTACCTCCTCCCCCCTCCCCACCAACGTGGCACCTCGTTTCCCTGGACGGGGATCTGAAGGTGCAGGAGTGCCAGCTGCCGGGCCGAAGATCGCAGTGGGACAACAGGCGATGACTCATAGGCATGACGTTTCTGATGGAAAGGAATAAGATTGGTCACATACCCACTAAACACACCAGCAGAAGATTTGTCTTATAGGGTTGTGTTCAATTTTTAAAGTTAAGATACATCAAAGCAAGTTCCATTTTCAAATCAAGACGTGGGAAACTTTTTCCTAAATGAGTGCAATATTTATTGAGAGACTTCAGCAAGAACTGCAGCCTGATCTCTAAAGCAGGGCAGTGCTGAATGAGGGGAGTCTAGGAGCAGAAAGCAGGAAATTATAAAATAAACTGCAAAGAAACAAAAACCTTTTATAAATGTCTGTTAGTTTTCCGACAGCTCTACATTTTTGAAAGCAGTGGCTCCAGACCAAATTAGAAGGAAATCCAGCCTTCAGTATTGTAATAACATTGATTCTCTATCAGTGCCAGTTGATTCTCTGTAATATCAGTAACTAATGTTGACTACAAGTCTAGGGAGTCACAGACATTTAGCATGAAAGGAGGCCATTTGGCCCATCAAGCCTGTGGCAGCTCTCTGAAAAAGCCATTACTCCCTTGTCCTTCCCCATACATTAAAAAATCTTTCAAATATTTATACATTTCCCTTTGAAAGTAATTCATTCTTTTGGTGATGATTTTAATTTATACCTTCCAGTTACTGACTAATGAAAATATCTTTTCCCTATTTACCTTTTATCAAAATCTTTATTTATCTTAAAAAAGAGTATTGGGAGAAACAGCTGAAAATATATTAATTGAGTGAATACTGTAATAAAATACCTTCTGGGGGAGGATTTCATGTCTTTGCTAATTTTAATGAAAATGTCGGCATGAATGAAAAGTGTTTAATGTTGATAATTAAGACAAATTAATTCTTAATTCCGTTTGGTATTATTGTGGATAAATCTCTTTAGGTTTTGCTAAAATGAGTAAAGACAGCAATTTTAGTCCATGTGACAGAAAAGTGGAGTCTAAGGTTTGATTTGTTATTGGTTTTAGTCAACTTAGAACTGCTCCTGGATGACCTGTTAAAAAGAACATTCGTCTTGTGACTTTAATTGAGCTGGACCAGAAGTGCCAGAGGTGGAAGGACATAGACCTAGAATTTGTGGTTGTAATGATTGTGAAACTGTTCGCGTTTGCCATCTTTAAATCAAATTCTGGCATCTGCTGTCAGTGATTTCCTGCTCCTTTACAGAGTGCATTGTTGACGTCCCCGCAGATGACAACCTTCTAGAAATCACTGAGGTGATGAGAACTTCCCCTTTTACATTGTAATATTGCTACTAAAAACCTACGATAAAGTTACATCTTGTTAATGAGGTGCAACTGGGTTTTTAACAGTGTACTAAGTAATAACTACTGCTGACGAACACCCCTGGCCCTGGAAACCTAACTTTATATTTATGGAATGTCAAATTTTTCATTATAATAAAAATTCTATAGTTTTTTAATATAATAAAAATTACATTTTTTAAAAGTTTATTTATGATATTCCAGCTTCTAAAGTGTATGTCCAATCTTTATTTTGCTCTCTAAAATTTATAAAATTGACGGATATCAGTGCATTTTACTCCTGGTTTGCTGTCTTTGAGAATTCTTCAATGCAATTGGCTACGTACCCTGCTTGATGACATCACCGTTGCTGGATGCCTGGAGATACCCTTGGCTTGGTGCCAGATTCAAAGTAACACTGGGAAAAGTGAAAACCATGCCGCAGAGATTGCTAGATCTTTGTGGGCAGCTTTCTCCAGGGTCAGTGCTGAGCGCTGATGCTTCACTGCTAACTGCAAAATCCGGGTCATTGCTCTGGGGAAAGTACCGCACCATGTTTGCTACCAGACATGGATAGTTATTCAACAATAAGATGGTGGCTGCACAGAGCTCAACTTAGTTACAATACCTATTCACTTCTAAGCCTTTTAAGAAATAGCAAAATGTATCCAAAATCTTAGAGATGCCTTTTGTTAAAAACTCTCATTGTCTCTTTTATTAGATAAACTTTGGTGGTGACGTACCAAAGTCGTATTACATCCTTGAATCCATTAAGCAACAGTATGAAAACACAGTCACTGTCAACAGGGGTTCCTCTTTTCAGTCTGAATATGAGATACTCATCCCCGGCTGTGTTTTGAGGTGAGGCTGAGTCTAATACGCTGTTTGTGGTGGGACATTGAGATAAGAAACATCCTCTACTATTTTCAAAATACATGCATTTTGCACCCTTTGTTGTCTACAAAACGCCTGTTGAATATCTCATTATCAGAGCAACGAAGAGGTTCTAAACGTGCTTGGAGTTGTTGTTTGTTCTGTTAATACAATTTTTTCTCCGAGAAATGGCTTGGTAACTCTGGTGAAAGAGTATTGAGTTTGAATCCCCAGCCTCAGCTGCCACTTGAATCCTACTGCCTCTACTAGTTAAGTTCTCATCAGGCCTTGAGATCAGACAGCTATTGGGACAGAGCAGTCATAAGCAGTATAAACTGTCTGGAACCCTCACAGAAGCAGTCACTGTCAGTTGGTAATACCTGTGGCTAAGACTCTTTTACCCTCTATGCTGAAGACTAGTAGTGAGTAGAGGGAAAATAGAAATCAAATAGGTATTTGTACCAATTTCTTATTCACTACATATAAATTTGATTCATATCCAAATATATATTTTAAACAATCTGTTTATATAGTTAAAACATGTCTTATTCCTTGCTGTAGTGTAGAGAATTACATTTTTTTTGCAGTTTTCCATTATTCAGTCAATATAAAAGTTATTAGTGATGGAGAATTTGATCTTTTTAAAATCATGGCCCTGCAGAAAATTTTCTCCAAGTTCAAGTTGAACTGAAAGAGACATTGGGCCGAATTATTAAAATGGTGGCAGAGGTGGGAACAGAGGTGGACAGGCCTGCAATTTCCCAGCATTGGCTAGCGTGCTGGCTTGCCGGCATGTTTCTGTCTCCGGGCCATTTTGGAACATGCCAGTTCGGGGTGGGGGAAGCCGCCAAAATTAGGCATCATTAACAGCCCAGGGATGAAGGTGGCCAGTGATGACCACCCCTCTGTGGCCACGATTGTGAGATGGTCACAGCTGCAGCCACAGGCTACCTGAGGAGGGGCTCCCCTCCACAGTAACGGCCTGGCAGTTGCAGCCAGTTTTAATATCACCTTTAAAAAAAAATCTCCAGAGGACGCCTCCATCTTGAGGCACCCTGTCTCTTTCCTACATGCTTCTGTAGCTTCACCACTGATGTTGAGGCTGCTGATCCCTCAGGCCTGGAGGACTTCCTATTGGCCCTCCAGCCTCAGAAGCCTGCCTGCCCTCCTTAATTGGACAGCAAGCATGCTCTCTGGCCACTGATTGGCCAGTTCATAAAAAATCACATTGGGCGTCAGGTGCCGCGGCGATGTAGGGTCAGGACCCTGAATTGAGCCTGATGTCGGGGTCCCGACCCCAAAACTTATATCCAGCCCATTATAATGGATGACTGGCTGGATAACTCATGAAAGAAAATGTGTTAGCTCTGACATGTAATGTAGTAAAAGTATTTGAACAACAATTTGCATTTATGTAGCACCTTTAATGTAGAAATGTTCCTAGACATGTCTCAGAATAGTAATCAGACAAAAATCAACACTGAGCCAAAAAAGGAGCTCATAGGAGGGCGAACAAAGGCTAATCAAAGAGCGGAGTCTAAAAGGAGGAGAGGGTGGTATAGAGGTAGAGAAATTTAGGGAGTGAATTCCCAAGCTTAGTGTCCAGATGGCTGAACACAAATCCATCAATGGTAGGGCAAAAGGAATAGGGGATGCACGGGAGGTCAGAGTTAGAGAAAAGCAGTTCCTGGAGGATTGTAGGTCTGTAGGGAGGTGTGAAGACATGAAGGGATTTAAACTTGAGGATGATAGTTTTAAATGTGCGGTGTTGTGCAGTTTCTGTATTTCTGAATTTTGATACTGTATTTCTAGGTGGCAGTTTATGACCGAGAGTGCAGACATTGGGTTTGGTGTGTATCTGAAGACAAAGATTGGAGAACGACAAAAGGCTGCTGAAATGGTAGAAGTGGTTCCCAACCAACGATACAATAGTCACCTGGTACCTGAGGATGGAACATTTACCTGCCAGGAACCTGGAGTCTGTACGTCAGTAAGCTTAATTAATAAGCTGCCTCTATTAAATTCATAATCTTAGTATTGCCAGGTGACATGACTGGTGCTGTTATTTCAACTAATGTGGTCACTGTGGTTAAGGTATATGAATCAGTAATATCTAGACATATTTGCTGGCTTGTGTTTGTGAACAATCACCTGTCAGTTACAATTTCTGTACCCAGAGGCTTCCCCCAATTATCCCTAACTATTTATAATAGTAGTTGATCATCTATGGAATTGTTCATGGTTACTCTGGGCCTGTAGTGTATTTTTGTATTTACTAACGTTACGCTGCAGTGGAACAGTATCCATCACCGCAATACAGAAAAATTACTGACGCAGTATATGTCATAACTAAACTGAGGTAAAATATTACATACCTTATTGATGTTGAAAAATACTGGTCTTAAAGATATTTAGCCCCAATTTTAACTGGGAGCAGGAATTCCAGGGACCGAAGGCCAATCCCCCTTGACCTTGGCAGCATAAGGCCATAGCAATTTTATATCCTGGGCCTCACCTGCATTCAACCAGTCAGCTGCCCGCCCAAAACAGGCAAGAGTGGCAGCTGGGTGACAGGCAGGAATTGACCATGTCAGGAAGCCATTAGCTGGCACCATAGAAACCCTTGCTGGCAACAAGATAAGTTTCAACAGGCAAGCAGGGCTAAAATTGGTCCTATTAAGTATCTCTGATACTATTTACTGACTTCTATATAAAACGTGCTTAAAAATGGAAGCAACTTTGTTCTTCCCTTCCTGAAAGCTCTTTTTGACAGTTCCAATTACTCTTCACATTACCCTAACTTACTTAAGATTCAAGTATTTGATCTACTTGTGTATTTCTCTCTCCACTCGACTCAAAACTGTAATTACTTTTCTGTTATCTACATCATTTTTTCTCTAATTACTTCCCAGAGTAGATTTGTAATTCTTGTCAAAGCTGTCAGAACGTAGAAAGTGCTATTGGTGTAAAGGAGAGATTTTCCTCACACTGCCCATCCCGCATAGGTGGTCATATCCCATTCCTTGGACCTGGCTGATCGACCAACTCACTGACTCTGGCCAGGTCGGAATCAAAGCACCTCATAAATATACATAGAAAGGTGTTTGGGTGATGAAGAGAGAAAGTAAGGCAACCGTATTTCTTCACATCAATACCAACGATCTAATGGATAGGAACTCTGTCCTTTCAAAGGAAAATTACCAGAGAATAGTCAATACACTTAAGCACAAAGGAGCTAGGTTAGTGGTCTCTGGACTGTTACCAGTTATTGAGGGTTCACAGAAAAACAACTGAACGTTTGAGACGTGGAGTAAAGAAGAAAATCTTTATTTGTAGATAACTGGAGGACATTTTCAGGGAAGAGTAAATTTTTCAGGAAATTTGTGATTAAGTTGAACAAGCTGGGAACTAATAGACTAGTTCAGAATGTGGAAAGTGTCATTGGGAAGTATTGAAACTGCTTCAGATATGGAATACAATAATTCATAGGGCCGGATTTTCCTTCCGGGGGCGGGAACAGAGGCTGGGACTGTTTCTGGGTGCCAAACCCACCCCAAAAGGAAACAGTCACTCATTGTAATTTTCCCCGGGTGGCCAGTTAATGGCCAGAGGGCAGATTCGCCGTCCAATTGAGGATGGCGGGCAGGTTCTTGAAGCTGGAGGGCCAATCAGAGGCCTACCAGCTTGAAAGGAGCAGCGGGTTGCAATGGAAGGTAAGTAAGGGAGAGGGCGCTTCAAGATGGAGGCACCCTCTCTCCAGCCTTCTTAAATCTTTCTTAAAAAATAGATTCAGCAGACAGGCCTCCACTATGGGAGATGGGGGCAATCCCCTCTACAGGGCGGCCTGTGGCTGCTCCTGCACCCAGGCAGGCAGGGAGGATCCCTAGGCCTACCTGGAGCACTGGCCCCCTGGCCTGCTGCCAGGTGCCTATTTCCAGGCACCTAAAAAAGCCCCCACCGCCTGCAGGAATCTTGAGGCCGACTAAAATTCCAGTCAACCTCAATTAGGCCCTTTTGAGCCAGATCGGCTACCCGCCGCGTGCATCTGATCCCGGCCCTGATGGGGGCCGAAAACTCAGTCCCTGGTGTGTGTTTTACCATTTGGACTGATAATGACAGAGATGTTGATAGTAGTAATAATTTTAATAAATTTTAATTACAGGGATCAAGGCAGTTTAAACAGAGGATAGGCGCGGAATTCCTTGGAATATTGAATGCTAATGCTAGCAGTATTGAAAATAAGTTACTGGAATTACAGGCAAAAGCTTACAAAGAGAATTTAAACCTGGAATCTGATTGGAGAATAGCAACGGGTCAAAATGCAGTTGAAAGGTGACATGGGATTCTGAAAAGATAGATTGAGTTACAAAGGAATTTATTTACAAAAGAGCATGTAACTGCAATAGAGAAGAGGGATGTTGTTCAGCAAGAGGTATTGTGGTGCAGCAGGAGCATTGAGTTGGTTCAAGGTTGATCCTTGACATTTATTATTAGCCTCAGGTAGAGTGAGACAGGAAACTCTAGGGTCAAATTATAACAATGTTGTTCAGTGCAAACTGCTGGCTAGTCACGGTAGTGGCCACGGTGACACTGTTTTAGCCACATGCACAATTCAGGTAAAAGTACTTCATATGTGCACATTTCTTAACAAAGATCATGTAGACCATTCAGTAACCAAGGAAGTAAAGCATTGGCAACAATCAAAAAGCACTGGCACACTCTGCTTTTCAACTTACCATTTTATCAACAAACGCACAAGTAAATGCTGTGGAATATGAGTATTGAGGTCACATGCACAGCGATGGTGTCTATTACTCATTTTATTTAGCAGTCAGAAATGCAGTTAGAGAATATAACAGCGTCTGTAGAGAAGTGAATCTAAAAGTAGTAATTCAGTGCGTGTAAAAGATTCCTTTCTGAGGAAAACAAGGACAAGTAACAAAAGCTGAGGATAACTAAGCATTAAGAATGCTAAAAAGATAATAGTAATAGGGAAAAAAAGACTGCTGCAATGGGGATAATAGTTGATCACCTGTTTGTATTGCACAGTTATGTAAGTTGATAGCAAGCAGGATCTTGTGTTGAAAGGGGGATAATTATATTTAGGTTGTACAAGAATCTGGCACACCCACACTGAGAGCATTGTGTCCAGTTTCACCCCTGCACACTGTGAAGGATATCAAGGCTATGGAGAAAGCTCAGTGGTGGCTAAACAGGATGATACCCATCTTGGAGCTTTTTAGTTATGGGGATAAACTACATGAGATAGGGTTATTTACTTGGAATAAATGCAGGCTTAAAGGAGACATTATTGAGATTTTTGAGCAAGCGTTTGACCACCTACCCTATGTGGCTTGGTGTCTAATTTTGTTGCAATATGCTCCTGTGAAAAGCCTTGGGATGTTTTATAATGTTAAAGGTGCTATATAAATACAAGTTGTTATTGTTTTGAAAATGATGAAGGGATTGGGTTGTCAAGTTAGATAGGTTATTTGAAATAAATGGAGTTGGTATCGCCAGAGGACATGTATATATATTCTGAAGACAACGTAGTTAGGTTAGATGTTAGGAAATAGTTACATTTGAAGAGAGTTATTGCTCTGTAAGGATTCAGTAGTTCTTCAAAAGGGAATGTGACGAGTTCCCAATAAAAGGGGAATTCACTCCTAGGAGGTAAGTTGCTGGTTAGTTGTAATTATGCAGAGTCCAGGGCATGCTGTAAATGGCATGGGCACCCACACCTTTATGTAAATGACCCCATCCCCAGGATTTGGGACAGGGTAAATTCTGAGGCAGACTGACTGTAGAAGAGCTGCCCCCTCTGCACTTCAGGTGGTGGAGAAAGTTCCCCAGAATGTCTGGATCAAAATCTTATTCTTTTTTTGTGCCTCAGTGTGACTTGTAATTTTGCCTTCCTCATCTAGAAGTATATTGTTATTTTGTGAATTTTAAACTTGATGACCCCTTGTCACTGACTCCTCAACTAGAGGAAATCCAATCAAAACCCTTCATAATTTTAAAACCTCTACTAAGTCTCCTAGTGGCCTTCTCTCCACCAGTGGAAATACTCTTAGCATCTTAAATGTCTCCTCATAAATATATTCCCATTCCTGGCATCATCCAGGTGAATCTAAGGTGTGTGTGGTCCTTTCCAGAACAGGGCACCCAAAGTTCCATACAGCACTGCAATTGTGTCCTAAACAATACCTTGTGTGAATTTATCATGAGGTCTTTACTCTTGCATTCTATGCTCATATTTATAAAACTCAAAATGCTTAAACTTGAACTTAAACTTTTTTCCAATAAAAAAGCGATTGAGAAACCAACACTTCAGGAGACAAATCTCATGGTGGGGAGCATTCCTTTGAAAATATTCACTGAATAATTTCAAATCGAGTCCATTTAGTTTTTGGAGATGTTGAGGAAAAGTTGTCCCAGGTTTCTCTCAAGTGAAGAGCGCCTTTCTTTATGGCTTTACCTACCTGCGCTCACATTATTGATGAGCAGCCATATCAGCATGCCATTCACCTGTGTACAGGTACAGAATGAGGAAAGAAATGTAGAATGCGAGCTTAAAAGAATTGTATTGCTATTGAAACAATTTGCGTTACTCCTGCCTGGTTCTTTGGTCATAGATTCACATATTTTTTAGTGAAACAACACTGGACATTTATAATTACTGATGAGTTGCCTAAGAATGAGAAAAAAGGCAGAAACTTCTTTGAAGGGAAAATATGAGACCCATCACTGTTATCCAAGACTAGAATTTATTTATTTATTTATTCTTTCATGGGATGTGTGTATCGCTGGCATGACCAGCTTAGATTGGCCATCCCTATTTGCCCTTGACAACTGAGTGACTTGCTAGGCCATTTCAGAGAGCAGTTAAGAGTCATCCACATTGCTGTGGGTCTGGAATCACATGTAGGCCAGACCACGTAAGGACAGCAGATTTCCTTCCCTAAAGGGCGTTAGAGAACCAGATGGGTTTTTATGACAATCAATAATAGTTTCATGGCACCATTACTGAGATTAGCTTTTAATTCCAGATTTTTTTATAAATTAGTTGAATTTAAATTCCACAAGCTGCCATGTTCAGATTGGAACCTGTGTTCCCAATGTATTAGCCTGGGCCTCTGGATTACTAGTTCAATGACATTCCCACTTCGACACTATCCTTCCATGGATTCCTGTGTCTAAATTTCAAGTGTGTGGACAAATATATACAGCATGGTCAAGTGACATCTAGAGGCAGAAAATTAGTACTGTCAGCATCTTAACAGGAATTCCAGTTGAATATCAGCTGTCCAATTGCCTGTTCAGACACATGGCTAACTTAATTAACCCATTGTATAATTATGGTTGCCATTTTTAATCTTGGACGTTGTTTTGTTTTCCTTATTTCTAGCTCCCTCCCAATTTCCATCCCAAAACTGTAGTATGATGTAACTAGTAGAGTTGATGAGGGGGAGCCAGTGGATGTGGTTTATTTGGACTTTCAGAAGGCTTTCGACAATGTCCCACGTAAGAGATTAGCGTGTAAAATTAAAGCGCATGGGATTGGGGGTAGTGTATTGCGATGGATAGAAAATTGGTTGGCAGACTGGAAACAAAGAGTAGGAATAAACGGGTCTTTTTCCAAATGGCAGGCAGTGACTAGTGGGGTACCGCAGGGATCAGTGCTAGGACCCCAGCTATTCACAATATATATTAATGATTTAGATGAGGGAACTATAAGTAATATTTCCAAATTTGCAGATGACACAAAACTGGGTGGGAGGGTGAGTTGTGAGGAGGATGCAGAGAGGCTTCAGGGTGATTTGGACAAGTTGAGTGAGTGGGCAAATGCATGGCCGATACAGTATAATGTGGATAAATGTGAGGTTATCCACTTTGGTAGCAAAAACAGGAAGGCAGATTATTATCCGAATGGCTATAAGCTGAGAGAGGGGAATATACAACGAGACCTGGGTGTTCTCATACACCAGTCACTGAAGGTAAGTATGCAGGTGCAACAGGAGGTAAAAAAGGCAAATGATATGTTGACCTTCATAGCAAGAGGATTCGAGTACAGGAGCAGGGATGCCTTGCTGCAATTATACAGGGCCTTGGTGAGGCCACACCTGGAATACTGTGTGCAGTTTTGGTCTCCTTATCTGAGGAAGGATGCTCTTGCTATAGAGGGAGTGCAGCGAAGGTTTACCAGACTGATTCCTGGGATGGTGGGACTGACGTATGAGGAGAGATTGAGTCGGTTAGGATTATATTCGCTGTTCAGAAGAGTGAGGGGGGATCTCATAGAAATCTATAAAATTCTAACAGCACTTGACAGGTTGATGCAGGAAGGATGTTCCCAATGGTGGGGGAGTCCAGAACCAGGGGTCATAGTCTAAGGATACGGGATAAACCTTTCAGGACTGAGATGAGGAGAAATTTCAGTACCCAGGGAGTGGTGAGTCTGTGGAATTTGCTACCACAGAAAGCAGTTGAGGCCAAAACATTGTATGTTTTCAAGAAGGAGTTAGATATAGCTCTTGGGTCTAAAGGGATCAAAGGATATGGGGGGAAAGCGGGAACAGGTTGCTGAGTTGGATGATCAGCCATGATCATAATGAATGGTGAGGCAGGCTCGAAGGGCTGAATGGCCTACTCCTGCTCCTAGTTTCTATGTTTCTATGATCCTTGATGAAGAGCTTGGGTTGCTCAAGGCTATGACCATCTCCACGGATATCTTTAGTTTTCCTCAGCCATTCTACTGAGAGATGTTCTTGAGTAGCACAGAAAAGTACACCTCCCCAAGACATCCCAGTCCAGCAATGCAGATTATAAATTCAGCTACAGGAGTTGTCGGTCACAACTGGGCTTTAACTTATGAAGAGCCAGGGGTCATAGTCTAAGGATAAGGGGTAAACCTTTCAGGACTGAGATGAGGAGAAATTTCAGTACACAGGGAGTGGTGAGTGGTGAGTCCACAATTCTGCTGAATTTTTAAAAATAATTCCCGCCTGCTTTCTCTGGTCCCCATGAGCTGTGCACCATTCTTCGAAATGTGGTGGGTTTATTTTTATTCGTTCGGGGGGATGTGAGCGTTGCTGGCTGTGCCAGTATTTATTGCCCATCCCTAATTGCGCTTCAGAAGGTGGTAGTGAGCTGCCTTCTTGAACTGCTGCAGTCTTGGGGTGTAGGTACACCAACAGTGCTGTTAGGAAGGGAGTTCCAGGATTTTGACCCAGCGACGGTGAAGGAACGGAAATGTAGTTCCAAGTCATGATGGTGTATGACCTGGAGGGGAACCTGCAGGCGGTAGTGTTCCCATGCATCTGCTGCCCTTGTCCGTCTAGCTGGTAGAGGTCGCGGGTTTGAAAGGTGCTGGTCGAAGGAGCCTTGGTGCATTGCTGCAGTACATTTTGTAGATGGATCGGTGTACATCGGTGGTGGAGGGAGTGAATGTTGAAGTTGGTGGATTGAATGCCAATCAAGTGGGCTGCTTTGTCCTGGTTGGTGCTGAGCTTCTTGAGTGTTGTTGGAGCTGCACCCATCCAGGAAAGTGGAAAGTATTCCATCACACTCCTGACTTGTGCCTTGTAGATGGTGGACAGGCACTCGAGAGTCGGGAGGTGAGTTACTCGCTGCCGAATTCCCAGCCTCTGACCTGCTCTTGTAGCCACAGCATTTATGTGGCTGGTCCAGTTCAGTTTCTGGTCAATGGTGACCCCCAGGATGTTGATAGTGGGGGATTCAGCGATGGTAATGCCACTGAACGTCAAGGGGAGATGGTTAGGGTTCTCTCTTGTTCAAGATGGTCATAGCCTGGCACTTGTGTGGCGCAAATGTTACTTGCCACTTATTAACCCAAGCCTGGTTGTTGTCCAGGTCTTGCTGCAACTGCACATGGGCTGCTTCAGTGTCTGAGAAGTTGTGAATGGTGCTGAACATTGTGCAATCATCAGCAAACATCCCCATTTCTGACCTTATGATGGAGGGAAGGTCATTGATGAAGCAGTTGAAGATGGATAGAACTAAGACACGACCCTGAAGAACTCCTGCATTCATGTCCTGGGACTGAGATGATTGACCTCCAACAACCACAACCGTCTTCCTTTGTGCTAGCTGTGACTCAAACCAACAGAGAGTTTTTCCCCTGATTTCCATTGACTCTAGTTTTACTAGGGCTCCTTGATGCCATACTCGGTCAAATGCTGCCTCGATGTCAAAGGCAGTCACTCTCACCTCACCTCTGGAGTTCAGCTCTTTTGTCCATGTTTGGACAAAGGCTGTAATGAGGTCAGGAGCTGAGTGGGCCTGGCGGAACCCAAACTGAGCGACAGTGAGCAGGTTATTGTTGAGCAAGTGCTGCTTGATAGCACTGTCAACGACCCTTTCCATCACTTTGATGATGATCAGGAGTAGACTGATAGGGCAGTAATTGGCCGGGTCGGATTTGTCCTGCTTTTAGTGCACAGGACATACCTGGGGAATTTTCCACATTGCCGGGTAGATGCCAGTGTTGTAGCTGTACTGGAACAGCTTGGCTCGAGGCGCGGCTAGTTCTGGAGAACAGGTCTTCAGTACTTTTGCCGGAATGTTGTCAGGTCCATAGCCTTTGCAGTATCTAGTGCCTTCAGCCATTTGTTGATATCAGGTGGAGTGAATTGGATTGGCTGAAGACTGGCAAACCAGGCAAATTTGTCTTTTGATTTTCCCTTTTCCCTAAGGGGAAGCTCCTTCCTTTAAAATGAAAATTTCCTCTTTTTGCTTTTTGTAGTGAAATAGTAAATGCATTCTTCATACATTTGAAAAAGTGAATGCTGGTGCAGACTTGTAATCTTAGCACAGCTCATTTCATCATATCACTGGGCAGTCCATGCTGTGCTATCTTAGCGTAAAAAGGGACAATTTTTGCAAATTCTGTTTTGAACAAAAATAAATCTTAAAAGTTAGAATTAAGTAAATTATTTGCACAAGATAGATGTTTTCAACTGCTGTTTTGATTTCTTGATCTGCAGTGAAGGTAAATACTCTGGAATCAGAGGATGTTAGGATTCTACTGGATGGTTGAATTAAGATGGACTGAATGGCCTTCCTCCTCTGTAGTTATCTTGGGAATTTTCCAATCTTGTGAATGTGAAAGGCCGGGATTTTAAAGGCCACCCCAAGGCGGGATTGCAGGCAGGAATTGGGGTGGGGGCACGGAGTATCGCAACGGGTGGTGGGGTGGGGCCTTCCCGTTCAGAGGCCAATTGAGGCCCTGAAGTGGCCTATTAACGGCCAATTAAGGGCCTCTTCCCGCCACTGCTGGGATCTCACCAGTGGCAAGGGTGGGGGGGGGGCGGGGTCCTCCGCCGTTTGAAAACGATGCATTGTAAAATGAGGTGCCTTCCCTGCAGGCTTGGGGGGGGGGTGTGGGGTTTGGGGGTACCTCCTCCGTTGGCAATTTGTGGCCCATGGAGGACCCCACCCCCACCAGGAACAACTTTACCACCATGGAGCCCCTCTACCCCTGCAATGGATGACCACCCCCCCAACCATCCCTCTCCGGGGCCTTCCGGACTGGCCCGACGACTCCGCCCCACTAACTCTGGTCTGGGGTTTCAGCACTGGGCCTGGGTCCGAAGCCTATGCAGTACTGACAGTGGCTACCACTCCTAGTGGTGCTGCTAATACTGCTGAGCTGCCGGCCCTCTGATTGACCAGCAGTCTTTAAAGGGACGTAGATCCCGCCTCCTAAAACTTTGAAGCTAAAGGACTGGAGGATTGCTCCGGGGGTTGGCGGGAAAGACAGAGGCGGGGTTCCCCCCGCCTTTTCGGCCCTGCACTGGGAGCCCCGCCTCCAGCCCTAAATGGCCTGAAGCGCAAAAAAACAGTCAGCTTTTCTGATTGGTTATTTGGAAATTTGAGCCAAGAACCAATCAAAAATAGCTTGAGCGCTTACTTCACTGTCTCAATGCGCAACTCTCAGTCAATTTTTTCCAAATTTTAGGTCTTTTGATCTTTCTATTTTTCCATAAATAAGTGCTGAACTTATACCATATGCTGCAGCTCACCATTAACAATGATGCAGGGAATGCACATTTTCAGAAGGTGCAGTGCTTTATAACTGCTCTTCTTTACTGATCTGTAGAGCTAGGTTTGATCAAGTTAAGTTTGCACTTTTCACCTAAAACTGACGTGCTCAGGACAAATGTAGAGTAATTACAAATGTAAATTACATTATTCAGTTACCCTGAGAACAGTTGAGATAGGATCTTTAACTATCATTGATAAGATAAGCTGGCGGGCAGCAATAAAGGCGGGGCTAAAGTGTGGCGAGTCGAAAAGACTTAGCAGTTGGCAGGAAAAAAGACAGAAGCGCAAGGGGAGAGCCAACTGTGTAACAGCCCCGACAAACACATTTTTCTGCAGCACCTGTGGAAGAGCCTGTCACTCTAGAATTGGCCTTTATAGCCACTCCAGGCACTGCTTCACACACCACTGACCACCTCCAGGCGCTTACCCATTGTCTCTCGAGATAAGGAGGCCAAAGAAGATAAGGTAGTGAAACCTGTACAGTGTTGTCCATTTTTTTTTTAAATTCTTTCTTTCAAATTTTCTCTGTGTGTCCCCTTCTCACCTGCAAGCATGAACTCAGGTTCTGAAGTGGAAGTCTAAAATGTCCAAAAAGATATCGACGATACAATCAATTTCTCACCCTGACTTTCAGTGCTCTGTTGAATACTTTAAGAGCATTTAAGTGGTCATTGGATAGACATATGGATGAAAATGGAATAGTGTAGGTCAGATGGTTTCACAGGTCGGCGCAACATCGAGGGCCGAAGGGCCTGTACTGCGCTGTAATGTTCTAATTCTAATTCTAATTCTAATTTGTTGATCTCAGGCTTTTGCATGGAGTGTGGCTCACTGCCAATAGGCAGGCACACCACTGGTACCTCCTTCATAATTACATGGCAACTACCCTTATTGAAGGGAATCAGCAGTGACTTGGTAAAGAGAATTAGCTGAGCCCTAGATGAATGCTCATCCAAAATCCACCTTCTCCAAACACAGCTATTGACACAAACTATCTGCCAATGTAAATCTATTGCCCACAATTTTGTTAGACCACAGTTTACTGTCATGAACAGTATCACTTCTTTTGCTTCTTTTTTTAAACTGTTTAATTTGTGGTAGCAGGCAGTAGATTCCAGGTAATGATAATGATACAGAAACATCATTACTTTATCTGGATCACTTCACATACTATAGATTGGAGATCTCGGGTAAAATTATGCATTTTGGGGTCAAATGCGGGTCCCGCCTTCGCATTATGTCAAGAGCAGTCACCTGACATGGATTTTGCCATGATAGGCCAATTAGTGACCCGAGAGCGCACTCTCTGTTCAATTAAAGTCAGCCTCCAGCACTGAAGGAACTGCAGACCGCCATTGGAAGTAAAGGAGAGAGAGGCCGTCACTATCTTGAGGCACCCTCTCAGCAACTTTAAAAGATTTGAAATAAAAAATGGCCACAGCTGCCAGGCCACCATTGTGGAAGGAAAACCCTTCCACAGGACAACCCGTCTAATGAGGTTTCTGCTCCACGTGAGCCTCCCCCCACCCCCCCTCTCCATCTTACCCTATCACCATATCCTTCTATTCCTTTCTCCCCACTCTCTGGGGATAGACGTTTCTCCTGAATTCCCGATTGGATTTATTAGTGACTGTCTTATGTTTATGGCCCCGTGTTCTGGTCTCCCCCAACTAGTGGAAACATCTCTACAATTACACACCCTTTCACCCCCAGTTATTTTTTTAAAATCACTAAACACAGTATCTGCAGCTTGTCAGCAAGCTTATTCCGTTTGATATTCCCACTGGAGTTCTTATTTCCTGTTACTGACAGTGTTCTTCCAGCCTTGCCAGTGTTCATCATCACCACAGCCATTGACTCTCATCGAGAAAATGTTGCTCATTGTGATGGAAGATAATTTGCTTCTCTTCTGTATGATTGTGACATTAGATTTAAACTGCAGCTCACAGCAAGAGAATGCTTCACCAATCAAAAAAAAATTACATTGGTTTACAATCACAAATTGTAAAGGACAAATCTTGGCCAGCCACATAATACGATAAATAAGGCTTCCTTTGGGGTTAGGAGTTTGGGATTTTATAATTGGCAGGCATTTAAACCATTAATGGCCATAAGATGGTGGCGGCAAATCGACACGCCGGCCGGCGGTGTGAATTTACCATGCCCGTCCACCTCCGTTCCTGCCCCTAGTCTTGAAATGTTAATGCGATTGTCATTCTTGATTTTATTTTCCCCAGATGTTCTAAGATTTGACAACACCTACAGCATCATTCATTCCAAGAAGGTTAGCTACTCGGTGGAAGTCCTGCTGCCAGACAAGGGGTCCGAAGCACAGATGGATGATCTTGGAAGAAGATAAAAAGGAATGGATGTCAGTGTAAGATAACAACATTGTGATCAGAGAAATGAATCTATGAGGCAACTTTACAATGAGGTGATTTCAACTTTTGTGCAGTGTGAGCAGCGTATGCTCTGAATGCAATGGCATTTGTTAATAACTGGCTGTAAGTAGACGCGGCACAGCTACCTGTGGTGTGGGCATTTTGTCCAATGTGGACCCTGTTGAGTAATCCATGGATTATCATGACCCAATCAAAATTGGGATAAACAGGTTGCCTGTTAAGCATGTGCTTTTTTACCATAGATGGGTGAATGGGACACATACACAAAGCCTTTTTGAATAAGACTTTCTCATCTAATATTCAGCTTTGAACTTTTTGTTTTATACAAAAAATCTACATTGATTTTGAATTATGTCTATGTGGTGTATTCAGCTGCTGTACTGTCCAATGGACATGGTAGCATTGGGCTGAAGGCCACACCTATGGTATATCATCCAATTTAGAAAGAATGATCAAAGTTATTATAGAGTGATGTGCATTACCTTAAAATCAAGTTAAATGGACAATTATTAGGTGGTCTTATGGTATTAAATTTGAATCAAAGATAAAATTACAGTTGATTGTTTCCAACTGATGTGTGTGGATTTCTAATTACACTTATAGTAAAAGTACCTTTGTACTCAGTCTTCATTCTGAATAAAAAAACTTCCAAGAATATAATTTACTCTCCCATTCTCAGACCTATTTTGATGCCTTCTGTGACAGTCCCATGTCACTCTCAGTACTCAGATGAAGAATAATTGTAGCTGCCCTGTTTCCATTTATCTTCCAAACTAGTACAACTGATAACACGCACTACAATCACTTATTTCTCAAATATCCAACATATGCCAAAGAGGATGATGCCAGCTATCAATCATCTCTCCTTGCAAAGCCTGGCATTGGAATGATGTCTGGTTCATACTTATTCGGATTGTGTTTCAGTGCTTCAGAGAGTTAGGTTCCTGAGGAGTTGAACCAATTGGAATTTGCAGAACGTGATTTATCCTGTTTCAATAAAATCCTCAGATTCTTATCCTTAGGCTTAGTTTGAATCCATCATTATTCCCACAGCTTGCAGGGTGAGAAATCTTGGACTGAGACAAGATTTACACTACAAGTTTCATGAGTATTATTCTAGCGTTAATTCAGTCTATGTTCTTGCATTGTACCTATATTGAATGAACTCCAGAATAAAGCTGCATTTGAATGAGTACAAGTTTCCACATTAATTTCTCGTAGCTAAAGATTCTTCTGAGTGGAGAATTCCACTCTAGTTCTCCTGTAGTCATTTAAAGCAATAGTCTTTATCCTGGTGTCTTCTAGACCTCTAGTACATAGTAAGCCTCCTTTTTTAAAAAAAAAATGATACATTATTGTTTACCAAACTTCCATCTTACTAGATGGAGGAAGGGGGATAGATGAAGTTGTATAGTTTAGCACAAGTGTCATTGGTAATTTCCTGATACTGGAGCTCGATTGATGCTTCAAAGGGTGCCAGGTTTTCCTTTGCACTAAAAGAATATCTGCCTAAGTCATTAATCTTCATTGAATAAACCTGCTCAATTCTTAGCTGGCCTAATCAAGTGAAACAA